>NC_040242.1:3082500-3449166 GCF_001444195.1 Xiphophorus couchianus | reverse complement strand
GTGATTAGCAGAGTTGAGGAGCCAACTGATTGGTGCTCAGGAATGGTGGTTGTTCCTAAAAAGACAGGGGCTGTACGCATATGTGTTGACCTCACGAAGCTGAATGAGTCTGTGTGCAGAGAGAAGTATATTCTTCCCTCTGTAGATGAAACACTCGGTAAGTTAGCAGGAGCTAACATTTTCAGTAAATTAGATGCTAATATGGGGTTCTGGCAGATCCCTTTAACTGAAGATACTGCAAAATATACAACTTTTATTACACCTTTTGGTCGTTATTATTTTAAACGGCTACCCTTCGGTATAGCTTCTGCCCCTGAGCATTTCCAGAACAGAATGGTAACAGAGGTTACAGAGGGATTGGAGGGTGTAGTTTGCCACATGGATGTTGTGTTGGTGTGGGGGAGAACACAGGAGGAGCATGATGCTCGTCTGTATACCGTTCTTGGAAAGATTCAAGAAGCCGGTATTACACTGAACATTGATAAATGTGATCTTTCAAAGCAGAGTGTAACATTTTTGGGCCATATTATTTCTGTTAATGGAGTTAGTCCTGATCCAAATAAAACAGAAGCTGTGAGAAAGATGAAAGAACCAAGAAATGTGAGTGAACTAAGAAGCTTCGTTGGAATGGTTAACCAGCTGGGGAGGTTTATTCCAAAGTTGGCAGAGCGAGACAAGCCTTTGAGGGATCTCTTGTCAAAGAAAAACTGTTGGATATGGGGAGTTGATCAAGCTAGAGCATTTCAAGAACTGAAAGATTTGCTTTCATCCCCGCCAGTGTTAGCCATGTACGATACTAACCGGGAATGTAAGGTTTCAGCAGATGCGTCAGCTTATGGTCTGGGGAGTGTGCTTCCATCTTTGTTGAGGCCAGTTCTTCCAAAAAGTAAGTTCATTGCTCAAAAAGAAAAGGAGAGAAGGATAAAGGATGCAGAGAGATATGATTCACGCCACAGAGCAAGAGTTCTTAGTAAACTTACTCCAGGACAAGGCGTGTGGATTAAAGATCAAGGTACAAGCGGAGCAGTGGTTACCAGTCATTCTACTCCACGGTCATACATTGTGGAAGGACCCCATGGATTGATTAGGCGAAATCGTCGTCATTTGGTTACCATGGAGCCTTCGACAGAGCCAGAAGTACCGGAAGGTGATGTTGGTGCAGAACAAGTTCCACCGAGTTCTGAGGAATCTTCACAGCAGAGCTTTCCTGAACTTTCACCTACTCCTAGAACCAGGTTTGGGAGACGGGTTGTGAAACCAGATAGACTGAATTTGTAGCTAAGGAAAATAAAATGATTGATGTAAATGTTATGCTAAAAATTTAAATATATATTTCTATTTATTGTAGCTTTTTCTTCTAGCTCTAGGTAGAAACAGACCTTCCAGCTATAGAGGCAGAATAATCCTCTAAGGTCTGTTGAATCAATGGTAGTCTACCCATTGATTCTAGAGCGGGGAGATGTGGTGTTAATGTTATGCATAGTTAAGACTACAAATGGCCACCTGTGGTGACGTCATAAAGCGACAGGCTTAAGTAGTCCAGGTGAGGCTGATTGTGGCAATGAAGTCTGTGCTGGATGTTTGGTGATCCGGGAATAAACTGATAACGATGATACAGTTCGACTCAGCGCATTTTTCTTAAAAACACGACATCCAGTAACAAAAAAGAAGTTGATAGATTTGCCTTTAGCCATTTTTTTGAAGAAAAGTCGATTGGGAGGTATGAAAAATCAAAAAACAACAAAGTGAGAAAGTTGACATAAGTCCTTGCCTCGCCCTGACTGCTGTGCATCAATTAAATCCCCTACTCCAACATCTCTCTGACCAGCTTTCTAACCATGCAGCGAAAGATTTAGAGGAATGGCAAACGCAAATGAGGTGGATTAGTTACTAGGATGATACGAGTTATGAGTTTGAGATAAGTCAAAGGAGATGGTTTCATGACCCTTCTCAATTACTTCAAAGTCATTGCTACTGTGTTCCCACTGGCATCGTGTTAACTCACATCTGTAGGCTGCAGAGCATCAAACCTCTGATTCTGTGCAGATGTTTGCTGTATATGTTGGTATGAATTATAAACTGTGTTGAAGGTAGTCACCTGTAACATCATTTCTTCTCGAAGCACTTGCATCCCTCTGGTGTCACCTCATTTACTGCAGAAAAATGTAAAACAGAGAGAGCTCAGAATTTAAAATATTCAGAATAAGAGCGACCTGGAGCTCCTGGAGGCCCTGAAGTCCTAAAGGAAGTTCAGAGGTTCTTTAAAAGTCATTTAGCAGAGTTACTAAAGGCACAATAAAAGCCTTGAAATAGATAGAAGAAAGGAGCCAATGAACGCTGCAGGGAGTCATCTCTTTTGTTTCATCACTTCCTTTCTTTATCACATTTCCAAGGTTGATTGTTTCCTCCTGACTCCATCTTACTGCAGATCTCTGATGGATACTTACAACCTTTAGGCCCATTTATGGTTTAAAATCAATGGAAATCGTGTTCATGCAAAGACATCAGGAAAAAGCCATCCAACATGACATTTAAACCACACAAATACAATAATGACACACAGAAATATCAGAATAATTAGTTCTAAATCATGTAATAAAGCAATAAGTAACACTTTCGTCGTGTCACATCACCTTGTTCTGACCGAACGCTCCTCCCTGCATCAACGTCCGCCTCGCTAATGAATGACAGAGAAAATCTGGAATCAAATCAGCAGAGGCGCCTAATGAATCATATTATCTGAGTTCATGGTGTGTAAATCACATTCACAGTGACGTGTGGCTCACAGTCGCCAGGGTCGATTATTGTAACCGCTCCAGAACCGTTTGTCTGGAAAAGTCACGCACGGCTTTATCTGAAGTATGGAGATGATGCTTATTGAACATGTTTTAAAAAAAATCTTCAACCAGAACAGCAATGACTTCAACATGTAAATAAATACATACATAAAAAGGGTCAAACAGCAGCTGGAAATGTTAAAGAGCTTCACATTAAAATCACCAGATAGAAAGTTATGTTCATTTATATGAATTTAATCTGCCTCAAAATCTGTAAAAAAATGATCAAAAACCAGTTACTTATATTTACTACTGGTTCCACTAAACTGTTTATCTCTGATTTATGTAAGTTAGAAACAAGACTAGAATAAAGCAAGAATCTAACAACAATTTTCTTGTAAATGAGCAGGAAGTGATTTCTGACTGATGCTGGAAAAAAAAAAACTTTACATAAAATTTAAAACCACAAAATGTTTCTTTAAGAGGAAATGTTGCAGTTTGATTGGGTCAGGATAAGCAGGTCTGGATTTCTGATTTTCTGAGTGATGCTGTCGTCTACATATGATGCAGAAACGGTTTTACTAGTTTTACACTTTGAGATTCTGTCCAGTTATGGAAATCTGGAAAAAGTAGAGTATACAAATATTTGTTTTTCCAGATTTGATCCCCTGTAACCTTGTGTTTCCATGTTTTTCTTCTTGCATCATGTTTCCCAAATTTGAAGCTGCAGAAATATGTGCAGTAAACTCCTGGTGAATCTTTGAATTTATATAAGTTTAGGGTGTAATTAAAACTGGATGCTGAAAACATTTCATTATCAAATTACTAAAATAATTCCCTGTACAGTTTTTTTTTCTTCATATTTACTAAGTGGCATTTTGTTCCAGTCAACCAATATCAACACCAGCCGGTCAGTTTTAGTGGATGAGTTTGGTCTTTATTATATTTCAATATTGTTTTATTTGTGTTTGAATCATCAACAATACAAACGATTTTCACACACTTTTCTCTTTGTCCCTGTTTTCTGAGCTAACTGGCGCCCCCTGCAGGGACATCAGAGTGGACATTCAGAGTGGTAACTCTGACTTTGTGCGATTTCACAGCAAGGAGCTGAAATGAGACAAAGGGCGTGAAGAGCTAAATATTTCATAGAGAATTAGGACGTTAATTACTGATCAAGGCAGTGTTTCATGCGTCAGAGCCTGTCATTGGTTATTAATGATCAGTCAGCGCTCAGACAGACTAATCAGTGATCAGCAGTAATGACGTGACGGTCAGACAGGAGATCACGTCTCTCACGGCGCGCCGAGCACGTTCAGCGTAAACCTCTGTGCGCCGTAAATGTCCGTCCGGTGAATTGTTGATTGAGCCCAACAGGCGGCTGAGAGCATCAGTTAAAACTCCGACAGCAGAGAGGGACGGCGCACAGACAGCAGAGGATTTACAGCCGGCCGGTTCCGATCCGATCGGATCATCAGATGCAGTAAAATGATCCAGCGATGTGTGAAAATATCATTCCCTCCCACGTCTAACTTCCTGCTCCCGGCCCATTAAGTCAGCTGGATTTATCCTCTGTGGAGAAAACGTCCTGCGTCTGTGGAGGTTTTATTTTCCCTCCTGAACAGACATTTAACTAAAAGAAGCTGATTGTGACTAATTTAATCAGCTCCGTCATCTGTGTGTCAGAGTGAAGGAGTGTGTGTCTTCACACAGCAGCTCGGTTATTTCATTTGAGCGTCTTCTTCTTCTCTGCCTGCTCCTCTGACCCAAACATCATAATCCACATTTTTATTCAAATGTCTGTAGAGACAGAGCAAACAAAGCAGCTCCACCAGATTTTCCTTCATTGATAGATATATCTGATCTAGATCCTAATGGAGCCCTGGCATGCCATTATTTACAGCCAGAAATTACACGCATGCGCACAACGCTGGAGGTCAAAAAGGTTGTTTTACATGAAATCCATGGTGGAGCGCAACCGCTGACACAATGAAACCTGGAGATGTTTGAGTCAGTTAGTGCAATGAGCCACAGCAAGGGGAGAAATAACAGAAATATTGCTGAAGAACAACTCAACTTTGCGTTGGACTTGTTGCCATAGCAACTGACAACAACACCACTTTATGTTCCAGAATTCCACACTAAACATTCAAACACACTGAACAGAACATTCAATCTGTCACAGTTTTATGTTTTCACGCTTGGTGTTTATTTTGTGATTATTACCATTCGCTGTGGTAGATTAGCTATTGCTAAGCTAACACAGCAGTTGTTGATTAGCTCATTTAAACACCTGCTTTACTGATGACCTGTCAAGTTGGTCGCCATGTTTTATTTTTGAACTGAACCCAAACCCACAGAATTCCACATCACGTCTACATGCTGCGGTTGTCAAAGTCAAGCTAGCGTAACTGAGCTACTTCAGTCCATGTAACATGCAGGAAGACAGCAGATTTAACTTTCACATAACTTAATGTGTTAAACTCTGAGTTATGAATCTATTATTTTTTCATAACATTTGTCGCTACCACAACTCCTGACTGTAAATATGAATCTGCAGGGACAGAGTGCAGCGTTTTCACTGCCGCTTATGGCTTATTCCCTCCAGTTTGTCCCAGCACACTCCGCTGTGCATCAGGTTTAATACGATGAGATGATTAATGCTGAAGGGGAGCAGTGAGTCAGGCTGCTGACATACAATATTTATATGCATCTCATTGGAAAACATTGAATATGTCAAATCTCCAAGGACTCGTCTGAATTTTAATGATGTCACGAGGAAAAAGAAGAGTGGCTCAGGTTTCCAGGTGTGTTAATTATTCAAAACTCCAGCATCTGTTTTAAGAAATAAATTACTACAATTTTTAAACTCTGACATTTACAGCTATGGAGGGTTTGAAAGAAATAAATAAATAAGTTAGATTGGAACTGATGGAAGAAATATATTGCAAAGAAAGCTTGACTGGATTTTCTAGGACTGAATTTCCACCTATAGGTTACATAAAGTCAACACTTTATAATGTATGGGAGATTATTTGCACATTGCTTTTATCAACTATTGGAATAAATATTAAATATTAAACAATACATAATAAATATTAACAAATAAAATGGCTCCAACAACAAAAAAGAACAAAAAATCTGAAATTACAAAATAAGAACCACTCTGCCTGTTTTGGGTTTTACTGACGGGACCTTTCCGCATGTTTCTTGTCGCTGTTTTTTATACATGACTCTCAGCTCTGCTGGGATGAAGAAAACAGGACCTGGCATGCATGTCTGCAGAAAAGGTCAGAGCATTAAGTGTCACACTGGAAAGCAGATGAACACTTCAGACTCTTCATGAACATAGAGTCCAGTTAAATCCACCTCTTGACCTTCAAAGGAACATCTGCAGGTTTAAAGATACCTGAAACATCCCTTTATTTTATTAAAATGTACAAATAAACAGGTTTAAAGGCTTTTTTTGATAGTTCATTTAAACTGGTTCATATTCTGACAGCAACTTTTAATCTCTGGTTGTTTCATCTGTTTCCAGTTGATGTTCGGTTTGAGCCAAGTGGAGACGCGTCTCAGCAACATCTCATTACCTGCTCAGTGGGTTTGACGCTCATATAGACTGAATTCAGCTTATAGTGCACAGAAATTACAACCGACGCTATCTGAACTGGATCTGTTTACATGGCAAACAGATCCATTCATATCCAAACAAACCCAGAGAGCAGTTCATACATCCACTCCAATACGGTTCCAGCTAAAACACAATACTGTCATATTTAGCTTATGATGCTAATTTGAAAGAGATTGTAAATTAAACAGAGTTGGGAGGAGATATTATGCAGCTTGTCAGCACAAGATCAAGTTTATGATAACAAGAGTGAGTAGGAGATTTTGTGTGAAGCTAATTGGGTCTTAGAAAGTATTAAATTCAACATTTAGCCTCTGAAAGTTAGAATTACTCACTATAACAGCTTTATGAGTACTGATCACTAAATCAGATAGAAACTATGAGAAATAATCTAAAGATTCAGAGCAAAGGCCTGGTGATGATGCAGAACCACTGATAAGCTCATCAGTGGTTCTGTTAATTGCATGATCAGCATAAACTGAATAAGGTAAGAAATCAAGCTACAGGAAAATGTGTTAAAGCTGAATTTACTCATTTTCTAATATTCCTTGAATGTAGAGCTGATCCATTCCGTCTTTTTTGCCAGTTTTTACATTATGCAATATGAATTTCTTCTTTACGTCACCCAGACAACCAGCAGTTGAATGAAAAAATGCTGCTAAACATGTCAGATGCAGTTTTTATTGTTTTAATGTTTTTGAGGGTAGTCAATGCTTGGGAAGGAATGAGTTACAGAGAAAGTTGAATCAGAAACAGTGTTAGTGGCCAAGATGTCTGCAGAAGTGATTTGACAGTATGCAGAGATTAAGTAAAAATATACAAACTGTAGAGAAATGTAAATAAAAGTGAAAAGGTCAGTCAGTTTTAGTTAAAACAGGCAGGTTGTGGTTGTGGTTGTGCAAATATACTGATTTTGCTTCCCAGCAGAGAAGCTGGGAGGAGTTCATTGTGTTCATCAGACAGCCTGGGGGGAAAAAATGTCTCTGGACTTCTTCCTTCAGGTCAGCTGCAGAGCTGCAGTTTGTAAAAACCAAACAGTGTCAGTATGTGAGGACCAGCTCAGGTCCAGAGAAATGTTTTGTCCTTTTCTGGCTGGGAGCAGAACTTCTTCTTTATAACACACTAACAAGGTTTAGACACCAACCTTCCCAGTGATATACATTAAACCTGAGCTGCAGGTCCTGCAGCAGCAGCTCTGATGATGTAAATGTGAGTAAACCAACAGAGTGTAAGGAATGTGGTGTGAAAGCAGGAAATCTCAGGGCACTGAACTAACAATCCGTCTCATTAATGGGCTTTCAGGAAGCCGTTCTCCTGGCAGCGTTTACATCCTCCTTCATTTTAAACACGACCGCTCACATTGTTGTGAACGGATTTCTACATGAAACATAAAAGCTCAGAGATGTAAGGATCCAAAACCAGGAGGTGGGAATGACTATTTCACACCTTTACAAACTAAAACCTGAGAAAATAAATCTCAGGTTAATATCAGACTCTCCCTCTGTTGATGACTTCATCATCAACTACTCTTTCACATTGTTTATCACCTCGGTAGAACATTTCACAGAGCTGTCAGAAGAACTGCTCTTAAAGATTCACTGTGGCTAAATGCTTACATTATTTGTTTAAAGTTCTGGAAAGATGAGAGTCACTAAATAAAAAGACAACATTTTCCTACATCCTCTTCTTAAGGATGTCCAACTGAAACTTAAAGGTGACCTGTTTGGATTCCTTGACCAGTTCATTGTAGCTCTGTGGATTATAGAAAACACGTCATTCTTTTACTCTGCTCAGTTCTGCCTATTTTCAGCTGTTTTAGTGTCTCTGTCACTTTAAAACAAATAAGCTGCTGCTGGCCATGCCCCCCCAACTGTGAAAATGTGAAAATGGCTGCAGACAGATGCGCAATTATACAGCCGTATATCTTTGAAAAGCAAAAGTGGAGCCTCCTGCACGACCAACAAAATGCTTTCAGTGGTTTCTGGATGATAGTTGTCTTTTCCAGCAGCCATTGTACAGCGGATACAGTGATAAAACCAGCTGACCAAACATGCTGGAACTCAGTTTGGGTTGCTAGGTAACAGGCTGGGTTTCACTGGGGTTGCTATGTAACGGGACAGTGCCTGCTGATTTGTGACTTTGCATTTGAAAAGCTCATTTTCCAGACACAAAAAAACATGAACCTATTAAAAAAACCAGCAGGGTGATTTATTGAAGCACTTGGACATTTTTTGTACAAAAATGTGCAAAATGTGAATTTAGCATAAAATGTCCTGACTCGCTGCTCCTGTAGGTGACCAGCCTGCAGTTTTAAATCACCATTTTCCAGCTTCCTGTTTGCCGTTGAGCTGCAGCTCCTCCTCCTCCAAACCGCTTCTGTTCGGCATCATCCATCTGAAAGCCCATAACATCAGCCTAACGGCAAACTCATTTCCAGATCTGCTACTCACCCAGCTGTGTCTCTGACCCTGGTGGTCTCCAGTGGGCCCCTAACGAGGCTAAAGGCCACTAACGAGCTCTCAGCGGCTCCTGACTCGCCTGAAGGTCCTTGATGAGGACACAAGCCTAATGGATATTTAGCACGGATTGGTCTGGCTAACTGGAGTTAAATCACTTCCCATCAACATCAGGGACAGTGATACCCCGTTGAGCTGAAGTTTTCTCTGAACTGATTACAGCTGGAAGGCCAAAGCTTTTGTCACTTACAGCTGGGAGAACAATTGGTTTGTATTCTTTGGTTTTTCTTGGTTTTTGTTGGTGTTTGGTGTAAAATCTCATCACTAGAAAGTACTTCCTGAGAAAAAAGTTGATGTTTGGATATTTACTCAGCTATTTTCCACAACTGTTTCACATCTGAAAACAGATTCTTTCTTCAGCAAAAAAAACCAGGGATCACACTGACCTGATACACAGAAATAAAAGTTCTTGCTGTTGATGAAAGACGAAGACCTGGCAGGAAAAGGGGAATCTGGGCAAAGAAAGAAAGCATTTCTTCCCACCTTTGTATGTGCCATCGATTTTTCTCACAGCTTTCTGCCACTAAAGTGTCATCACAAAGAGTTGTGATAAGAGAACAAAGAAGAAGTCTGCTATTTAGAGAGATGGGTTTTAATGGTAGGAAATGGCTTCTTCTGACAGATAAAAGAGGGTCAGGATGAGGAGGAGAGGAACGGAGCAGAGCGTGAAGAGGACAGGAAGTCTGCAGGTGTACGACTCAAACAAACACTTGGTTTCCACAGAGCCCGTCTGGTTGGTGATGTTTTATTTTGGAAAATAATGTTGGCTGATTTAAAGATGTCTGGATGTCAGCAGAACTCATCTTACACGTTTCAAAAGCTCGTTAACGCAGACAGCCAATCACATGGCAGCTTCTTGTGCGTTATGAAGACAGCTTCACTAATCATCAACATTAGATCTGTTGACACTAAAGATCTACACCAATACTGTATTTAGCGGGAGCTAATGCTAACTGAAAGGGTACAACCCTCAAGCACCAATTTAATGTAAAATATGATATACATGCTGAATAACGTTCTTAGGTACCATGTTTATGTTTTTCTGTACTGTCTGTGTTTTATTTTTGTTCCTGTATGTTTCTTGTTTGAAATAAATGTTTCAGAAAAGAAGAGAGCACCTGAGTACGGTAGACTTTAAATGGCCTTCACCCACTTCAAAACAACAGCAGAAATATAAACACAACTACTTTAATAATTCTTAACAGTCGATAACCAATAATTCAGCACAGATGATAAACATTATGTGACTGAAAGTCTCCAAATCTGCCAACAATTTTGTGGTTTGGAAATCAATTTAGGGGAAGCTAAGTGCGCCAAGACATTTCAAAGTTAATAACCAGATTAAGACGTCTCCTTTAGGATTTAAACCAGGGAAGAAAAATCAGCAGCTTATTATTGTCATGTCAGACTTGAAACTATGTAAAGTGATTCATAAAAGTCTGAAGTGGCTTGTCTTTTTTCAGATAGAGTCAGACTTCATCAAGTCGAAAATGATCAGTAAGGTTTCATATTGCAACTAATCTGCTAATCTATTCTTTGGTAACTGATGGCTGTTCATTCATCTCAGTCACTTTATTCAACTGTTTCCCGGCTCCGTTACATTTCAAGTGCCATGATCTGGTTTACCTCAGGAAGCAGTGAAACGTTCTTTTGTTTCTCAAAGCGAACCTGTAAAACCTTGAAACTCTGTAGTATTTATTGCACAGAAACTCCACTGAGACACTTTGGCGTCTCATCTGTCTGAGGACCGATTCATTTATCACCAGACTCTGTTAAGACTGCAAGGTTAAATCGTATTACATTCTCCTCATGCCAGAAACACAGCAATTATTCCCAACTCCAAATATGACAGTTTCTGAAACTTTATAAGGTTGGTTGGTTTCACAATGTGCACAGCTGAACTCCAGCTTCCGGTTAACGAAGGAGGATTTCCTGCTGAAAGGCTGAGAGGAGCTGCAGATGATGCTCAGGACCTGCTGAGGTCTCTGAGCGAAGCCAGACCACTCGGCTTTCAGACTCGGCGTCACAGCTGCTGGAGGAGCTCCAGGTTCCTCTGTGGAGTTTTAAAGAATTAATCTGATGCGTTGAAGAGAACATTAAAAACTTCAGAGTGCATTAAAAACCTTCAGGAACGCTGCTTCATGTTGGGGGACATTAAATCCCTCAAAGTGGAGAGAAAACAGCCGTGGATGCAAAATGTGACAAAACTTTGTGCAGTTTTTCAGCTCTGCTTCATTTGGACAAAAAATATCTGCAGGTTGTAGCAACCTGGTGATCCTTTATGGGGAAAAACACGGAGCTGATTGGAAAACAAAACTGTTCAAAGAAAGAGTGATGGAGATTTTTTTATCAAATGATTCAAGAAATTCAGATAAAATTTGATGAAGCAGCTAAGCTGGACTGCCTGACCCGACATCTGAATCAAATCACTCCTTCATTAACGTCATCCTGCCTCGGTAACGAGACTTTTAATCCATTCAGGTGAACTGAAGCAGGGATTCATCTGATCCACCTGCTGTAAAAAGTAATTTATTACACTGGAGAAACTGATTCATGGATTCTTTAGAAACTCTGAGCTAAGAACAATCTGGTTCCAGCTTGGGACGTTTACACCAAGGGAAGCAGTCACTGTTTTATTCTTATCAGTAAAACAGATTCAGATAAACGACCAACTGGATCGGCGGCAGCGGCGGCGCAGCATCCAGGCAGAAATCGATCCTCTGGGACTCGAGCACACGGCTGTGGGGTACTCCCAATGAGCCATTGGTTTTTCTTGGACATTAATTTGGAGGTTTAGTTTTTCCTGAAGGAGCTCAGTGTGGAAAACACCAGCTGTGATCTTAGTTATGTGTCCAGCTGCTGCACACTGCCTCCATATTTAACATCACCAGTTCCTGGAGGAGCAGCTGACTCTCAGATCCATTAATGACTCAAACAGCAGGGGGTGCCGGCACTAACTGCAGCAGCAGAAACCGACCGGCTCTGGGTCCTGAGTGAGCAGATTGGGTTCTGATTAGATGTGTGACATGGTCAGAGTCTGTGCATGGCAGCAGCCTGACGTTGTCACGCCGGCATCAGGAAGCCGGAGCGGCGCCACAGCAGCAGGAAAGCTTCAGCCACACTTCACCATTTTCAGCCTTATTCTGGTTTTTGTCTCAAAATAAACAGACTGACAGAAACGTCAAACCTGATCAGTGAAACACACGTTTCCTCTTTAGTTGCTATAGAAACCTGGACAAACATTGTCCATCATATTCAGATCAAAAGTCTACTCAGGCTAAAATTAATACAAAACATTTCTGTTTAATTCAACTTCGAGTCACAGAGTTTGAAGTGATAGATTATAATGTGATTTTTAAAAATTATTAATAATTCCATAATTTTTGTCAAAAATGACCCAATTTTTCAGTTTCTTAGAAGTTTCAAAATAAATCATTTAACTAGTTAAAGATTTAACTAGTTGTTAAATGATTAACTAATTAATCTCCTCTCACATGAAAAGATTAATAAATCTGTTCATATGATTTTTATAACATTATAATTAAATGTTATAAATGTACAGATGTCTCAAACATCTGGATTAATGCTTCTGCCACGTTTCACCAGCATCACAGCCAATCAGATGTCTCTGTAGGAAATAGATCATCAAAACATATTTCTGTGTAAACAGAAATTAGTTAATATTGACTAGTAGCTTATGAAATGTTCATAAACTCTCTTAACTCCAAGTTTTAATATGTAAAATAAAAATAGCGCATTACCAATCTCTTGTTTGGTTAATAAAATGATATAAACTCATAAATAAACGATAAAAATGAGCAACTTGACAGGCTACCGGTGCAGCCATTGCCCTGAAAAGCCAACGTACATCAAGTGAAATCCTGAATTTACTTGATGGATGAAAATAAACAATAAGATGCCACTGAGACTCAGAAAACACTGAGTGGGAGGAGAAGAAGCCCAAAAGAATCGCTCCTCATCAAAGAGAACAAACTCAGACAGGAGCTCAAGCCTCAAACAAACTGTCATCGTTGGAGAACCAGAGGTCATGTCTAAGAAATCTTTGAACTGTGAGGGTTGAAACATTTCTGTTGAACAGCTGAGATATAACAGTTTAAAGGGAGCCTTTAATGCCAGGTTGGAAAGACAAGAACTGAAATAGAGTGGAAGTGAATTAGAGGTTGCCCTCTGTAAAAACATTGCCGCTTCTCCAGCAGTTAGGAAAGGGAAGGTGGAGGATATTTATTAAGGTGGCTGACAGATGCAAACATGCAGAAAACGTTGAACTGAGCTGCAAACGCATGAATGATGCAAACTCCAAAACACACAAACAAAAATGCAACAGAAAACGTTACAAACACAAAACGCTGTATCACAGAAAACAGAAGCAAAAGGGAAATTCAGTAAACAACAAAAACAGCAGCAAGAATGAAATGTTGCAAACTCGCTGCACAAACAAATGTCCTCCAGGCCACCAGGGGGAGTCGACCTCCAGACATTCAGTAAAGAAGTGATTCAGTTCAGAAGAAAGTTAGAGGAAGAAAGAAAAAGTATCTTATGCTGCATGTCTATTTCAAACATTAAGTATTTTACAATGATACAGCAGCGTATTTATACAGGTGATATTACCTACTCCAGACTCCCCCTAGTGGTCTGGAGGACTTCCGTTTTTGCAGCGCGAGTTTGCAGTATTTCATCTTTTGCATCATTTTTCCCTTTGCCTCCATTTCCTGTAGTTGCAGCACTTTTAGATTTCAGCATTTTTATGTTTCATTTGTGTTTTTTGTGTTTTGAAGCTCGAATCGTTTCTGTGTTTGCAATGCATTTTGCCGTTTGCTGCTTGTTTGCACTTTTTGACCACCATAATTTATGCTTTGATCTATCATACATGCAGATAAAAAAAAAATAAAATGAGCATAAGAGCAGGACCATGGAGCTTCAAAGATCACGAAACTTTCTCATTTTGTGGATCCACTTAGATTCTGCTCATCTTTTTGACTTTCATAGATGTTTTTAGGGTTGTTACAGGTTTTAAAGTTACACTTTTCTATATTCCTTCTCTTCCATTTGAGAGACAAAAAGTATCTTTATCTGCACTTGTATCAAACACACAGCAGGAGCTTTATGTTTTTACACTCTAAAATGATGTGAACATTTAAGGTTTTAAATCTCCTGAGTGTCCAGTTTGGTATTTCTGTTTAAATTCAGTCTAACTTATGGAGCTTTTAGCTGCAGTGCATTAACAGATGGCTGATAGTCACAGGTCTGAATTAATCCTGCTCCGTGTGACTGTGCTGCTAAATCACGGATATGCTTCGCCTCTCAGGAATTTAAAATGCACAAGGAATGATTGAAATGACAAAGTGCTCCGGCTTCCCCTTTGTCTTTTTGCAGCCTCAGCCATCCAATCGCTGGTCGTTTGTCATGGTTTACGACACTGGGAGAAAGACTACACATTTATTTGCTGTTTGCATTTGGACCAGAAAACAAACAGAGATTCTTTAATGATTGATTTGAGCTTTCTATTAGTTAGAACAGAGACAGAGGCAGGATTTTATATTCCATTTCTTTGCTACGGGAAACAGTTGAAACTTCTGAGGCAGAAGCAGAATAATAGCTGTTGTGATGGGGGGTTGTCGAGTCCCTCAGCAGCCCTGACAGAAAACAAAGAAGCAACAACAGCCTTCTTGTTTTTCTCATCACGGCTGCAGGTAGAAGCTGATCGGTGCGGCAGACTGCAGCCTTGCATCATGGGAGCTGACCCCAACAGTAGCCTGTAGCCTGCAGAGCTGCTGCAAGCAGCTTTTCATGGAAATGTTTATGTAGCGGATTCTGAGTTTCATGGAGATATGTGAACATGGGAGAACTCTGAAGAACTGCTGGCTAAGGGGAAAGTTTTCATGCTTAAAGAAGTGAAGTGGAGGCAGACCTGAATGATGCTTCTGCTCCTTTAAAATGTCAAACCTCAGGGGATTTATGCTATACTCAATATTTTCTGCATCTTCCAAGTTTTTCTTTTTTATCAGCTGGATCTCAACCAGCCAACCTCACCTAATTTCCACTCTGCTGTGGAAACATGAGTTGTAGATTTAGCAGAAAATGATTTTCTATCCATCTGTATGTGATGGACTGGCGACCAGTCTGGGGTGAGCCCTGCCTCTGGCCCAATTACTGATGGAGATAGGAAGCAAAAAGCCCACAACTGTCAGTGAAGTAACTTGAACCTGACAAAATTATCAATAAATAAGAATGTACTGAAATTAACCAATGAAAAGCAGATGCTACTTTTGAGATCTAGTCTTCACACACACTGGCTGGACGGTAAGGTGAGGTCAGTTCTGGGTCCAAGAGGCATCAAGAAGATAAATAGAGAATCTAACTGGGTTTCCAGTTAAAGGTAGACCTGCAGGGGGATCATCAGCGGTTTGGCTAACTGTACGCTGAGGCCTGGCTCATCCTGGGGTTTGATCCTGTCAACATTTGTGCAAAGGCTAACTGTAAAAATGGCTGATGCATTGACATGGTTCTGCTTGGTACTACGGTATTTACCTGCTTTGAACAATCGGGTTGTCAAATGCAGTCACATCTACTTTCACCTCTGTTATATCAGGCAAAGTCCTTCATTCAACAGGAAAAACTGCCTGGAGCCTCTCAGCGTCTCATTTTCTTGCCTCTTTAACTTGCGGATGTTTATCCTGAAGAGCAAATCTGCTTGTTTTCCTGACCCACTATGTGAAGGATGACTCTAATAGAGGTCAGGGAAACTAAATAATGAAAATGATTAATTAATATAGTCTTTAATTAATGAATGCAATTAGATAAGGTCTTTTCAACGTTTAAGGGTCAGTTGATATTATCCTCATGAGTCTGCTGGTCTGAGGAGGTACATCAGCTGAAGTTATGCCCACCATCAGTCAGTGGACTGGAAACGCTGGAAGATTTATGGCCAAATTAAAACTCTGATGTTGACAAATGTGTTTGGGTTAAAAAGGCCAAATTATTTTGTATACTCCTGCCTCGTGACCTCATTAGACTTATTTTCTACCCTACATGATAGACATGCTTGTTTTCTGTGGGGACAGGACTAAATGAAGGCAGCGGACATCATTTGTTCCAAAACAACTTTACTTAATTATAGCAATAAAAGAGCTGAAAGGCTGCCGTCCTCTAAGATAAATAACATTGGGTGATGTTTCACAGTCAGAGGCTCCAGGCGGTTTTGCCCGGCCTGGTTCAGGGGCTGCAGCAGAGGTGAGAGTAGCTGTGACTGAGTACCAGAGAATCGGCTGACCTAGCACGGACAACAGATGCTACCGTCATGACACTGACCCAGGACGCCCGTTAGCTGGGTCATAAGGTCAAAGACAACATCATCACACAGCAATGGAAGACAGTGAGTCTCATTGAGATTTTATCAAGGATTGATCAGATCTGTGGTTCTATGATCTGTAGGTGTTTGAACATTTCTTGTTCATCTTGTTAGATCTTCTTGGTTTCTGTAATCAAGCAGTTTTTGTCTTGGCAGCTGATGGCATGAGACTTCTGCACATTTACAGAGAGGGCTTGTCTACTTAATGTAAGCAAAATGTTTCATTTGAATTAGTTCAGTGGGGAGAGATGCCATGTGCTTGACAGCACAGCTCAATGTGTAAATCCTTTACTGGTGCTCAGTGAACGTAGTTTATGCAAAATCAACACTGGGTCTGGCCAACAGGAAATATTCTGTACCGAATATTTCTATTCATTCAACGGCCACAAAAAAAATCTAATTCTGCAGTCAGACTGTCAAAGATCTGCTGGGATGAACGTAGCTGAGAGATTGAGAAGTTCAGCTTGAGCCACAACTCTGAGAAGTTTTCTGCGTTGTCTTCATTTTGCATTTCCACTCGATTTTCATCTCACTTCAGCACTCTGTCTGGGATTTCTCCCATTGAGCTTGATTTCTCAGGATGCATTTCATCCTGGCCAATCAGCAATTTTCTGCTCTGTTTTTGAATTGTGAAGCCATTCGGTCCATGTTGGCCTTGCTTCCAACTGCTGAGTGATTCAGTTACGAGCAGAAAGATGTTTGAGACATTTCCTACTCCTGCTCCTCATTGAGTTTGGTGAAAGTCTAATTCTTTGCAGTGAGAGTCCAAGTAATTATTTCTCCGTAGCCCAGAGGTTGGTTTGATCAGGCCATACTGTGAAGCTACTCGCTACATTTTCTCTTTCAACCTGACTCTCCTGCCATCTTTCTGTCTGCCCTTCAGGTACAAGGCCATTGTGAATCCGATGGACATCCAGACATCTAGCGCCGTCTTCTGGACTTGTCTGAAAGCCGTTTCCATCTGGCTGCTGTCCGTCCTGCTGGCCGTCCCTGAAGCCATTTTCTCACAAGTGATTTCCATGCAGGTACAACAAAAACTGCATTTATCCTTTCAGGTTTCCTTCCTAAAACGTAGTTTTTCAAGATTTTTTGGGTGCTTCTACTTGTTCTAGCACAATGGAGTCATTGACAAAATTCCAGGAAATTTTGGCCCATTTGGGTTTGTTACCTCAATGATCCAACCTGAGATAAATTCAACAAACATTTGGAAGAGACAGAAGATCCTATGTGGAATTTCTCTGTAGAACAAACAGAACTGGGTATTTAACTGCTTTGATTTAGGACTTGAGATGGCAGTCACGGTTTTATAGATGATACGTTTCACCTAAAAACGTTTTCTGTGACTTTCTCTCACATTACGTTGTGCAGATTTGAATGATCCAAGTTTCTGATGAGGTCTGAAACGTAGTGCCTCAGTGAGGTGAAGTACAACCTGTTGAAGTTTAAATGATGTTTCTGCTGCTGAGCTGTGCAGCTTTTCACTTGTTTCACAGTTTTTATTTTTCTGAATTTCAAATCCTCCATGCTGTGAATTCAAAGCGCTCCAGTCTCATCCAAGCTGCATGTAGAGGCATTTTTGCACGAGGTTCCCGTGGAATGGAAAAATCGAAGACTAATAAGAAGAAACAGAATAGTCTGTTTCAATGGGCATCTTTACTAAAACCAAAATGTTTTCTTTATGTGGAGAAGAAGCTGACCTCCTGACTACGCCCATAATGCGTGAGAAACATCAATGTGAGGAACATGAAACCCAGAACTGGAAATATTTAGGAGGATGATGGAGACATCAGCAGACATTGTTTCATGACTCATTGCTTTGATTTGCCCATAATTCCAACATGTTTTGATGTTCTTTCGATCAGACTCAATGTGTCTTTAAACTGCACGCATTTGGCTCAGTGGGGTTTCCCATCAAAAACTCGTTTTCTTCCAGCCCAGTACTCTCCTTTATAGTCTATTAATAAATGACAACTGTCTCTGGTTCCCTCCACTGCCAGGTTTATGATCGTCTCAGTCTTTGCTCCTCTTTTCCTCACCTTCTCCTCGTGTTTCTCGCCTCCTCAGGGTCACAAGGACAACATGAACGTCACCTTCGTGAACTGCGTGCCCTACCCGCTGTCCAATCAGATGCATCCCAAAATCCACTCTGTGATGATCTTCCTGGTTTACTTCCTGATCCCTCTGACCATCATCTCAGTGTATTACTTCCACATTGCCCGCACGCTAATCAAGAGTGCCTACAACATGCCGGGGGAAGTCAGTGAACACACCAAGAGACAGGTATGCTTCTGTAGCCTTCAGTATGAGGCGGTTCAGTAATCCATTTAGCAGTGATGTGCAAGTTACGTTTCCTTTTTATGAGGTGATATTAATCCAAACCCTGAATTACCTGGTTTGGCTGAGTACAAGATTGTGGTTCAAGGTCATATTAGTGGCACGCAAAAAGCTTAAGGGCTTCAAGAACTCATACAAGTCAGGCAGAACCCTCGAAACTCCTGGAAGGTCCAAACCTGATAGAGAGGGAAAGGAACAAAGGCCAGAGCAAAATGGACGCCATTATCCTCAGGGCTGGGATTGTTGCCTCAGTATGAACACGAGAGGACAGATGCGTCCCACTCATTGCAATGCCAGACCGGTCTTTGTTAAAGAGACACATGAGTCAGTTTGGTTAAAGCTGAACGTTTCTGCAAACTGACTTCACACAAGCAACATGTGTGAAGTCAGAGGGGAACTTTGAGCCTGATGGAGAACTTCAGCAGTCTGATCTCACTCCACTGCAGGACTTGGTACCGGCCGACACTGTCAAAGGTACCAACAGCTTCTTCAATGACCCTGGTGGTCCAAACCGACCGGACCGGTCAACAAGTAGACGAACAAATCGACCTGAACTTCCTGAACACCTCAGCCTGATTTCCTCCATCACACGTTGCATTGATACACTAATTTATGCAAAAGGAGCCACAACCAAGGATTGTGTGAACAGACAGTGCAGAACCTCAACATCCATTTCAGTTGGCCAACATTTTTATATTGCAAATAATTTTCTACTAGTCTGTTGCAATATTTCAATTGTCTGGGAATCAAGAATCAATACCAACAGAAATGAAAACTCAATATTTCCCAGTTTATGGAATAAATCCACCGTTTCTTGGCTGGGAGAAGTCGTCCATGTTCAGGATCCCACAACATCTCTGTTTTACACACTGTGGCCATGAATTATTGATGGCAAACTGCTGAAGACTGAGTGTTTTTAAGGTGCAAAAAGACCTTACAAGTGAAGTTTGTACAAATTGACCAGAAACGGTTCCGTGTCCTCGTGTCATCGTTGTCGCTCACAGGAGAGAGACGGCGCTCGCTCCTTTAATGTTCCTCAGGACTTCAGGGAAACAATATCTAGTTAGTTTAGGTGCAAAAATCTGAATGTAGCACAACCTAATATCTGAATTTACATACTTAAGGTATATTGAATATAACTTAAAATAAATGACCCATCAACATACAGGAACATTTTATTAAACTACAAAGTTTTCCGTCTGTTAAGACTAACAGGGGAAGATTCAATCATCAGCTTTTTGCACCCAGAGCTCCCTTAAAGGGCCGTAGTAAACATTTGGTCTGCAGGGGAGGCTGTAGTTGGAGGCAGCGTGTCAGTCAGAGTGAGTAATCACTTTTCACAAGCTTGATCTTCACGGATGGAGGACAGAAGGAGGAGCTGCATTATTAACAGCCTCACGGCTGCAGAACACATCAGGTATTATAAATCAGAGAAGGCCGGAGTCACTGCGACGCCTCCAGACGAAAATATGACAAGAATCAATGCTGATGGCAAATCTGACAGGGTCTGTGCTTTAATGGCATGAATTCAGCTGGGAGCAGTGTTCAGAGAAAACAGACCCGGCGCTGTAGTGACTGGAGCGCCTGAAGCCTTAGAAATGCTTTCTTAGGAGACTCCCAGTGGGAAGAGGCTGCAGAACAGAACAAAACCAGAACCAGAACTAAAACTCACTTGAATCAATTAATTTCAAGGCTGACTGGGAAACGTCTCAAAGTCCCAACAGATGAGCTGCAGGAGGAACCTGGGAAAAGCTCTGCTGGGCCTTTCAGCTGTTTTAACCCACAACCTGATCCATGAACAGAAAACAGTCAAAACCAGCAGAGTCGGTGATAAAAGATGATCGGATTGACACGTTCGTGTCAGACAGACGTTTCTTTATCAGTTTCAGGAATAAAAATGTACTTGATTTAGTTAGCAGGGCTCAGTCAAAACCAGATGTTTAGGTAGCAAGCTAAATATTTAGTTTATAAAGTTAATATTTAGTTTGAAGCTAAGTATTTAGTTTGCAGATATTTTTAGGTAAGTCACAAACCCACCTGATGATAAGAGGAAGTGGACTACCAAATTAAAAGCTGGGTTTTGAGAACTGGTTTATAAACTCCTGGTGAGACTTAACCACTTCATGTCACCTGAGGCTGAAACTTAAAAAGACACATTTTTGTCTTCATAAAGTAAATATGAAGAGGCTGTAGTTATTCTGCGTATGATTAATATTATTTTTCATGAGTCGACCCAGCAGTCGGGTGAATTTCTTGCTTACGGTCGGACAGCAGATCCAGTCTGACTTTTCTGCAGAATGTGGGAGTAAATCAGCTTCAATCGGCTGTGATGATGATGATAATGATGAAGAAATATTGCAGGTGCAGATGCAAAGCGACACGGCAGTTTGAGCTGCTGCCTTCTATCCGAGAGGAGAAATGAAAAACTCGGCATCGATTTTCAGCCCCATCAAACAGCGAACCAAGTAGAACAGAAGAGATGTTTGAGATGTTGGACTTTAAGAGAGTCTAAAATCTCTAATGCTGATAAAACGTGAAGAGAAAAACTTAAAACTAAGTAGGTTTTTACAGCAAGAAGCACCAGAATTATTCTAAAGATTTATTGTGATTCTTTGAGTTAATGAGTTTCTCAGATTAACTGCTGACCTGTCCAGGGTTTAAACCACAGGAAAACCTGCAGAGAGGCTATTGAGGCAGATAAAGAGAATCTCAGAATACTGCAGAGATTTTTTCACTTGGATCAGATAAGACAGGAGAGAAAGGTGCAAAGCCAATAAAAATTATGTGTGAAATCTTCTTTAGACATTTTTTATATCAGTGGCTTTAAATATTGCAGCAGATTTTGAGCAATGGCACATTTGGTGTTAAGAAGGTCCAAGGTTTGAATCCCAGTTCAGGGTCTTTCTGCATGCAGTCACATGTTCTCCTGGTGCATGCTGGGTTCTCTCATGACGTTAAATCCTCCATGCTGCCTCAGACAGCAGATGGATGAGAAAAAGTAGCTGATCTCTTTTTTAGAAATATTTTTAGCTTTTTGAACATTTTACATCTTCTCAGCTGTCCTGATCTCTATTAGACTCACACTTTTGTGTTGTGCTGCTTGGCCTCATCTGTATGCATCCTTGTAGGACCAATTCATTAAGTTCAATACAGACATTTTAAGTAGGGTGTTAAAAATAAATTGACTAAAAATAAATGGACTCACAGACGACATCTGCAAACAAAGCGATGGACGATAGAGCTGCTTCTCCTTGGTTGAGTTTTGCTTCACAAAAATGATCTGATGGGACACAGGAAAAAAAACAACTGGGGTCTGGACTTTAAATTAAAAATGTATGTTAGTTATATACCTTTCAATTAACCAGATTACAATTTTCATTGAGTTGTCACTAATTTAAACACTCAGGTTTTAGAGTTTAGTTGTAATCTCTGGATATTCCCTCATTTTTGGTAGTTTTCCTGTGGAAATGTGTGTGTGTGTGTGTGTGTGTGTGATGCTCAGGCAGTGAGTGTTGTGATTCATTGCATTTCTAATCTTTGGGGACATAATGAGCTCTGCTCTCTGATAAAGCAGCAGCCTTGTTGGGTATTGAAGCAGCGGTTAACGCAGCAATCGCCTGGTGACCCTGTGAGATGTGCAGATTTGGGCTCCGTGTGACGAGCTTTTCCCATTTAGGAACGCTCTGATGGAATCGCTGCCCCCATGAGAAGCTGCAGTTTAATAGTAATGAGATGAATTACATGACAAACACAATGTGCTTCAACATGGCGACACCGAGGCAGGAGGAAATGGAGGACAGAGTGATTTAAAGCAGCAGATTGAATGTCTGGCTTTAAGGTGGTATGAAAATCTGCCTGCTGTCACCAGGATTATTAACTTCACAGTAAAAGTCTCTGATTTGGGTGACAGGGACAACACTGTCAACATGAATGGGACTAAAATGCTTTTTAAAAATTCTTCAATGGATACAGAGGAAAATGATGTTCAGTTTGTTTCATAGATGTTAGAAGTAAGAAATGTGCAATTAATTGATTTTCATCTCCTCTCTGCACCAGTTTGATTTCCTGACACTTTATTTTGGTGCAAGTGGGTCAGATGGGCCATTACAGAATATTAAAGATGATTTAAGAAAAAAATCTGCTGCTTGACCACTTACACATAACCTCTTGTCTCAAAACCAGATTGCTAATCCCAAATTAGCTACCTTACAGTCCTTGATAGTTTACAAATAACTACATTTACAGCAAATATATGGGGAGAAAAACATGTTTCACGATGAGCTGTGAGTGAAAGCAAAACTACGTTCTCCAATCCTAAAAAAAACATGCAGGCTGTTGTATGAGTAGGAAGGTCAACATTCTGGTGAGGCCATCATAAAGCCAAGATCTGAACCTCATCACCACAACCCAACAGTTAGAATATGTAGAAGGTAGGGACTAAAAAGTAAAGAATCAAGGTGTTGAAATGGCCCAAAGTCCAGATCTCAACCTGATTGAAATGATGCAGTTGGACCTTCAAATATCCGTTCAGAAACAAATAACGATGTGATAAACTGACTAACAGCCAGAAATGAGTTATTTCTGCTAAATAAACTTCTGCATATTTCAAATAAGTTAAAATGTGCAAAACTTTTAAGATAAAAGAAAGTCCAGTTCCAGTTTATAAAGGCTTTGCAAATGTAGCAGAAAACACAGAATATTGATAACAAGGACATAAAAATATCCACTTAATGTCATTTGTTTTATGGTCTGTGAGAACTCTTCGACGCCTGATAATCCTCCCCTCAGGTAATAAAACAGCATTTAATGGATGAAGCCTCCCACGTTTTAGCGCTCATATTAAAGTGAAAAATCGAAATAAAAAGTGCAGTGATTGAATTTCTGGTCTGTGGCGAGTCACGCTACCTGATATCACATCTTCACCCCTCAGGTGTCCTTCAGGGCAGAAACACCGACAGCACAGAGAATGACATCAGCGCCGTCTTAGTGAATCAAGTCAACGCTCCGTCTTCTCTAAAATATCAGCAGTCTGCTGAACTTTCAGACTTCACACAACTTCACCTTCATCACTGACGATTTCAAGCTGAAGACGCTGCAGCAGCCTAGTTACCACTGAATATTTATTCAGTATTGATTGTCAGCAATGTTTGTCAAGTTACTTATACTGCTGATTACATCCCCAGTTTCAAAAGTTATTAGTTACTTTAGTAATTATTTACAGTTTTAAGGCAGTTATCCACACTGACCTGACTGATCCAAACTTGCAAAATGAATCTCTAAAAATATAAATATTTCTTGTTAGGATGTCTGGCATTTATCAAATAGATAGTTTTGCTAATTCTAACTGACTTAAAAGAAGAGAAGTATTGTTTCATTTAACTTCATACAGGGAGAAAAAATCTGGATTTTTATATTCTGGTTTCAGCGTCTTGTTGGCTTGAGATGTGCAAATAATTACATGTTAGTTAGCATAAACATGTCAATGAAAAGGCAGGGGGCCAAAGACTGAACCCTGAGGTACTCCACAAATCAAAAATAGTTATGTAAGTATTTAATCTGCATCAACAGAATCAAAAGTGCTTCTTCACAGATGTTAGGGAAACCAACTGAGCTCAGTGCCCGAACTATAAGCCAATTAAAAAAGTAACTTCCAAGACGTAACTTCAGGTGAATTAATTTTACTTTTAGAAAGTTTTTATTGGCGTTCTCGGTTTGCCCTAACCTTGTGTATTTGCATAATAAACCTTGGCAAAGAGGAAACACATTTTGTTGGAAGCATAATTGCTGTTTCACAATATTCAGAGTAAGTAGGTGGATGTTTTAAGTTTGTTTGGCTCATTATGAAACTGACTCATCTTCATCACCTGCAGCAGCAGGCGGCTGTCCTGTTGTGATTCCACAGATGCTTGGAGGGCTGAGAGTTTCTGACTGACAGCCAACAGAAAATAAAGAAGAGGAAGATGTGCTGCAGGTGAAGGAGGTGAATGTTGACAAAGGAAAAGGAATGATGGAGATGTGAGACAGAGACGAGAGAAGACAGAGAGGAAGGCGACGCATGAAGAGAGAGAGAATGATGGAGAGACGACAGGCAGAGGAATAAACACCATAAAGAAAAGAGGCTGAGATAATCAGCATATTGTTTTTATTTAATGCTGCTACTTTATAATCACTCAACTGTTTGCTTTAGAAACAGATTTTTTTTAAAGTTTTAAACTTAATTTAATGTAAAACTATGATCTGCTTTTTTTTTTTTTTACCAAAGAAAACAATCCTGCAGTCAAACACCTGAATCAGAGAAAGTTTTAAACATTTACCTTCAGATGCCTCTGAGGTACAAAAATATTTTCATTAAAACCTGGACTGGAAATGATTCATCGTCATCAACAAAGAGGAAAACATCAAGTCAAAACAAGAAAACTGAAAATGAGTCAAAACACGTCAGACCTTCTGACTTTAATGACACGACAAACAGAAACAACTGGAAACATGGATGGATGGATGGATGGATGGATGACTGGATGGATGGATGGATGGATGGATGGATGACTGGATGGATGGATGGATGGATGACTGGATGGATGGATGACTGGATGGATGACTGGATGGATGACTGGATGGATGGATGACTGGATGGATGGATGGATGGATGACTGGATGGATGGATGGATGGACGGATGAATGACTGGATGGATGGATGGATGGATGGATGGATGGATGGATGGATGGATGGACGGATGGATGACTGGATGGACGGATGGATGGACGGATGGATGACTGGATGGATGGATGGATGGATGGATGACTGGATGGACGGATGGATGGATGGACGGATGGATGACTGGATGGATGGATGGATGGATGACTGGATGGATGGATGGATGAATGGATGGATGGATGGATGGATGACTGGATGGATGGATGGATGGATGAATGGATGGATGACTGGATGGATGGATGGATGAATGGATGGATGGATGACTGGATGGATGGATGGATGAATGGATGGATGACTGGATGGATGGATGGATGGATGGATGGACGGATGGATGACTGGATGGATGGATGGATGGATGGATGGATGGATGAATGGATGGATGGATGGATGGATGGATGGATGACTGGATGGATGGATGGATGACTGGATGGATGGATGGATGAATGGATGGATGACTGGATGGATGGATGGATGAATGGATGGATGGATGACTGGATGGATGGATGAATGGATGGATGACTGGATGGATGGATGAATGGATGGATGACTGGATGGATGGATGGATGGATGGATGGATGGATGGATGACTGGATGGATGGATGGATGGATGAATGGATGGATGACTGAATGGATGGATGGATGAATGGATGGATGGATGGATGGATGACTGGATGGATGGATGAATGGATGGATGACTGGATGGATGGATGGATGGATGAATGGATGGATGGATGACTGGATGGATGACTGGATGGATGGATGGATGGATGGATGGATGGATGGATGGATGGATGACTGGATGGATGGATGGATGGACGGATGGATGACTGGATGGATGGATGGATGGATGACTGGATGGATGGATGGATGAATGGATGGATGGATGGATGGATGGATGGATGGATGACTGGATGGATGGATGACTGGATGGATGGATGGATGGATGAATGGATGGATGGATGACTGGATGGATGGATGAATGGATGGATGACTGGATGGATGGATGGATGGATGGATGGATGAATGGATGGATGGATGGATGGATGGATGACTGGATGGATGGATGAATGGATGGATGGATGGATGACTGGATGGATGGATGACTGGATGGATGGATGGATGAATGGATGGATGGATGACTGGATGGATGGATGGATGGATGGATGAATGGATGGATGGATGACTGGATGGATGGATGAATGGATGGATGACTGGATGGATGGATGGATGGATGGATGGATGAATGGATGGATGGATGACTGGATGGATGGATGAATGGATGACTGGATGGATGGATGGATGGATGGATGGATGGATGGATGGATGGATGGATGGATGGATGGATGACTGGATGGATGGATGGATGAATGGATGGATGGATGACTGGATGGATGGATGACTGGATGGATGGATGGATGGATGGATGACTGGATGGATGGATGACTGGATGGATGGATGGATGACTGGATGGATGGATGGATGGATGGATGAATGGATGACTGGATGGATGGATGGATGGATGGATGGATGGATGGATGGATGGATGGATGGATGGATGAATGGATGGATGGATGGATGACTGGATGGATGGATGAATGGATGGATGACTGGATGGATGGATGGATGGATGGATGGATGGATGAATGGATGGATGGATGACTGGATGGATGGATGAATGGATGACTGGATGGATGGATGGATGGATGGATGAATGGATGAATGGATGACTGGATGGATGGATGGATGAATGGATGAATGGATGGATGACTGGATGGATGGATGGATGGATGGATGGATGGATGAATGGATGGATGGATGACTGGATGGATGGATGAATGGATGACTGGATGGATGGATGGATGGATGGATGGATGGATGGATGGATGGATGAATGGATGGATGGATGAATGGATGGATGGATGACTGGATGGATGGATGGATCATCTGGACATCTTTCAGTCTTGGATTCTTTTTAACTATTTTTTCTAATTATTTTCTAAACAGTTTTTAGTAAAATGTTCGTTTTAATCATTTCCTGTGTTTTTATGTTCAGTTTCCATCTCAGCTCCTCAGGGTCCAAAAGTCCTCCACGTTTAGATATGACGCCACCTACAGGCTTAACTCGTGATTGCGTTTCATTTATCTATCATTTCCTCTTGCCACTCTGTTCAGTCTTTATATAAAACACATTTTCACAAAACCAAACCAATCTGGAGTTAATCTGAGATTAAACATGTAAATAATAAACAACCGTTTTATTTCTTCCAGTTACGTCACTCAGAGAGAGAAAATGTCAGACTGATTCTGTCGGTCAGAAATGCCAGCCTGCTTTCAGAACCCGCTCCTCTTTCTGCATGTTGGGATGAATGACGGATTGAAGTCGGCTTCCTGAATGCTAGATAGGAAACTTCCACCTGCTTCCTGGAACTAAAAGCTTTATTTCACCTGCAAACCCAGATGTTGCCCCGTTGTGCAACAACTGCCAACCTCATGAGGACATACTTTCTCTGAATTTCAGCAGTTAGAGAATCCAAGAATAAAAAATGACAACTTCATGGATCAGCGCATCCAGCAGTGGCCTGGAGAGCCGAATTATCTCCATGGAGCCTCTAATGGAATCAGGCAGCCTGTAATTCCCGGGCGACTCTGCAGACTTCTGCCTCAGAGACAACGATGGCTCTTAGCTCTGCCTCGGGGGAATCTCTTGATAATAACTTTCCTCCTATTATTACTACAGAGATATGAATCCATTCATGAGGGAGGCAGTAACATTACGGCCCGGATCCCCGTGGGTCACCAAATACCGAGAGACGGCCTCCAGGGAACAAACGATTCTTAAATTAGTTTCTAATTAGATGTTTCAGACAGGTCATAAATTTATAAAAACAGTAAAATGCTGCTGGCTTGGTCACAGGATCCTGGTGTTACGGTAGGCTGCAAACGTAATTTCAGATTTTGTTACATTAAAACAATAAATTTTAGCTCATTACTGAACAAATTTACATAAAAAGGATTGATGACGTATTTGGACATCATCACTTTTGACTTTTTTAATTCTTATTGAGGTTTCTGTAACAAACAACAAAAAAAACCTTTTGCAGTGAAATAATCTGCCAGTGGAATCGGTACTTTTTATTAAGGAATTATTTACTTATAATAAGCTCATATGTTACTGAAGCTACTTGTAAAAATTTGCACCAGAAGGTAAACCAAAACCAGCTGCTAAGACTTTGTGTTTTTGCATTTTGATTTTGGATTATGCAGGAATCTCTATTTATTCAGTAAACTTCTGAAGTCAGTCGCTTGCACCTGATTTTATTTAAGGGTAAAAAAAGTAAAAGGGGTCTGAAAAGAAATGCAGGCCACAAATGTTGGGGTTTTATTTTTTTGTGCTTTAAAAAGTGAACAACTTTGTGTAGCTAATTCACATAAATCTTAATAAATGCCAAATGGAAAACTGTGAATTTCCATGTTTTTCCGTATTCTTGTGAGAATATCTGGGTGATTAAACCAAACAGATGTTGACCAATTTTATTCTGATTTATTGGTCATTTCTGTTGAGTGTTTTCTACACTTCAGTTCAGATTTAAATCATTTCAAAACCAAATCATTTCATTATATCCTGAAATAGAATAACGCTGGAACATTTTCTTTTTACAAAAGAAGTGAAAGTTGCAGCTGGAATGATCAAGGTTTCTCTTTGAAGTTCCATTTTCATACAGCAATAAAAGGCAATATACAAATGCAGATGTAAAAAAATACAAAGTTTCTTCTAATCCCGGCTCTCAGCTTGCAGGTCTCTGAGAAACTGCAGGAAGGAAAGCAGCAGAAAGTGTCCCGAAGCTTTGAGAGGATCAGCAGAGTTTTGCTTCAACTCAACATTTATTTTACATTAGTTTTGATTTACTTCCTGTAAGCAGCAGAGCAGATGGTGACATAACGACTGCAGCTGAATGTATTTAATTACAGCATATTTACTGAGAAAAATCCACTTCAGCTAAACCTAATCCTCTGTTCAGTTCGCTCCAGTAATCCTCTTACAGCGTGTAAATGACTTTGTGATCATGTTGGATCAGGTGAGCCACCAGAGGTGAGAACTTGACAGACTCAACATCTGCACACTCAGCTCTGATTGGCTGTGGACTTGCTTACATCACACTGTTTTGGGTCAGTTGGAGATTTTACAAAAAGCAGCCAAAAAGACAGAGGATGCATGTCACTAGAAATGTTCAGCAAATCAAAATAATTATAAAATATTCAGTTTTGTTGATGTGATTCAAACATAAAAGCCTCATAAACTAATGCAACTAATGCAACACCATCTTACTAACATTTCTTGTTATTAATATTCCAACTATAACAGTCAGTGAAAGATCTGCTCCAGAAATAAACTTGTAAACTTCATAGGTAGATGTGCAATAATAAACTGAACGCTATTGAAGGCGATATACTCTGTTGTAACACATGATGGGTATCAATGTGGTTGAATTTAGTGCGTATTTATGGTTAGCCCATTTAAATTATTAGCTTTGTCCAACACTGGATGAGACTCACTGGACCAACAGCAAGTTTATTTCAGCAACAAAGCAGCTCAAAGAGTTTTACGTTGTAGAAACACGATACAGGCAACAATTATGAAACAAGCAATAAATATTACATAAATAACATTTGTTACTAAAATGATCAGATAAATTGATCATTGCTCCACCTACTAAAGGCAACTCTAAACAGATGAGCTTCAGTCTGGATTTAAAGGAACTCAGTGTTTCTACAGTTTTGCAGTTTGATGGAAGTTTATTCCAGATTTGTGGTGCATAGAAGCTGAATGCTGCTTCTCTATGTTTGGTTCTGGTTCTGATGCAGAGCAGAACCAGAACCAGAAGACCTGAGCGGTACGGAAGGTTGCTATGACAACAGCAGATCTTTAAGCCGTTAAGTGATTTATAAACTAACAATATTTTAAAACAGATGAAATGGGATCATAAAACTTCAGTGGCTGAAAACTTTACTCTGAACCTCATGCAGCATTAATCTGTACCTCTCCACTCTTTACTGGGATGGAACCAGATGAGTGAAAACGGATTACTGGGAACCAGTGAACAAAGAGCTGATTGGGTCAAATGATTGGAGGAAGTCAAAGCAAAGCAAAAGGAAAAATAAATCAATCAGTAAACACAGAAACCCACTGAACGTACGATACTAAACCAAAGCACAATGACCAGACCAGGTCCTATCATGGTTCTGCTCACATAACGTCGGATTTGAAATAAGAATTCATCACTTCAAAGAATGTTTGCATCCAGAATCCACTTTCAGCAGAAGGAAGCTGTTCCTCTGGGTTCTCATGTTTCTCCTGAAGCCTGACGTTCACAGGGAAGTGCTGTGAGAAAACACAGCTGACATGTTTCGCATGTCCACATGCACAGACGTCTGATTGGTATGAAGTCTGTTGGATGATTGAAGGCGGCTTCTTTCATGCTGAGTCTTTCAGAAATGTCAGCCTGACTCCTCTGAATCTGAAACTGTCCGTTTCTGTTTATTGGTTTCATCATCGGACGTTCAGAGCTGGCGTTCTGTTCACCGATCCTGCAGGGACTCCTGGAAGGGAGTTGTTTATATTCTTTCATCAGAAAAGTGATTTCTTTAAGTGTTTGTTCCTCTGTTCCAGCCTTTCTTAGATTTTATTTTCTTCTGCCCTCCTTATTCTCTACATTTTGGGTTCTCAGTGATTTACCCGAAGCTTTTCAAAGCTTCAGCTGTACAAGGCTGAATTTGCAGGATGAAACATATTCATATGTGCTTAAATATCTATTGCACTGTAGTTTATCCATTTTGTACACCAATGGCATCAAAAGAACATGATACTTCTACCGTGCTTAATAGTAGGTACAGTCTCCTATAAATGTGCTTCTTCTCATTTTAGCCAAACTCCTTAAACTGTGTCTTGCCTGATCATAAAAATATTTTCCAGTAGAGATTTGGCTTGTCCAACTGGGTGGACAACAAGACATTTCAGTCCAGCTTGAAGGTGATGGATTTTCGATTTGAGGATTGTTGTTCCTGATCAGTGCGTTTCAGTCCAGGGTGACGTCACCTTAGTTTCACAGACTTTCTGGTTCCTTGGTTGTGAAAGTTAAAGCTGCGGTTAAAAATAATTTGTCAAACATCTGAGCAGAAGTTTGTATCTGCCCTTTCAGATGGAGACGAGGAAGCGCCTGGCCAAGATCGTGCTGGTCTTCGTGGGCCTGTTTGCCTTGTGCTGGTTCCCCAACCATGTGCTCTACATGTACCGCTCCTTCCACTACCACCAGATGGATCTGTCGCTGGCCCACCTCGTCATCACGCTGGTGGCCAGAGTCCTCAGCTTCTCCTCCTCCTGCGTCAACCCATTCGCCCTCTACCTGCTCAGTGAGAGCTTCCGCCGGCACTTCAACAGGTCAGAGGCAAGACAGCATCACACAGCAGCTTTAGACTGGACCTGTTACGCACAGCACAACATTTTGCATTTTGTGCTTCTGTTTGGGTCTCTGCTTATAAAAACAGCCTAAACACTTAGAATAAAACATCCAGCAGTTCTTTGCCAATAAGTTAATTGGTGTCTGGAAAACGAAACTTAGGAAGGTTATTAGGTTTAAATGGTCATCAGTCAGGACTAAGGGGTGCAAAGTGTGCCAAAAACCCTACACCATTAGACCACCATCGGCCCATTCTCTGACGAATTTCAGGTTGTTCATGAAAGTGTCAGTAGATCTTCAGCTTCTGAAATATTCAGTCCAGCTGTCTTTCATTAACATGTTCAAAGTCCGTTAAACACCCTTTCTTCCACGTTCTGATGCCCGATTTGAATTTCAGCAGCTTCTCCACCATTCGAAGACCTAAATCTATGATTGGATGGGAAAGCCCCCGATGATTGTGTTTCACACCCTTTTATTTCCCAGGATCAATATTTGAAGTCTCTAATCAAAGTTCTGCTCCACATGCATTCAGATTGATTCAACCGTTTGATTTAGAAGGGAAGTTATGTTACGGTCGGTCACCGTCCAGAGCAATGCAGCTGAAAGCATATTGCATTAGCTCTGTGTGGTTTTCTACTACGTATCGTAAATCTGCCCAACACGTTGGCAGCAGCAGGTGAAAACAGCCTCAGCTTTGGCTCCGATAGGCTGCTGTCCACGTGCACATACCAAGTTAAATTGTAATTTTCAGACTAATCAAAAGTTTTCAGAAGGCTGAATATTTGTGAAATTGGGAGCATTCAGGGACAGATGTAGGCGAGAACTAGAAGGCCGGTGCCTCATTTTTCTTAGTGAATCGACTCCCTCACATGGGAAATGAAGTAATCATGGCCCCGTCTTTTTCTAAAGCTTCCTTCAAGTGCTCCCGCTAACACCAGACATCCTGACAGTTATTATTTCGTTCCCTGCAGGAACCTGAGGACAGAGGCTACGTTATGTTTTAGATACAGAGCATCAGAAAATTAAGATGAACCCTAAACACAAGCAGGACAAAGATTATATTCTATACCTGAGATTTATGTAAGATTCAAGTCTTGTAAATATTTGTTTGCCCTTCATCCTCTGGAGAAATAATTTAAAAATTACAAAACTTCTTTGTTTTTATAAAAATATCACTACATAACTATTGTACAAGTTTTTCCATTAATAAAAAAACCCAAACTGGAGCCGTGTTCCTCCAACATGGCTGACATTTGATCCATTTAGGATTAGTTTAGATCTCTCTTGGACTGAATTACAGCTTGATTTAGCTTGTCAGCTAACAAAAAGAGCTACACCGACATGGTATTTAGCAGAAGCTAATCCTAAAGTACTTCAATAGAAATTATGTTTACTTCTGAAAGACTACGACCATCGGGAAATAATTTAATTTGGGCATTATAATTTACATGTTCTTTAATTATATCTTGTTTTCTAACAGTGTTTTATTTTGTCTCTGCATGTTTGACATAAACTTATTGGGGCAAAAGAGAGAGAGAGAGAAGGTGAGGAAAGGAAACTGCACTTCATCAATAACAGTGTTCACCTCTTCAAAATAAGAGCATGAATATAAATGTCTACCTGAAGAATGTTTTCAGTCAATAACAAAAATTTCAACTAAATGATTGCAGCCAAGTAAGTTTTGCATTTATCTGGAAAAATTAACTTGGAGGCACTGTGGGCTATTTAAAGTTAGCAAAAGAGCTAACGGAAAAATTAGCATGTTTGCCTACCAGTACCATCATACATGCAAAATCAACAAATAGGAATTTAAAAATTTTACTTCAGAGGTGAAACTTATCTCTGGCTCTGGACGCCTGGTTTACCGGCTGTTGTTCTTCCTCCCCAGTCAGCTGCGGTGCGGTCGAGGTCCCCGTCCTGAACGCCAACCCAGCTACATGCACAGCACCTCTCACATCCACCTCACATCCATCAAGAAGACCACGCCCACCGCCGTCATTGTGGCTCCGGCAGCAAACGGGAACTCCAACACTCAGGAAGTGGCTCTGTGAAGTTTCCAGGATCCTCTGCAGAGAGACGATAATCATGTTTGAGAGGGACTCTGGGGAAAAAACCCAGAAAAAAAACTTCTGACATGTTCCACCAATTGGATGATTCACGGCATCAGGATAAATCATGACCATCATAAACAACCAAAACAAGAAGTGCCTCTTTGAAACAAAAAAGAGCAGAAACACCCTGAGAATGTGTTACAACTCAGAACGCCGGTGACCAACCAAGGCTGTAGAAACAGGCATCAGCACATCCAGTCTGAAGTGTGGAAACGGTTTGTCTGAACTTTTTCAGATGTGCAACCACTGCATGTCTGTGAATGCAGTGGTTCATAGACATCCAAAGGGGTTGGGTAGAGTAGATGAACCTGGAAATGTCTGCAAACTCCTGTCATCTTTGGAGATATGAAGGCAGTTGTGTCTGTTCAGCTCAATGGGAAGCTTTACAACTCAAAACTGAAAAAAATTAACCTGCATGTGGCTCTGCTAGGCAGGCGCTGTGCAGATAAACAGTCACTGTTCTACAGGTAGAAATACCAGGTAAGGTTCAGGTAATGAAGTCAGTACCGTGAGAGTTTGGTTATGTATACTTCCAGGAGAAGAGTCACTACCAGGCCTTTCCCTTCCTTTAATGTCCAGAATTGACTCACATTTCAAGTAAAATATTGTAAAACAGTGAAAAAAAATGGTCTTTTATTGAACATCACTCACAGTGAAAATCAGACCTATAATTAGAGTTTGGAAAACATCTAAAATTAACAACATGCTGTTTTAACAAAATCACTTTCACATCACTGGCTGTCATCACAAACTCCTCCAATAAAATGTGAGTGAAACATTTTTATTTGTAGCTGTTCAAAGTTGATCAAGTGTCTGAGAGCTTCTAGTTACAAATCTACAAATTTCTGCTTCTTTGATGTTCAAATATGACGTGACAGAAAAACCCAAATCCCCATCAAGCAAAACGGAAAAGACAAAATAAACACGCCATTCAAGTAAGAAAGGTTTGTGTCGATCTATGTTCATCTTGTCACCATGGAGACGGTATGGCAGGTAGGAATACCACCAACTCTGACTGGTAGAGAACTGGAGCAGCGACTGGAGTCACAATGTCTCCCTAACAACCATTAGATGTCGTTTTGAAGGAAAGCCAAAAAAAAAAAAAAAAAAGCTTATTTCATCCTACCATCACAAACGTGTTCATTGTGATGGTACATTGTTATTCTACTGGGACCTTAAGTGCAAATGTTGCTTTTCCTAAGGGTTTTTGGTGTGATAACGGATGAATCACTTCATGTCTCCTGAGTAAAGTAGAAAATCTGTAATGCTGTGGAACCACGACATCAACACAAAGGTGAAAATAGATCCTTCATTGGATCTAAAACATTTGGCCAAGTCTACTTCACCAGACACCAAATTAACTTCTTCTAAGGTTATCTCATCTAAAGCCTACAGAAGAGCTGAATAAAGAAAGCATCCATGGGAACCAGGATTCAGAGACTGGGATTGCTGGGATTGCTGCTTAATTACTGAACCAGTGGCAAAAAGGAGTGGGGCAAAGTGTTCACACCAATAACTGATGATTTTGTTTAAAAGCTATTTCTTCTCATGTTATTTTCCACAATTACAGGCTGGATTTTGAGAAAGAAGATTATATTTTAATGGTTTATATACATAGTTACTAACAGGTGGTCAATATTTAATTATTGAGAAAAAAAAAATTTCATGGTGCCACAATTATCAGAACATCTTAAAGATGTTTGAACTTTGGAGGTTTAAATGATTGAATTATTTTAAGAACAAAATGATCAATGTGTGAGTTTGATAACAACACATTGGTTTCCCTAAAAGCAGCAAACATCGCTAGTGACTGTTGATCTGCTGGCAGAAACGCCTCCGCAGGTTCAGGAAGTGATTATTTGGAATTAATTAACCGAAAGTGAGCTGAACACAATCCCCATTTTCCCTCTGCAGCCTGTAATTAGTGTCTAATTGTATTACGGGAATGCATTTTTATTAAAGAGCCGTGAAGTAAACGATTTCAGGAATCAGTCAAACTGTGTTTAATTAAATGGGATGATATACTTCCAGGAGTCAAGTTTTGAGTTTTCAGCTAATCCTGCTGCTAATATTTATTTCCATCTGGCTGCTGCGGGTTGGGTGGTTACCGGCCCAGCATGCCCTCCTTCCTGTGGGGCTTTAAAGACAGTGACAGACAGAGAGGAAAGTGATGCCTTATGGAGAGATTCCTGCGGATTGCATAGACTAACAGAGCCCAGTGATTATCATCATCGCTTTGTGTTGGTGCTTCAACCTCAACTCAGATGTGATGATTTGTGCTTTATTTTTATGAAACTCTCCACAATTTGCTCTTCTTTAAGCCATGTTCTGATATTTTTCCTTCTTTCAGATGCTTGATGTGTATTTTTTGTATTACGCATGCTTCTTGTTTTTCTGCTTTGCTCTGTAATAAATGTTCCTGTGCAGCCACCGTTTGGTCTCTGCTTGATGGAAACCCTTGAATAAAGGTTTAGTCCGTGTAAGTGCTGGTTGTTACTTCCAGCTTCTTTAAAAACAGTAATGCTGGTGGAGCTGAAAGAACAGAAATTAGCCCAAAAAGCCCAAACACTTTGCTCTGATCAAAAGCAGAAAAAATATTCAGTGAGAATCCAGTTATTTTCACTCTGATTATTACCAGCAGTTCAGGTTGTAAAAGTCAAAGCATCTCAAATCAAACCATTTGGGGCTGAAAAGTCAATGCAGCTGGATTTTACGTTTTGGTTCATGTGTTGCTTGACAGCTTATCGATTTGCTGTTTGAGCTTCTGAGTTTCTCTGCGTATTATCAAAGGATGAATAGATCGCACATCCCTTCGACTGGCGCAGGCATCCCTGAAGAGAAGGCAGCAGATTTATGATTCTGATTTATAACTGAGAAATGCATGAAGGACTTTCAAATTTGTTGTCACTTCTGAACTTTGCAAAACCTCTGAATTCTGTGAATTAATGGGACCAATTCAAATCTAAGATCCTCAACTCTCGGTTTAATCTGATCGTTTCTTATGCATCAGTTCTCTGCCGAAATAATCTTAGGGATCCAAAAGAGTTTCTGGCACAGTCTCATCAACTCCTGTCTGTCCATCTTCTTCTAACATCCTGTCATCGGTCCATAACTGAAGACTAATCCACCATCTTCAAGTTGAGAACCATAATCTCAGTCATGATGAACTAAGAAGAACTAAGACTACTGCTGTAGACCAGCCTGATGAGTTCATACAAATAATCCAAACAACTGTTGCCTTTGTTGTCCAGAACAATATCATCTAAAGTAACTCATTTAAATTGAAGCAGATTCATGTCACCTGAGTCCAGCTGCAGGACTTTTCCCTCTAAACATCTGCATCATCTCACTAGGTTAAAAATGTTCTGGTGTATCAAACCATTAACTTCCTCTTCTCTCTGGCCTTATGATCTGCTCTGTTCACTTTGGGCTCAAAGAAGAAACTTCTCTGTCCACTGTGGTCATGGTTGCTGCGCAGCCAAAGATATGGCTTGAATAACAATTGAAGTCACAGCCTGGGGCTGCATTGATGGATATATCTGCCATCAGAGGGGTTAATAACACAGCTCTTCAGGGAAAACATCACCTCTGTGCTCAGCTGAATTTAAAATGCAGAACCTGAAGGACTCTTAACATTTTCTCATTCAGTCCCGTCTACGTGACTCTGGAGGAAGATTTATCCAGCTGTGATGAAAAACTCACATTTGTTCTATTTCACATTAAGTTTAAGGTGAATGTTGTTATAACATCAGTTCAAGGTAACAGCTGAACAGTTTCACCATCAGGAAGTCGTCAACAGAAGAACTATTGAAGCTTATGTCGTTGTGTTGATGATCAAACACTAATATGTGTTTATTTCACACTGAGTCAGAAGAGGTTATGAAAGCAATGCTATGACATCAGAACAATTTGACACATATACACATCCCAGCGCTGCGTGTCCTGAGGCCGAAACATCATCAGTGACCCCTCACACCCCCACCATGGACTGTTCTCCCTGCTGCCCTCTGGAAAGAGGTTCTGCAGCATCCGGTGCAGGTCCACCTGGTTCCGAAACAGCTTTTTCCCACTTGCCATCAGACTGCTGAACTCTTAACTGGACTGCACTCAAAAACTGGTCTCCACTTCATACCTTGCACATGTACAGAGCTAAATAACTTCCATTTTACTGTCAGTCCTGCACCTTATATTTTATATTCATATTTATATTCATATTTTATACTGTATTTTATTTTATTCTGGAGTAACCTCACAACATTGGAACCTCAAACATTATCCTGAGCCGTATGCAACAAAATTTCGTTCTGTATACACCCTGTGCATGCAAAATGACAATAAAGTCAGTCTAAGTCTAAGTCTCTAATATACATTTTCTACAACTGAACAGAAAGCAACTACTATCTGTGGCTTTAGTTAGTTATGTTTCATCCATACAGCAAGATTTTAAAACTGTCAGAACCTGAGAAACGACAAACACGACATGGATGATGGAGCTCCTGTCCTTACAGAGGAGCCGGCTCCTATTTGGGATCCTGACCTTTTAGTCAAGATTCATATTCATGTTACATGAGAAATTGTGAGGTTTGGAATATAGTCTGTCTACAAACAAGTGCAGATTTGCTTCCTTAGTGTGTTGGAGGGTTTTGGGACTGAGGCTGTGCTGCCTACATGGTGCAGAGACCTCAGGGGAGGAGAGGGAGACGGTCATCTCTAAACCAGAAGCTTTAGAGATGACCGACCCCCTCAGTCTACTGGAGGAGGTACGTATGGTCAGTGGGAAGGAAGCATCGTAATCTAACGCACAAATCAATATATTTTTAGCAATGTCACACTTTATCTTATTACATGCAACTGGGTATTAATATTTTACAGTATGAGTTAAAGTCACGTCTCATCTGCTCGGCTGTTGTCAACAAAAAGAGACAAAAACTCAAATTTGATCATTTACGTCTTAACATTTCCAATAAGTGAACATGTTTATGTTAATCACCAAAACTTTACAAGCTTCTGAAATTTCTTAAAGCAATTATTTTCTCTTAAAAAGCAGCCAGTAAACAACAACCCAGACAAAAACTGTAATGAGGTGAAATGAAGGGGTAGTTCAAAGTAATCAAGCATCCGCATGGAGAGATGAAAAATGGCCTCAATGAGGGGTGAAGAGAAGATGATTACAGTAATTAAGACAAGCAATTATAAAGATAAAAACAATTTAAAAAACCAGAGCAGACGGATCTATTTAGGAGAGCAGATCTCCTCCAGTTGGCGTTGAAACAGTGAGGGGCGGCTGATGCTGCTGCACACCTTTCTAAACAACAAGTGTCTGGTCCATGTGGATTCCTGAGATCTTTTAAACCAATATGGTGCCATCTGACTGGACTGAAGCCTCCACAGAAGGAGATAAATCCACATTTAATCCTTGAGATTATTTCATTTCTAACAGCGAAGACAATAATTGGTCAGAATAAAGAATCAGCTTTTCTCTGGTGACAAATTTAGCACACTGGTCACTCAAACACCGGACATGCAGATGGCTGCAGAGCCCGAAACAACAAATATCTTCCATGAAATGTTTAGTTATCATGAACACAAACAATGTGCTGTGATGAGAAAAACATAACTTTATATTTCAGAAGAAAAACAAACATCACTGATTTCTGTCAAGAGCAATTCATTTACTGGTTCCTGTTTCCAAATACAGTCCAGATAAATAGGAAGAACAACGACTGTCAGCTCAGAGGGTTAGTTTCTAAAACAAACTTTAACCTTAAAAAGGGATTAAAAACAAAGATAAAGCCAAAGCACTAAAGCAGAAGGTAAAAACGTTATAACATTCTTGCTGCGTCAAAAGTGAAATGTGACTCAAAGAAACAACTTTAAAAAATCAGTTCAAGATCTTGGGTTGGTTGAGATTTTTATCCTGGGTTTGTATTTTTGATCATTTGTTGTCTGTGTTTGGTCTTAGTTATTGTTTTTATTAAGTCTTTGTTCTTAGTTGTTGTGTATTTAGATTTGGTTTATTTCTTGTGTTTAGTTTCTTTTTTCTAGATGTCTGTTCTGTCTGTTCCTGGGTTTGTTTTCTCCTCCATGTTATTTCTCTTTCTCTTCCTCAGCCTGCCTCCAGCTCACAGCTGCACCCAGTTTCTAATCCATTCTCTGGTATTCAGGCTTCCAGTATTTAACATCTTCTCCTTCACTAACTTCTCCAAGGTTTTGGGTCCAAATAGATCATTAAAACTTGACAAATACTTCACTATTAAACATCAGTTTTAATGTTTTATTCCTTTAGAGCTCCTCTATACTCATATATACATTTGTATGTTTTCTAATAATTACATTTGTAGTAAAATGTTATGATTTCTCAAAACACAAATTGGGTACAGACGTTTGTAAATAGGGACATTTCTCCAAATTGTATAAAATCAAAGTTACTCAAAATGTTCTGATTGGATCTCTGTTGGTCATTACAGGTTCTACCAATTGTCCCATAGAGTGGTCAAATGTCCAGCGGGTCTTATGCCAGATTCTTGTTGATGCTGCTGACAGTGCGTGATCAGCGTCCAAATTCCTCTCTCTCTATTTGACCTCTCATTTCTCAACTCTGTGACCTTTTTGACCTGCAGACAGGAAATTATAGTTTAGTACAGCCAACCCTCCAGCTCCTGAAATGAACCCGTCATGCTTCAGTGGCATCACTTTGCAACATAAACCATGTCTGAGATTAATCCAATCATTCTGTCTGTAGTTTCCATCCAACATGACAGCAGATTTCACAGAGACGACTTTATGTTGGTTATTATTCCTGCTGTGGCAGGACGATTGGATACGGGATAAAAATACAAACGTTTTCATCTGATTAAAGCCAACAAAATAAAACTGATCGTTTGGTTTTCTCCAAGCGCAGCGCTGTGATTCATGATGCACATGTTTTGTTTCACATGAACAGAGAATATTATTGAGATGAAACTTTACAGACCAAACTGAAGCTGCTGTAATTATTTTAAAGAGGAGTGACTGTTGCCTCCCACCACAGCAGCAAAACGTCAAAACCTCTGATTTTATACAGAACCTGATATTGATTGATTGATCAATAAGTCAATACATTTGATTAGCAACACCTGGATGCTACTTTCCAGAGAGGGAATGCTTTGTCTCTCTGAGGCTTCATCATTGCAGGAAAAACACTTGGAGGTTAGATTAAAATAAATTCAGGAACTGATAAGGAACGGTTTGATTTTATGAGTAAAACTCTAGAATTGAAAGGTTTATTTAGTTTATTTTAAAGATGTCGGCATCCATGAGTCTACAGCCGCTGGTTTTTCTCCAACTTGACTGGAAATGAGCCGAGTTTGGACTTTTTGGTCCAACAAATCCAAAATCTGTTAGAGCAAATTTAGGATTTGTTAGATCCTAAATTTGGATCTTCTTGAATCATTTACGTAAAGTTTCTTCTAGAAACTAAAGAAAAAAATCTTTCACTTTCATCAAAGATCAGATTAATTAAGTTTTGTGATCTTTGGAGCTTTTCTCAGTTTTCCATGTGACTGACTGGTTATAAATTAATGTGATAATTTATTAATTAATCTAATTAATTAATAAAGGACTTTACTAATGAATAACAGAAACTTACACATCAATAAATTCAAACATCACATGTTTAACTCCAAAGAGCTTCCATATAAGTCATTTTTATAAAGTTCACTGAAAAAACTAATTAAATTTTTTTTTTTTTTGTAATGTAGGTGGATGGTATCTTGGAGATATTTTATGTATATATTTATGTTATTTAAATTGTGCTGAAAAAGTCTCTTAGCACAACATCAGCACATAAATCAAACCTTTTGCACCTCAAAAAGGGAGAAGATTAATTACAAAGTAAAGATTTTAGAAAGAGTGAAGTGCTCCGTAAATACCCACAAATAACCAATCAAATGTATTGATTAAGACCCAGAGGGGGGCCGGAGGTTGGCTGGGGGGTCTGAGTGATCAGATATCGTCTCTTTTAGATCTCAAAGCCATTTGATCAATAGGATAATCTATCAATGAGGTAAAGACCTTCACACGTAAAATAAGCTCCTCCTGATCAGTGCTGGTTAACAGCTGGATGTTAGATTAATCTGAAATAGATTAAGATTATGTGATTAATCTGAAAAAGACGGTAGAATACAGCTGCTCAGTTTTCAAGATTTTAATTCAGAAAATGTGAGTTTGTCAGATGACCAACTCATAATTAATAAAACAATCAACCAGACATAAAACACATAGTTTACAAAAGGTCAAACTATAGATTAAATTACATTAAGTTTATATTATACTAAGATCTACATTAAATAGTATAAATAATAACTTCACTCAAACTCCCTGTGTGCCTGTAAAGAACCCTGGACGTACAGAAGACGCCAATCTATTCACGGTTCAGTTCACTGATTTTTTCCATACAGTACAGCACAATGTAACTCCACGTTATTCACATTAAATTCTCCTATTTGGGGATTTTTTAATACAGCATGTCAAAAATATTGAAAGCATACAGGAGAGTCATTCATTTCAGATAAAGGAAGGCTGTTAGCTTCTGTGGCTGGTTGTGTGTAATAATGCATATTAAGATGAATGTGATGTTTTGAACTATTAAAATAACTATAAATATTTTTAGAGAAAATTGCAAGTATATGTTGATTTTAGCATTTTGTTGGTGGTTGTGATGCCTTATTTTTATGTTTTACCTTCATTTATACATTTTCTCTAATTGAGACCCATGACCTACAAGAGAGAACTGTTTTGATAAAGCAAAAAAAAACATTACATATGCAGTAAATAAGAGATTTGACCCAATTAAATAAGCAAACCAGCACCAGCACAAAGAAATGAAATGTCAGATTTCATTAAATGATCAGGTTTTACTGTTTACAAGCATGTAAAGTGACTCTGTATTTCCACTGTTAATCTTTTCCCTCCTGAGCCCAAAACCCAACAGAACAAAGAACCAACCTGTGACTGACCTGAGGAGGCCGACTGGATTACAGCAACAAATATGCAAAGAATCATCAGAAATGCAAGAGAATGAGACAGAAGATGGAATAAAGAGACTGAAGATAAACAGAAGTGAAGGATGGATGGAGAGGAAATGAATCAGAATTGAGAGGTTTTGAATATTTTTCCCATTTCTCATATTAATCTGCAACCTGAAGAGACATTTTGCTTTAAAAAAAAACAACCTTTAGATCCACAAATTTCCCGACACTTTGAAGAAAAAGACATTTTATGAATTTAGGTACTTTAGAAAATTTGTTTTAATCTTCTTTAATCTAAATTTTTAGGATTTAAGATAAAGATAGAACTAAATTCTTGCATAAAGAGGATTGAAAGGCTTTTGTGGGATGGAAAATTATGTAAAATAAAAAAGCAAATTGATTCCAACCAACAAGTGATAAGAAAACCGATCTAAAGCATATTACTGGTTCCTTAAGTGATAAATTTTAAATATTGATTTGTTTTATTTTTCCTTATGTAGCGTCTTTACCAGCTGATCCGATGTCGTTGTCTCCTCTGCTGTTAGAAACTCTTTGACCAAAGAAAAACCAAGCAGAAAATGTTAATCTGATGAATGAAATCAGCATAAAAGCTCATCAGAGAGACACCAGTGGGTGGTGAACTATTTCCTGCCGAGGATTCAGCCTGATCAGATCAGGCTGCGAATCAAATGAAGGATTTAAGTCCCTGGTTTGAACACGGTTTTCATTACTTGCCTGGAAAAAAAACGTCAGAAGCTTTAATGGAACTGAATGAATCATAAATCACCTGTTCAGCGTCTGAACAGACGATCTGATTCCGTCTTCACCGCTCTTCAGATCCAAACAGCTTTACGACCCGATTCCTCTTCGTTTTGTCTCCATTATGTTTAGTCCTGTCACATTATGCACCACATGAAAGCAGACAGAAAAGATATTAACCAACGATGTCAGGAAAGCTGTGAGTCTGTCCTGAAACCAACTGTCAACGGCACACAGAAATAAACTAACAGAAAAACAGATCAATTAACTAATACAGAAACATCTTAGTAACAATATTCAAACCAATAAATCACTGAATATGGACGGACAAATTAAACACAAATAAACCACAGAAAACATAAACATCCAAGGTTTGTAACACATTCTGCCGTTTCCACTTTATTCAGAAAAATTTGACTTTATTCTGTAGTGAAAAAGATAATCAGCTACAAAAAACACTTTTTGGTTCAAATATTACTTTGCAAAAGAATATCTGTCTGTTTTTCAGACTCAATGTTTCTAACACCAACATCTGAACCAACAGCAGTGAAGCTTTATGGCTAAATTAAACAGTTTGCAACCAAAGGTTACATTATACGAGCAAAAACATTCATCCACCTCCATGTAAAGCTGCATTATGAATATATTTGTGAATCGCTGCTGTTTTGGTAAAAATTCAAAGTGTTCAATTGTATGCTTTGAGCAGATAAAGGCAGATTCAAGGTGATTCATTTTTACAAAGAACAAGTTAAAAAATGAACAAGCTTCAGGAATTTCAGCAATTTAGAGGAGAAAATCAAACTTTGCTGAATGAAAAGGCGATTTAACCGACGTAAGAAAAGGAGGAAATAAATTAATTATTACTTTATTGCCTCTGAGAAAGTCAACAATGTGGAGCATCCTGCCTCAGAATAAAAAATAAAGCTTAGTCTGTAACTCGAATTCATTCAGGCAGCTTCACTCAGAGGAACATTTCAGCAGCCAGAGCAAAAATGACAAAGAGGAGGAGAGTCTGTGCTCCCTGAGCTGTGTTCAGTCGGATTTACTGAAATGTTGGTAGTTTTATTATTTCTGGTCCCTGGATGCAGAACGGCCAATAAATCGACGATTATTGTCAGAGTCAGAGAAAGAATCAGCAGCGTCAGCAAAATGAAAAGAAGAAACGCAAAGAAGCAGCTGAATCCAGTTCAGACCTGTTAGGAAAAAGAAATGTTTATCCTCTTCATCATCATCATCATCATCATCATGGCTGCCTGCCTCCTCTTGTAACTCTACATTCCAGCTTCATATCCAGGTTTGTCCAATTTTACATTAAGTCAAATAAAATAATTCAATCACATAAGTTAGTTTTTTTTCTCAATATTCAACCATTACCAATAGGGGAGGCTGAGGTAAGATGAGCTACTTTCATATTTAGGATCCCAACATCAAGGTGATTTTAGTTTGGTTGTTAAATTATGCATCTGAAACTTCCAGAAAACTGCAGAACAGCTGAAACCCTGACTTCCTTTACATCTAAACTAAAAACAGTTTACAGTTGCTTTTAAGCCATAAAAAAATGAAACATTGACCGACATATTTGATGTGTATTAATGATTTTGGTGATGGCACTAATCAAACTGAGATGTTTGTTGCTGGTTTTATTCATTTTTGACTGGATGGAGTTTTTTATGACTTTTTATTTATGTTATAAAGCTTAAACGTTGTTGCTAAAGTTTGGGCCCTAAATCACCTTCCACTCCAAAACACACACACACACACCCGCACACTATCCTTATCATGCTTCACTCACCTCCTCCAACCTTAAATTAAAGTAACTCTTTCCCATCTTTCACTTTGTTCTACACAATTCATCAATAATATCCAATAACTTTTTTCTTGTTACAAATTGCAGCTAATCTATTTGGCAGAAAAAGGAAAACTGAATGTTTTCAGTGGGCCTTGGGAAGAGAACATTAACATTTGGAGAGAAAGCAGCAGAACTGAATCCTTGGCAACTTGAGACTCTATGGGGAGACAAATGGCTCAACTTCGCCCAAAGTCAACATTTCCACTTTATTTGAGGCCACAGTTAAAATGCTACACTTTAATCTTTAGTTTATGTTCTCATGTTGTTTCTCTTACATTGCACAATTGATATAAAACCTAATTTAAAAATATATATTATGGTTTAAACACAATACTTATGAAACTGATGACTCACTAAATTCACTTTTAAGAGTGAAAAACGTTTTAAGAAATAAAATCTAACAACTTTACCAATGTGGCTAACTTTGTGTTTAATTACTACTCGTCCCTTAAACATATTTTTGATTTATTTAATCTGTCTATAGTTAGCCATAATGCTTTAGTTTAAACTTTGCTTCACTTACTATCACAGGTTGTTTGTTGTTTATTTGTTGCATTTCCACCCAGGCATGTTTTATATATCCTAACACAACTAAACCATTAGATTAATGTGAATGTTTCTTCTGTTATAAGGACGTTTTTGATAAATTACCTTTGTTTGTTTCTTTCATTGTTTGTCCTTTAGATGCTACAGCCAGAGCAGGTGGGCGGGGCCAACTAGCACTTCCTGTTTACATCGGCGCTGATGTCACTGATTGCATCACTGAGTTCAACCACATGGAGGGTTTTCCTTTTGTGTTGTATTGTTTATTCTCTTTAAAGTAACATTTTGAGTTGTCCTGTATTGAATGTTTTTGTTTGAAAACCATTAGTTGTGTAGATGAATTATTAAATCAGATTAATAACCTCATTCCTGTTTCTCTGTTTGGATTTTGTTGTTTGGTTTGACCTGTTTCTACTGGTACAGTCTGATGAAATGCAGGTGCGTTTCAAATTCTGTAAAAAAAACATTAAAAGTTTGGCTTCTGGGAAGTGAAGATGTCAAAGTAAAAACACTGAGAATCTGCTGATGCTGACAACACGACTTCACACCGAGTAGCAAGAATAGCAAGAGTAGCACTACTTCAACATATTTTTACTCAAGTAAAAGTAAAAAGTATACATCCAAGAAATTAGTCAAGAGTAAAAAAGTATTTGGTAAGAAATCTACTCAAGTACTGATTAACTTATAAATTATTAATCATTCAGTATTTAAAAATTACATCAGCAGATGGACCAAAGCATAAAGTTAAGTGGAAATTTTGTTATTTTAAGTACAAAAAATGTCAGTAATTTATATTAGTAAAAAAAATAATAATAATTTTTCTCAAAATCATTTCCTTTCAATATAAAAAAGTATGAAACTTTATCAAAAACTGCAGGTGTGAGTCTGTCTGGTGTCTCTTTGGTTAGAGAATCCAGACATTTTACTCAAGTAAAAGTAGTGATAATTCATCATAACAATACTAAAAGTAAAAAATACAGTAAAAATACTCATAAAAGTACATTTAAAAAAAAAGTTACTCAAGTAAATGTGACTAGCTGCTAATAAACTGCATTTACTCTATCACATACTTCTAAAAGTGAAAGTTCATCCTCACTATTTGGTCACATGATCACATTCTTGGAAACATTCTTAGAAACAAGATAAGTTGCTCAACTTGTCAGGTACATGAAGCCAGAATCAGAGACCGGGATTGATTAACGATTAAAGCACTGCTCTGTGCTTCCAAGAAAAGCTCTTGGTTTCCTGATAAAGATCAGTGTGGAGCCCAGTGGGCTTCCTGCCGGGTCTGTGTTCTGCCTCCGCTTCAGACGCAGAGCTGGACCGACTGCAGAGACTGTGTGGTGATGTTGGAAGACAAACATTTGTATCACCACAGGTCTAAATGAGCCCACAAAGGTCCAACTCGTTTGTCTGGTCGCCGAGACTCAGGCTGGCCTTTTCAGCCGCCTAATTAAACTGATTAAGAGTCAAAGGGTGCTAATGAGAGTGACAGAGCGTCTCTGCAGCGGAGCGGGTCCGGGTGTGTGTCTGGTGCCATGGACAATTTGACTGGTTTGGGTTGACAAGGTGTTGCAGGTTAATGCGACACAAACACCAGGATCCTCTCCACGGCTCTCAGCTCAGGTTAGAGTCAATGCTCCGCGCATGTTTTCACATCCTCATAACATTTCTGTTACACATAGTGGTAACTATTTTAACTAGCTGATTGTAAAAGCACTGCAGCATCTGGGGAGGATGCCACATTAGAGATAACAAAACCTACATCTACTGTTTACCACAAGTTTTACTGACTCTTTAACTAAGAAGAACCGTTTCTATGGTTTAATAAACAACTTTTATCGCCCATTCATGTTGTAAGTAAGAGTCTGTAATGGTTGCACCTCTCCAGGACCAGACTGTGGAGAAACAGACAGAAAAGATTCACTCTGACCACTTCACGACCCCATCTACCACTTCTACCCTCTGGCAGGATCTACAACCCACAACAGAGAGGAGAGATCAACAAACTAATGCTGCCTTAAAGCTGCTATTATCAACTAACATGTCAGACAACCAGCAACACTTTGCTCAAGGGACACAGACTGTAATCAGCCATGAGTCTGCTAATTACATTGCTTTCAGTTTTGGTTGGGACAAGCAGGTAGAATTTGTAAAGATGTTAAGTAATGATCAGCTCACAGGATTACTGGCCAAAACTTAAAATCCAAAACTCAAGACGTCCTGGAACATCTGAATTTCCTCCAGAGCTCATTTACTGTTAGTAACTGCAGGATTTTGATTGCTGCGTATCAATCAGTGAGACGATTTCTGGGCCACATTATTTCATACTCTGAAGGCCTGATGGTTCAGGATCCTCATTTCACTGGAATATTGCATATGAAAAAAAATTATAACTTCACTTTTGCATTTTACTGTACAATTTTGGTTCATACAAGAAAAACTTTGGTATAAAAGTAAAGAATTGAGAAAAGGAAAATGGTAAAGTATGTAGAAAAGTTAAAACAAATGGAGCAGTAAGGTTTTCTGTACTCTGCACATTGAGACATTTGTCTGTCTTTCACAAACTGGTGACAGTCCAGTGTTTTTTTACTCAGACTTGATAGAGACCACAGCTTTTGGCAATAAGTTGTTCCACATCCCGTTAATCTGTTTTTAAACTTTAAACTCTGGACATTTTGTTTGATGGAAAAAGAACAAACTGCTGGGGCCTTCCCTCCCAGAACAGGGGAAGTTTTGATGTCTGCAGTGAAGCGTCCATCTACTGCACTCTTGTAATTTTACTCAGAACTTAGAATAGGTTGTTCAGAGTTCATAACCCCAAGTCATGTGAGTTACTAGGGTTTCTCCTTTGTTTTTCAGGTGTTTCAGTCTGGCTCAGTTGGATGTTGTACCGACTGACTTGATACTGAACTGGTTGGTGGTCATTTAACAACATGGCAGCATGTTCACCACAGTGGTATTGTCATCACAGTATTGGAAAGGTGGGAAGAAATACAAGGCTGGGTCAAGAGGGTAAACAGCACCGGTCTGAACACACAACCCTGTGGTTCTCCTGTCTTCAGGTTTCTGATCCAGGTATCTATTGGTGTAAAAAAAACCTAATCCATAAATAAAAGGGGGTTGGAAGTCCAATAATGGTTTCTGAGTCAGTTTGTATGAATTTATGTGGACACAAAGATAAATTGTAGGCTTTGTGTGATAAAGCCCAGCGTGAACATGGAGGAGATTTGTTCCTCCAATTGACAAACTGTTGGAGGTTTAGGTCTGCAGGTTGTATAAGGTCATTGTCTCCAAACATTGTGATCTCATAAGTGAGATGAACTGGTTGGTGGTCATTTAGCAACATGGCAGCATGTTTATTTAGGACAGTTGTTAAAGCATCTGACTCTGCGGTTTGTCGAAGATGTTGATGAGTTTCCTAACCTCAGTTCTCTGCACCCTGAGACTTTATCAGATCCAACTTTCTTATACAAATCTAAGATAAAACTGGATCAGAATCACTGGCTTCTCCTACAGTCCATTACACTCATTTTGCTTTCCTCACCATCAAACCTTAAATGTAATACTAATCCTTGTGCTTTTGAGCAACACCAATAAAATCCCACTTGGACGAGCACCATTTCCCGATGACGGCTGTTATCTCCGCTGCGATCTTTTCTCTCTGCTCTGCTGCTCTCGTTGGTTTTTAGTGTCACCAGGCAATGAGGCAGAAGGTCCATTAAAATCCCCGCTGAGGAAAACAGTGACAGGCCAGTCAGGGTTCAGCCATTAGCTGCACAGCCAGCCACACACATTTGCAAGTCTAAAGCCGTTTATTTACATCTTCAGACTCACACAGATATTGCTTTATTTTAAATTATATATTGAAATAACTTTCATGATGCATATTTCATTCACATAAGATCCCGCTTCATTACCATTTTCCTTCCTATTAATGTTAAAGGAAACTTGTTTATTTCTTGGAGTGGACTGGATGCTGTCATGGAACCAACATGAGTTGCTTCCTGTTCTCCCCGAATGCTGAAACACTTATTTACATAACACAGAAAGTTTTGACTCACATTGCTGAGCTTGTTGACCTTTAACCTTAAGTCTGAGCGTGTTGGATTCACTCCTCCCGTTCCACTAGGGGGCTCTACAGTTTGTTCACATGGATTCTGAGGAAGTGAAAACTGAAAGTGACAGGAAGTAGTTTATGCCACCTTCAGATGAAGCAAAATGAACCTTAAAAATACTTCTTTGCCATTCTTAAACAGTCAATTTTTAATCTTATAACCTACAAGAAAATGTGTTTTTGTCTTACATGGTGTTTTGGCAGATTAGCTGTGAGTTAATGAAAACACTAGTGGTTTTCAATGGTTCTTAGCAACTAAATAGGGTTTTGTTTATTGCCTAGTATGGTTTAATGCTGATGGATTTATTACTGTAATGATTTCAAGGGATAAACTATGAGCTTCATTAGTTAAATTAAGCATAGCTTTGGTGATATGACCTCTGGTTTCCTTTAAAAGTTTCCTTTAAAAGAAATTTGGTTTGAATTTTATGCGATTCCTTGTGTTGCAATTTTGTTTTACTTTGTTGACAGCATAACTGGCTTGACTGTGTCATTTACTTTGCAATAAATAACTACCGGTAGTTTATGATGTTTTTAATTAACATCTTTTGCTGATTGATTTTATGTGCAACATGTTTTCATTTAATTGAAAATTTCAAGTTCCTGCCACTCAACAAAACAAACATGACACTCTGAGAAAAGGCTGCAGTAAGATAGACAGAAAAGACGCAGCAATACATGAAAACAATAATAAGCTTTTTATTTTCCAGCTGCATGATGAGCTGTTAAGAAGGCAATTATTGCTGCACCTTTTGTTGCAAATGCTGCGACTGATGAGGAGATGTCAGGGAGGGAAGCAATGAAAGGAATCAGAGCAGAAAGAAAAATCTCCAGGAAATGTTTTTCATCTTTCAGGTCACAACAACAGGAGGCCACTTCAGCCGTGTGTCAGAGTTACAGACACCACAGAAACGTCAACGACGGATTCAGGAGTGAGGGAGCGCATACGGTAAATGTATCTGAGTTTCTCAGTACATCCAAAGAAACATTTTTGGTTAGAAAACTATTTTTTAAGAGAATAAACTCATTCATTCATTGAAATGTTTGCAGAAAACAACATAAGACCTCAGTGTGTGAATGATAGCATCAAAACCTTGAGTTCAGTATTCATTCAGTTTTGAGATTTCCTTTAATACAAAATATGATTTATTGTCAAACTATTGTCAATATATTACAAATTCAAATACTGTAGTTATTCAAATTTCATGGAATTCAACTGGTTCTTCCACTTCTAAAATGTTAAGATCCAGTGGATTCAAACAGTCTTTTACATATTATTAATCATCCATAATCCCTCTCAGATAACAACATTGTCAAAGACTTTAGCTTCACAGTGAACACTTTGTGGCTCCGCTTGGGCAATAAGTAGTTTTTTAATCACAACATTCTCCTGGAAAGACTTGATCCAACTGCACTGAACTGATTTAAGACCATGAAGATGATCCAACTTGCAACATTTTGTCATAAACTGAACTCAAATGTCCAAAACATTTTCTATTCTCTCAAATAATATCCACAGATCTTTGTAAATCTGTGTTAGTGAGCTCTTCTCCTTCCCGCCTCAGAGGTGTGGCATGTGAAGATGTTGATCAGTGTTATTACTGCACAGGTGTTTTTTAGGCTGGCCGCTCTGAGATGAGCAGCTTTGTCAGACAGAACAATGCCACAGGTGTCTCAGGATTTGGTTTAAAAGTTGATATCTAGAGAGTCGAACGGTAAAAGTTATAAAGAATGACTGGCTGTGTTAACATTTAGCCTGTAGATGTGAGAGCAGACAAGCCGGCCCACACTGGGAGCCTCTCTGTGCTAAAACATTCATTAAAAAACATATGTAGAACATAAACTACTGGGATGTAAACTCACTTCTGAATCTGCCTGGATTAGATCAGTTTGTATAGATTAAAGAATAATTTACCCCACTAAACTTGGAAATGTGCACCCAAATGATCAAGTCTTAAAGTTAAGCATAAAACACTGTTTGAAAAACTGAATTGTCAACAGTGTAAAGAAATAATCACAACCAATTTCTTCCCTCAGCTCTCTGATCATAAATTCCTCCTCATGAATAAAACATCAGCAGCAGAAAGACTTTTACAATCTCACTGCCTTTATTGATTCTTCACATCAGCACATAAAATCACCAGGCTGTGAAAGCCAGATGTATTCCAGACTGATGATACTCGTCTGCATGTTTTCCTGCATTAGATCACCATCAAGTGTATCGAGTTTTTATGGATGAGAGGAAAACCTGTTGGAGGCTGCAGAAGTCTTGACACTGAGCTGGAGGTTTGCTTTCCACCAGGACAGCAGCCCCAACGTTTCTGTAAGTAAATTTGGGATCCGTCCACCTGATTCAGTCCCGGTTGCTCTCTGGAGAACGTGGCTGGCAGATTTCTGATCAATCATCCTGATCGTGCTTGGAGAGTCATGGAGGTTGTCAGTGCTGCAGTAATGTGCTCCCCTGGCCTTCTCGCTAACATCACTTCTTCTCCTGCTTTTATTTCTGCTCCCATTAATATGACTGAGCTCCAAGTTCGACTCGCTCCCTCCTCCCTTCGCTGTCTGTCACTGTCTGTCTTTGCTGGATTTTTCCTGCTGTCAGGAGGATTTCAAGAAAGCAAAAGCACTGACGCCAAAGACATCTGGAAGAAAGGTTTCTGAAGTAAAGTTTGAGTTTGCAGATTGGTGGGTGTTAGGATGGCCCTTAGCGGGAGGCTGAGATAGGAGTCTGGAGGCAGGGGTAGTGCAACCAACCAGGTGTTTTAATCTCCAACATTTAACAAAGATGACATTCCTGCTTACATGGTCATGAGGTGTCGCAGCACCCGCACCTATTACTTCCTATCATGTGGCCAACATGCAGGCTTTGTAATCCTGGGCGGCACCAATTAACACACTTCTCAAAAGACAGGGTAGAACAAACCACATATACACCAAACAACTTAACAAAACAACCAATCTTCAACACATAAATAACAAACATTCTTCATGGTTACCTACTCATTTGCTATCTAAAACTACCCTCATATACATATTAATTTATTCATCACTTCTAAAATGCCTCAGGCTTTGTTCCCCCTCTTCCATCTGCACTTGGTCTCTTCCGGAATCTTTACCTGGTGTTCAGGCCCCCGGGGACTCTTTTCGCCTGAACACCCTACAGAGGAACAGACAGAGGTAAGCCATAATCTGCAAACATTTGTAATACATTTCATAATTACCATACCTACTTCATTTATATTATTCCCCCCAGGACACCCTCAATACCCACTGAGATGCCCTGCATAAAACACCCAATAAAATACTTCAATCTATTTGTACCCGTCTCATTATCATTTACACATAATTAAAGTGTTATCCTGACCAGTAATGAAGACCTTCATTACAGTGGGCACCAGGCAAATGAAAAGGTAAAGCATGAAAACAGAGGAGTGCTGATGAAATGAGGATTCAGATTTATATTTGGGCAACTTAGTTCTCCAGCAAGGACAGAACATGAGGAAGGAAGTGACTTCTCTCTGGACTGGAGAAAATAAAGACTGACCTGTTCTCAGTCATACATCTTTATTTTGGTTGGTCCACAGTTGGATATCTGTCATATCATCTCAGCATTGTCTTGACTTTCTCAGTTCAACCGCTGAGATCTAATGGTACAGATAAAAATACTAGTTAACCACTGAGAGGAGTAATTACTGATTAATTATGCTGTAATTACCATTTAAATATAAAGTCAGTAGGTTCCCTAGGAGAGACTTGGCAACATCAAGCCAACTTTATCTTGTATATTTCAGGTTATTGTTCATGCAGTCAAACAATCAGAACAGGAACAAACAGAACTGTTTTGATAATATAACATGACCAAACATGTTGTCACATGGCTCAACTCATGAAACAGCAGCAACAACTTACCCCACATGTAGGTGTGGGGTAAGTTGAGCCATCTACCTAAAGCCCCTCTTCCTCCTCTTTCACTCACACACACACACACACACACACACACGCACACACACCTACCAATGCACCCACCCACACACGCACACGCACACACACACACACACACACACACACACACACACACACACACACACACACACACACACACATTGGCATTTGGAAAGAAAGAACTAAAACTGAATCCTTGGCCAGTTGAGACTCAACAGCCGACCAAACGTACCCCAAAGCTTCCATTTGGACTTTATTTGTGCCCACAGCTAAAGTGCAACATTTTTATCTTCAGCTTATGACACAGACTTAAAAATGATTCCTTCCTTCCAGCTATTTGGTCACATGATCAATGTGACCATTTTATGGCAACAAGGGGTGCCTCAACTTACCCAATCTGCTCTTCATATAACTACTTCTTTCTTTTATTTGTAGCCTGTAGATATCTTGTAGGCACTCAGGTTCCTATAAGTACAAACATCGCAACCCTTTCAGCACCAACTTGGCTCTTCTAAGTACACAATAAACTCCTGTAGCTTCAGCAGCATCTACAGGATGCTGCTGCTGTAGATCTTGTAGATGCCTAAAGTACGTCGCACTCTGGTAACTCACATGTACGGACTCTGCACCAATCACTAAGTGATCCAATGTTTAATTTGTGAAAATATCAAATATTGCACAAATAATGAAAAAATGCAGAAACTGAAAATTAAAATAACAAGTGATATTGATATCAAATCAGGTAATTTATGTTCAACTTTAAAAAATTAGAAAAGATACAAACAATCCATCATTTCTGCTTACTTTTTTTTTTTTTTTACATAAAATTCCTGGCAGTAAAACACTTGAAGAGAACATCAGTAACACGTCGTGCAAAGCTGTCAGTGTTCCCAACAAGATCACTTCACTATCTAGATGAAGACAGTTTTACCTGGACAGTCTATACCCAGTCAGAACACATGGGACGAAATCTGTTCAACACCAAAAATAAAAAGTGGACTACATGTGTTGATGAGCAGGAGGAACAGCTGCTGCCGTGGCTGCAGCTTAATTAGCTCTGTGTCTGCAGCAGTGAGTTGACAGATCTGACTGGCGTGTGTCGATCTCATGATGAGCTCTGATGAATTTATGCTTCTATTTGAGGATTTTAACTAACACTGTGGTGTTGGGAAGGAAACCTTCAGAAGGAAAATAGGATTTTATGGCGACGATGCTTGAGGGTGTGCATTTTTCTAAAAAAAACAAACATATGATGTTTGAAGCCTCTAAACATATTTAGACTCCCTTTTCCCCATCTTTAGTTTTTGTCTTGAGAATTCACATTGTTATTAGCTCAGGATCCATCAATCCTGAGCTAATAAGGATAAATGGATCCTTAATCAAGGTTGGCGCGGCGACGTACTTCAGGAACATCTTCCCTACGTCTTCTGCGGTTTGGGGTAGCCATGGTAACTGGCATCCATTACAAAACTTTGTCAAAAAAAACAATTTTCCAACTGTGGTGTTTCCATTAAAATAAGAAACACAATTAAAATCACATGTGAATAAGTTTGTTCACATGATAAGTCATTAAAAAACATGCCGTGTCATCATCATCATCATCATCATCATCATCATCCCACTTTCCTGTTGTCTTCTTCGCTTTTCTGCAGTAATAACCTCCAGTTTCTGATCACATGACTTCTGTTCTGCAAAAAACTTTTCCATCGCAGTTACAGCCGCAGGGCAAACGTTTGTTTTAAATTGCCATATTTTCATAATTCCAAACTGCGCAATTACATGGTTGATGAAAACGCAGCTAGAGAAGTGATGATTGATCAAAACTAATATCAAAGGAACTACAATAATCAATGCATATAATTTTGTATATGACGGTTTTTGAGACCTATCTCCTTAACGATGCGATATCTTTCTCTGAACTACAGTCAGGAAACTTCCCTGATCTGAACCATACTGAAGAAAATCAAACAGGATTCAGTCCAGACTCAGATATGAGCATCTGTGAGAGATTCACACAAGTCTGGATTAATATTGAAACCGTCTCTTTGCACATATGCAACATATTTGCTAATCTAATCTGTTACTCAGAGCCAATTTATGAGATGCAAAGACTCAGAGATTTGCTTTCAACGTAAAATAACTTGAAAAATGATATAATTCAGAGAAGTAATTTCACAAATTCTGCTAATTATCACAACAATGTACTTAATAATGATGACTCTTTTGTGTGAACATCAGTAGGACTGGAAACAGTCTTTGTTCCTAAAGGAAACTGTCATTTAATAATGAGAGAAGAAAAAATAGAAATAAATGAAGTAGACATGGAAAACATGTTCAATGTAATTATGTTTTCATGAAATGATATCAGTTCCTGATGGAGATTTGAATAAATGAAAAGGCTCATTCAATATGTTGGTGCAGCGTGACGTGACTCAGTCCAACGTCCATTAGCCGGCTTATAATGGCATGCCTCTGTTTAATTTCCACCTACACACTTCCAACAATCACCAACAATCCTGAAGGTCAGAAATTACTGGCAGCTCAGCATGAAAACAGCCAGTAATCAGTGTCAGTATTTTCACAGCTCATTTTTTCTGAAATGCAGGTGATTAACAGGAGCTCCTAATGACGCTTTTACCGCAGAGCTGAGAAAATGTGACGACTACGAGGGAATAAAGGTTCCTAAAGAACGAGCAAAACAAAGAGATTTCAGACACAGGTGAGATTAAACCATGTAGGTTAGTTTCTGCAAGAAAAGTTGCATGAAAAACCTTATAACTTTTACAACAAACTGCAATCCAGTTTGTTTTCAATCCAAAACTGTTATTATCAACTGTGGCTGAGTAATATAACATATAAGTGTTGCTCCTTTTCTAGACATTTTCCTGCTTCAAATGATCCAAATTGCCTCCTCAGCCTGTCATCAGATTCTGCAGGAGCCGGCTAATGATGCAACCACTTAAGGCAAATGTGCTCAAGCAGGGAAAGATGTAAAACATTCAGAACGTGGGAGCTGCTCTCTCCTAAAATATCTGTTAGCTTTCCTCCATCTGGAGGATTTATCCACCTTCCTCCAAGTGAAAAGAGATCAACTGTAGGAGGCCCAGCAACCATTACGGATAATAAAGCTTCAGGACCTGACACTAATAAATCCAAACTATTGTTTTAACTTAGACAAAAGTCTTTACAGCAGAAAACAGCTGAGGAAACCAAGCTGATTTAAGGTGAAGAAAAGCCAAAGTAAGATGAGCTGTACTGAGAAATTACTCATGAATTCACAGTGAGAAAAACTCTATATAGAAAACCTCAGCTGGGAATTGAACCCACAAACTCCTTGCTGTAAAACAACATTCATAATTCAAGAGAAGAGTTTCATACACAGCTAACATTTACCCTCAGGTAAAGTACTCTTACAACAGCAGGGGTTTGGTTAAGGAGTGAAGATTCCTACAGACTCATTCATGTGTTTTCTGTGACGCTCAGATGGTCGATGTTTCCTTTATTACTTTGTAAAATCTGCAAACGCATCAGTGGCTGCCATCTTTTACGAACGACGACTGCTGACCATCTCCGTCTTCTTTCATCAACAAAAGATTTACGATAAAATGATTTGGTTTGACTTCTTGTCGGTTTGTACAAAATCAACTTCAGTCGCTCCGTTCAATACTTCCCATCCTCATTTCCGACATCCATCATGGCGCCTCCAATGATTTAGTGACGTAGATGCAAAGGGTCAATAGCTTCCAGAGAAATTTTTACAGCTGCATAATAACTTGTGAACAGAACCAAACTTACAAGCCCTTTTGGTAGCATCTAATTTTCTCGTGTTCCACAGATGTCTGTGTGACGTACTGCTGAGTCTCATGCAGAGAAGCACAGAAAGGTCAATTTGTCAGAGGGCACAGAGAACTGACACGCTTTGTAAACACAACCTTCTTGAAGAGGCCGTGTGCGGACAGATCGTCTGCAGTGTCGTTACATGTTCATGTTACATGTTACATGTTCATGTTACATGTTCATGTTACATGTTCAGACATGCTGTTCAGGCTCAAATCATTCCGATTCAGTTTGCTCTGTTTGCACCTTCAGTGTTTTCTCACACGAAATGAGGAAAGGATCCAGTGATGAGACGATACGGATGAACATGGAGGAAGTTCTTTTAAACGATGATTTCATGCAGGAAATGCTGGAATATTGGTTGTTAATATAATACCACACAATCATTTGTTTATTTATTCAATAAAAAAGTTTGAAAAAAAATCTGAATTCAAACTTAGAGCTTCAAGAAACTTGTCAAAATATTTCATGTATATAAAAAACTTACATTAATAAAATAAAATTAGAAATAATCACGGCTTAATGATCTCTGTTACATTCTCTTAGATAATATAAATTAATAGTAAAATAGAAAATAAGGTTAACAAGTAGAAATAAAACAGTTAACTAAAATGACATGATAATAAACAAACACTGAGGTTACTGAACTTTTTGTTTTTATGCTTAAATCATTGGCAGATACACCTAAAATATTTTAAAATAACAATATATTAAAATAAAAAGAAATAGACAAGCATGTCCTGATAAAATATAATAAATCAAATAATTTATTTTAAAAAATACAGAAGTAGTTTCAATTTGAGGTTAAAACCTTCTTATGATGTAACAGTCCATAAACTATTTTAATAAACAAAATATTTTGAAATATATTTTTTAAATCACATATAAAGAAGTTGAAATAACTGCTGAGCATATAAACGTTTTTCTCAATTTGAATATTTTTGACAGAGCTTAGACATGTAATATTAGTTATATAATTCAAAGCTGATAAAAAGGTCCATTAAATAAACTGTGTGGTGAATATTGAACTTTAATTTTATAGTAATGGTTCTATTAGAAATATTTTCTCTGAAAAAATGTTGATGTTCTCAATATTTACTTTCACTGTACGTCTGACTCTAAATATGTTTTATCTGAGGAACTGTACAGAAATGATTTAAGCCTTGAAGGAACCCAAAAGAACCGTCAGACACACATGTTATCAGGGAAACAGTGACTAACAGCAGTTTAAAGAACCAAACCAGATAAAAAGTCTCACCTTCTGAGGCGCGACCACGACTACGGCTCAGTGTGTGATGCTCTCTGCCCAATGAAAGGAAATGAAAACCACACATCTTCCTAATGGTCTCATTTTATTTTGGGACGTCAAACAACTCCGGTTCTGCTACAGTCTAACAGAACCGGGGAGCAGCTGTGTGGACCCGGCTGCTCAATAGCAGAGGACGGGATTCCCAGTTTAATCAGGATAAATGGGATCGGAGGCAAAACCAGGAAATTCAGCATGGATACAGTGAAGAACACAGAGGATTATTTGGTTCTGTGTTGTCTAATATGACCTGGAATACATTCATAAAATAATTAAGTAAAATATTTGTTCTCCATCTGTTTATTAGAGGAACTGAAACATTAATAAATTAAACTCCTGGTTGTTTTTACACGGTCAGCATTTTCAGCAGCACATTTTCCACTTAAATAGAAAATGAAATCAGATTTTTCCTGATCATGAACATTTGACTGTGTTTTCTCTGAAATGGGATTTAAACCCGTCTGAATCCATCTAAACACATGAAGACTGAAGAGGTTTTATTGACTTCCTGAGCTTTTAACAACCACAGTGAAGAGACTCATTAAACTGTTGATGAGAGTAAAATCCTGGCATTACTGGAACATTTTCAACAATGTAGAAGCTTTAAAAATCTAAAGACCACGATAAGCACCGTAAAATCTAAAGAGAAAACAAAGTGCATTAAATTACAAACAATAAAGTGTTAAACTCTACAGTAAGGCTGAGCAGTGGGGCTGAAGGTGGCTGGTGTTTCACTTTTCCTCAGGATTTCATTTTCTTCTTTTTATTGCATCTCCACCGCGTATTAAACTGGTGCTTCTGGCTTTAAAACACCTGCTGTGAGCCTGGAGAACCACTGATCAATACCGCCTTAAAAGATTACAACAGAGCCTCTGTGCTTGGAAGGGGGGAAACGATGGATGACTCGGGTCGTAAAGTATGAACAGTTTTATCATAGCAAAAATATGAAGCATGTACTGGATCCTGACCTCAGTAAACGTGAAGAAAAAGTTGAGTTTCAGACATTTCTGAGTATTTTCAGCTGAGTTAATCAGAGGCTTCTCCTTTCAAACAGTTCAAGATTCCTGTCTTCTCCTGAAACATCAACAGCTTCACTTTGATGCCACACTTCCTCTATTTCCTTTTATTTCATCTTTAACAATGCAGCATCCATAATTAAATCACATCCATATCTACCACACATGTAGGTTAATGTTGCAACAATTCCAGAAGGATATTACTGAACCAATGCAAACGCTTTGTCTGCACTGATGAAAGCTGACTCACCTCAACGTTCTGAGAGATTGAATTAACTGTACATGAGATCATTTCTGATTCATTTTGCAAATAAATATCTGGGCACTAAAAGAGCATTACAATTTAATTCCCTGATGGTCAGATGATTCTCAAATCTGAGGAAATAAGACATGGTGTCAAACAAAAAGTAACATGTTTCACAATATCAGTGAATAATTATATTATAATATTACTATTACTACTTTATTGTGGGCTGGTAGATTTTCTTGTCTTGCAGTGAGAGTTGGTTTGTAATCATTTTGTTTATGTCATATAATTTATGTGTTGGTTCTTTAGCACAGTATATTGAACAGACATAGGAACATCATTACAAATTTCTGATAATTATTGAGTCAGTAAGTAATATATTTCATTAAATTGATATAAAATAAATGTTAATAAGTGTTAACCACTACAGAGAAGTAGTGGTAAATTAATTATTTTGTTCTTGGTTATGTTTTCTTTTGTCCTACTGATTTGTTTTCTTGTTTTTAAAAGCTTGTTTGAAATAAATACAAACTACATGAGTTAGTTTATTGTGTGAAATACTTGTTCAATATGTCAGCATGGATTGCAGTAAATGAAACATTGTGGTAACTAAGGTAAGGTCAAGGAGCTCCAGCAGATTTTTGCTTAGAAATTCCTAATTTGCTGCAGATGGCAAGAGGCTGAAAGCATATGTCAAATAAAACATGCCAGAGTGGAGCTTTAGTGGGACATAAACTGATAAATATCCAGTCAGACAAACAGGAAGCTGCAGGATGGAGGAGCTGTCAGCTACAGTAGCCAATCAGCAGCCGTGTTGACAGACCTCTTTACCTCCATCATCCCTCCATCCTTCCTGCTCTCCTCCATCCATCATCCTGCTCAGCAGGGCTTTCCTATCAAATGCTGCAGGTAAAACACACACACACACACCCACACACACACTGTTAGCATTGTGTTTTACACCGGGGGCCTGTGTGTCAGACAGGATGTTTCGATATAATCACCAAGACAGATTCGACCCATAATGCATTGGGGCAGGTAGATAAGTGTGGCCAGACGTGAAACTCTCCACGTTCTGGAAATCTGGGGATGATTATTTTGTTTTGCAACAAAGTTTCACTTTGTTGATTTTTTTGTTTGTTTGTGGAAGAATCTCCAGCAGCTTTTAGGAAAAGTCAATACAGAAATTACAAAATTAAAACCAATTAAATGGTGTGATTCAAATGAACTGTAAGACAGCAAAGCAAAATTCATGTTCATGTTCAAATGAAAAAAGAATCCCTGCAGATATTCAAATAAAATGATCAAATAGAAAGAACTCCTCTTCTAGACCTTGGTAAAGTAGAGCCACATCAGAACTGGCCTCCATAAAACATCCACATGATTTTCCTTCTCTGAGCCGAACCTGAACGGAAATGTTGCAGAAGCACAATCAGCCTCCATGTGAACTTTGATGAATTGCAGATTGCTGACTTATTCTGCTGAATTATTCACTCCCTTCAGCACATTCAAGGTGTTGCAGAAAGAAAACTGAACTGTGCTGTCAGAGGACAGTGACGGGGATATCTATCAAACTGCAAAAGGCGGCAATAAAAATCCTCCAAAAAAATATAGTCAGGAAAAAGGAGCATGTTAAAATGAAATTTGGTTTCCTTGGTGGATAAAAGGAACAATGCTTATGCAATAAGATCTTTCCTTCCACAGCTTTTAAATTAGTACTTGACTTTTTCTTGGACTTCCTGCTCTGACCTTTTTCGTTTTCATTGTCCTGACGTTCTCCTCTTTGTTCTGAAGAAGCTTTCAGTGCAAGTCACATCAGGTGAAGTCGTTAACAGATTTGTTTGAGGAACTGAAGACGAGCTAGGACTTTCGATGACTCTGGGGCCCCGGAGCCAAAACAGCAGCTGGACTCGGCTCTTCGGTTTTATCTCCTCAAAATTCAGCTGCAAACACAGAAACACAAAGAGCTCTTATCCCAGCATTACTTTCTGAAGGAAAGTCTGAGCTTATGCAAAACAACAAAATATTCTTCATGCAAACACATAAATATGCAAATTATAGTCGTAAATGAGTTAACTGCCAGAACTACTAATAAATTGCAAGCACAACATTTAATTTTAATTCCTTTAAGTGCTCATATTTCCATCAGATGGTCAGTGGAGTCAGTCAAAGGGCAACGATTTTCACTTGGCCAAGCTGATGCTTATTTAGCTTCTTCCTCTTCCTACAGTTGCAGCTTAGATCAGTTTGTCCCTGAAGCTCAACAGGATGGAAATGATTCACCTGCCATCAGTCTCCATTCAGTTGGGACACAGAAGTAATATCTGGCTGCAATGAAGGGCACTGGACTGGCATTAGAGAGAAATAAGTCAGAGTCTTAATTTAAAATGTGGTTAGACTAAAACAGCGCTGTTACCTGCCAGACGTTGAGCATACGTGATGCAGTAGATGCTTTGCTTTGCTTGGATTGTACCGTCCGGTCTGATCTACAGCCTTTGGTGATTCCTGTTCTGCACGTCATGCTGTCATTTGGACCTCGAATCTGTATGTTGGCATTTTACCAAGAACATTAGGAGAGGACGCCTCTGTGGTTGTTTTATTAGTTTTAGTGCCAGTTCATTTTTAATAAAAGTTTTTCTAAGCTCAGTTCAGCCAGATGAGCATGAAACTCTAAAGAAAATGCTGTAGCTTTTCATAAAACACAGTAAAAGGTTTTACTCCTAACAGAGGCAGCGCAAAAAATCAGCATAATTCAATTCAAATTTCTCAAAAGGTTGTTGCAAAAAAACTATTTATTGTATTCAGATGAGTAAGATTAAATTTATGGTGCATACTGATTTGTCTGTCTAGAAGATTTGTAGCAGGTCTGGACTTTTTGTTGAATCTGATTGTGAATCTGATGATTGGAGTTCAGTGAAGCCGGGACATTTTCTCATTGAAGACACCATTTTATATCAGATTCGAACTGTGAGGTTTAGTATCAGCTGTTGCTGAATGTAGGTTTCACATGAACACCTTACATTCATAAAGGGAAGAACAATGACAGCAACAATAGTTCGCTTGGCTCTCATTTGAATAGTGAACCACTGGCACCCACAGACTGCCATGAAGAATACACCACCAGCCTGAATTTAACACTAAAGTCTGACCCTGCCATTGTTGAAGATAAAATCCTAAAATTAATTTTAGCTTTAGTTTCCTGTGCTTGGCTAACCAGAGTGCTTACCATCTGAGGTTTTCTTCTGCTGTTGGTCACCTTCTTCAAGACTCTGTCGGTTTATCTTATACTGTGAGGAATTATAGAAGCTGCTTCCAGTTTCCACTCTCTGCCTCTTTGTGTCTTCTCCTCTGCTTTGGTGCTAAATGTGTTGCTCTGTGTGTTTTCCTGTGTCACGGGGATTAATGGGAGCAAGTCATGCGTAAATATGAATTGACTCTGACATGCTGGAAGGTTATGGCTGCTGTCTGCATGCTAAAGAAGACTCACAGCAGGAAAATAAACTCCAAGCACGTACGTAACGTACAAGTATTCCCACCAGAGTGGGATCAAAGTTCTTAACGAGAGGCTTTCAACCTGAACCCTCACCAACATGTTTACTCAAAGAAAAAGTCTTTATTTCCTATTGGCATGAATGAGATGTTATCCACCCAGTAGATGCTGCTGTCTGCCTGATGCAGGCTGAGTTTCAGAGAAACAGACAGAAAAAAGAAGTCAATGACAAGAAGCAATGCTGCAGTTATTTTATTCCCTCAGTTTCGAGAGTTCTGTTGATGTGCCATTTGTAAGTCAAAAATACACAGTCAAAAATTAACAGAAATCATTTAGGCTATGTATCCTGTCTTAAATGGGAAAAAATGGTGTTCATTCTTTGAAGTAACATTGGTAATACCTTATTTGACGGGGTTCATAAGAGTGACATGAGAATGTCATGAACATGAAGGAGTCATTATGCATTTTTATGACAGTTGTCATTAAGTGTCATTTGGTAAATTCTGACACATTTAATGCAAAGTTGAGATTGTTTAAAATGTCTTTGTTATGATGACTTGACATTAATCCAGAAATTATAACTTGTCATAAATGTCATAACAAGTAATTTTTAAAATGCTATTTAGCTTTACGTGTTAAGGTAGCATTAAGCTGTCACTTGCTGTTAGACTTAACTTTGGCTGAGTTAAGTCTAACTATAATGAGTCCATTATAATTGTGACATTAATATTATCCCTTACCTCAAGTAAGGTGGAAAGACGTTTGAGTATTTATGAAGATGCCATTGAGTTTTATTACTCTGTCTAATGCCTTAATAACAGTCATTAACATTTCCACTTATCTCAAGTAAAGTGTAAGCCATGTCCACCACTGAGAGGCAGCAATGCACCAACTGGCGCGCAGTTTGCCCGTCTATCACGAGCAAGAAGAAGAAGAAAGTGGAGCAGCAGCAGCAGAAGAAGAAGACGTTCATCTTGCGTTCATGCTAATCAGCAGTTACTGGATCTCGTGTTTAAAAGAGAGCAGAAGTAAGTCAACCAATACATATGAGACATGCTTAATATTAGATTTAGATGTTTTTATAGAACAGAACATTGTCAGTATGAGCTGCTTTAGGTAAAGTTAGCTTTCAGCAATGCGATGTTGATGCTAGCTTGCTGTAAGCTAGCGTTAGCTAATATCAGTAGGGTTGGAAAAATGACCCCGGCCTGCCCCACACACACACATTCACACACTTACACTTTTTGACAGTCAGAAACATTCATTAAAACTCCTTCATGTTCATAGCTGATGTTATGTCATATTTCAGTCTTACACACACCTTCACATAAAGTGTTGTCTTTTGGAGTTACTGTTTTCTAAATTAACAACTTCCTGTAACCCGGATAGTAAAAACATAAGAGATGTGTAAGATAATAAATACTAAGGATAAGTTCATTTATTATATCCTTTTATTTCAATTAACATTTCAAAGCTCATATAAAGCTATTAAAAATATGTTTGCATTGTTTAAAAAAAGTTATCTTTTCTTTGTGGGGAATTGCCAGCGAAAATTGTATTTTCCTACAGGAGTACGGTCTGTGAAGGTAGCACAGGTGTGAAGAGAAAAAATAACGGGGAGAAGAAAAGAGTTGGTTGAGGAGAGGGGATAGCAGAGAAGGAGCAGTTAGCTGGTTTGGAAGTGAGTAAACTCAGACTTGTAAGGAGAAGTTATAATATACAGTAGGCAAGTTAGCAGGACACAGTAGCGTTTCAACGAGAAGCTGTGGGACTGTGTGTTTTTCTTTACCGCTGTATTTACTTGAGAGTTAGAGCGAAGCTAAGCTAGCTGTTGGCTAACATGGACTACAGTATCCTGCTGTTTCTCTGCTACAGTGGAACTTAAAGGGCTGCAGAAGATCGTTACCGGACCGGATAACGAGAGCCGGACTCCAGATAGTCCCTCAGAGTACCTCTGGCAACGTGGGAACTGAGGGCCAGCAGATGTGGAGCACATGGAAACCACACAACTGCATCATTCCTGAACTGCTGTTTCTTCAGATCGCTTTGAGGTTCTTCTGGACACAGGACGAAGTGTTGCCTGGATTCATCTGTGGAAAATCACGATTACACAAGGTACTGAGTTGTACTTTAATCTTTTGCTCTTTGAGTGAAGAGGCTCTGGACTGTTGAGTCGGTGGGACTCCTACATTCATGAGCATCTGAACAGGCCTGCAGCGTAGAGTGTATTTTCTGCCGGCATTAGGTTTAGTTTTACAATAGTGGGTTATATAACTGGTGTTTACACTGTGTATGCAGATTCATTGTACGGTTGGAACAATGCTCTGTTTTTTCTGTTTTGCCTGAAACCCAAAACCTGCCATTTTATTATTTTATTTAATTTTTTTGTCTAATTAAAGGAGGATTACTATGGTTTACTTTACACAGTGTGTAGTGTAATTTACTTTAGTAGTGTTCAATGCTGATTGATCCAAAAGCATTAGAGAGAGATTCAAATGAAATAGTAGAGAGTATACTGAAACAAAGAACCCAAAACTCACTTATTTACTAACATTACTTAAATGAGGGCTGCATTCCAAAAGACCAGTTAATAAAAAAGTAAACTTTTGTGCAGCCAGAGGTCAGGCTGTGGTTTTTACATTTTGCAATCTGTTTATTTATTAATAAGCCTCTTGCAAACATCCACAAATATTTATTTGAATTGTCATTATGTGAAAGAATGTGCCTTCTAATGACCTCAGAGTGCCTCAAACTATAAAACACGATGCATTCGTTATAAGAACAGTTGGAGGCTTTATGGACTTCTAACTAAAACATATCAGGATCGTTGTGATCAGCTCTAGTGATTATCTTACTTGTACTAAGACTTTTAATGCACATTTGTCTGCCAATCTGCCATTTGTTCTGACAGTATGCAGCAAGGGACATTGTTGGGATGGCAGTTAAGCAAAGGCTGAATCAATATTAAAATCACATTTGTTTACCAACACACATGTGCAGGGTCACCCACAGGGGCAGTGGAATTGTCCAGGCTGAAACAGCAAACAAATATTAAAACCTTCAGAACCAAAATAAAATACCTGGATGAAGCCAACAGGGAGCTGAAAAGTGACAAGGACTTCCTTGTTAACCAAATTAGGGGAGCCATGGAGGAACGTGCATCTACTGGCAAGCCAGGTTGTGGTGATACAAGTAATAGCAAAATGGTTGTTTTTTTTTGTGCAGTTTGAGATGCTAATGTTCACCTTGAGACGTTTTCCTCCGCGCACTCAGAATCCGTCATTGTGGAGCCTCAGGAAACTGGTTTCAGGGATGCAGAGACGAAGTTTGCTGCAAACCAAATTGATGTGCATATATTTTTAATTAGAATTCAGATTTGAGATTTCAATCCCTTTAAGTGGCTTTCATATTGAATGCGTTAACTCCACCCATTTCTTCCAATGACATGCTTCCAATTAATGCTACATTTTTCCAGTGGAGATGAAAATATTCCTGGTTCTGCCTTGTGAGACTGTCACGTGACCTGTAAGTCTACCATTATTATTATGTGATATTCTTAATTGTGAGCATTTAAATGGGATATGAGGATAATGTATTATTTTATTTCTCTTCCTGTGGTGTAAAATTTCAATCGGAGCCTTTGCCTATCTCATGTGGAGAAGGTATTTATGTTTTATCTTCTTGTGGACATTTAAAAATACAAAACTGATAAAAAATGAAATTATGTTTGTGATTTTTCTTTCTCTGTGTGTGTCAAGAAAAAAAAGTACTTTTTGTCATTCATTGTGCCAAAGGGTCAACACATTTGAATTGTATGGCGCTTGTGTGACCAGTTATTAAAACACAAAAGTAAAATAACTTTGAAAATCCTAATTGTCAGGAGGGATTCCTGGCTGGCACCGCTATTAAAAACATAACCATCACAATGATGCTAACTAAATATTTAGTTTTGAACTGTGACATTTATAAATGATTGAACACATGGGGAAAATATTACTTCAAAAAATGACCACGACTTTTATTTTATGACAGTCTACATAATGCAGATTATTGCTGTTAATTTTTGACTGTTTAAGTTTGCAAACACAAAGTGTGAGGACATTTTTCAGTCACTCGAAATAATAATGTGACAAAGACAATCAGAAGGCGGCGACTCGCATGGATCCAGGGTAAATTCTCCCTCTGGGTCAGAGGTGAGTCCTGAGGATTCAAGTATCTTCATGTCTTGTTCCTGAGTGATGGCAGGATAAACAGGAGATCTAGAGAAATCCAAACTTCCTCTGCTGTGATGACATTGTCTATTGGCCTATTGTGGTGAGGAAGGACAGGAGCAGAAATGTTTACCAGTTCATCTAAATTCAGGCCCACACATAACGTCATGAAATATGGATCATGACAAAAAGATCCTGTATACGAGCCGCTGAAATGAGGTTTGTCCTGCGAGGTGATGGAGTTCAGCCCTAGGGATAAAACTTTCCACAGGAAGTCGTTTTGTTTCTCCTCTGCTTGAAAAGGAGTCTGTTCATAAATCTGAATATTGAGTCTTCAGGCTGTTTCCAACAAAATCAGGAACAGACGTCTTAGATTTAAAATCTTATCAATTTCTTTGGAGAAACATGAACTGGATGAAGGATTACGGAAGAGAAGATGGAGAGATTAGGGAAGAAAGTGTGACGCGTTTCCATACTTTGGTTTCCACAACGTATAATAGAGTATGTGGCTTTTTCCTTAAAACTGATGTACCTCATCAGTTCCCGTATAGTTTTGAAAAACTTAGACCTTATTTTTGGACAAAGACTCTCACAATTAAAGCTTATGATTTGATTTATTGAAAAGATAAGGGTTTAGAAATCAAGTCTTTTGTTTTTTATATTTCCTATAAACATGAAACCAATTAAAGGGTAATAAACAAGCTTTCCAAAAAATTAAAATTACTAAGAATTTTAGAGACAAGAAAATAAAAAAGGGCTGCAGTCCTCAACTCAGCTGTCCTGGGTTTAATTGCCCCCCAGGGTATTTCCTCTCCCTCCTCTGCCCTTCCTCCCAAAAGAAAACTTCAAAATCAGTCACAGACTGGAGACAATAACCAGCATTATTAAGGCATATTTCCCAGTATATTTTGATAAAGCAATTTATAGATGTATTGTTAAACAGTTCAGGTATTCTAAAATAATATTTTAATTTCCCATCACACAAAAACAGGCTATATTTTTGAGACAATACAAAGAAAACAGTAAAAAATTAAATTGAGAGCAACAGATGACCAACACGTGCCCCGTCCATTCACAGTATTACGTCTGTTTCTATTATTATTCATCCATATTTTTAACAAGTGTATTAATGTTTGATGAAGGCTCTCCAAAACCTAATTAACCTTGAGGCTTTTCTGAAAAATAAAATATACAAATCCAATAAACAGATTACACTGGCACTTGTCAGTAGATAACCTCGCCTATTGAAAGTTGGAGTCTTTTTAAATCTTTACAGCAAAACACTGTAAATAAAACACAAGCAGAGTTTGTAGCTCATTATAAAACACGGAAACTAACTAGTTTTTTAAACCTTGAAAACATTCATAAATAAATGTTTATTCATGGCCTTCCAGGATCCTGCCTGAAACCTGCAGAGTTTTACACATGTGAGAATGTCTGCCAGACCTCTCAGGTCTTCTGGTTCTGGTTCTGCTCTGTATCCAGAACCAAACACAGAGAAGCAGCATTCACCTTCTCTGCACCACAAATCTGGAAGAAACTTCCAGAAAGTTTCTGAATGATGTTGTGGAAAGGCTTTTCTCCTACTCCTGTAACCAGGAGACAATTGATGGATGGATAATTAAAGCAACTGAACTACTATGGTTCTATTTGCACTAAATCTGTGTAAAGCAGGTATTTCTGTGGTGCTTAAAGGGGAGAAATGACCTAAATGTTTATGTTTGTGCCTCTAAAAGCCTTCCTCTGCCTATCGTCATCGATCGGCCTCCGATTCTCTGCCTCGGTTTGCTCTTGAGTCATTTTCCTGTCAAGATCCAGTCGGAGGGAGTCAGGTTCTTATCTGCCTCTTTAGTGTAATTACAGCTGCCTGGATGAATGCACATCCATCTAAAGCTCTGCAGATCTGATTCCATTACAGTGACCATTAACATCAATGTCTGACAGATGTGGCTGCAGCTAAAACAGATTGGTGGTGACATACTGGACGTAAGAGCAGTAAAGGTTTGGATCAGCATACAGGGTGGTTCCTCTGAGCTTTATCAGAGAAAGCAGATGGATGGAAGAGAATCAGCAGAAGGCTGAAGGTCTGATGTTTGTTTAGGATCAGCAGACAAGCAGAGGATTTTATTTTCTGCTTGTTTGTTTTGAAGAAAACCAACAGAATTTTGATGATTCTTTACTTTCATCGGTTCCGTCTGCAGGGAAACCAGTGGACTTACACATTCAGATGAGGTGAAAATAAAACAGAATTTAAAGATATGAGCAGTCAGAAAAGAACATGAAATTGGTTTCTGTGCCTTCAGGTTTCTCAGGCGGGTTGGACCTGCAGCCGGGCCGGGCGCCATAGACTCCTCTTCATGAGAATGTGATTTTGTCTTGATAAGAAGAGCACTAGTGTCCCTGGACAACAGGAGGACAGAACAAGCTGCGTTAAAATCCCTGCTGGCCGTTTGTGCATTAATGAGATTCGCCCAGAGCAGCGATTCAACCCGGCTGCAGGGGAATGGGAAACTCCTCTCTCTTTGCTCTGTTTCATCAAACAAAAACCTGGAATACTAAAACACACTTCCACATTGAGTCACCTTTAAAAGCTCAATGTTTGGATTGGTCTCAACTCGACAATATAAGGAAAGGTTGTCATGATTTGTGGGTTTTGGATGGTGAGGTAGACGCGGTGGACCCAGGTTATGGAGAAAAATGGTAGTTTAATGAGGAGCAACGAAGAGCACAGAGAAGTCCAGAGCATAAAGGCAAGGAACTCAAACAGCAACTGGTAGACAACAACACTACTTACGGCAACTAGACGGTGTAGACAAGGATCCGACAGGGAACACAGGTGGGATTAAATACACAAGAGGTAATCAGGGAACTCGAGACACAGCTGGGGGAAATCAATGGCAGACGAGACGACACAGGAACTAAACTGACACAGAAAAACCAAATCCTCACAAACATATGATGCTGCTATGAATGAAAAAAAATAATCAAAGATTTTATGGATAGTTTTTAAACAATCCACTGGATCAGGCACTAAACAGGACTAGTGGTAGATCTGTTCTTCTGTTCTTCGTGTCCCAAGCAATCACAGGCAGAGAAACTCGAAAAGTAATCAGGGAGCAGGCTGATACGACGGTCAGGAGGCAGAAAACGGGCCAGGTACGCAACCGGGACATCAGACACAGAACGCTCTGACAGAGATTTACGACATGAGCCACATTTATGACCAAGCAGTCAGTGGTCAGCAGAGCAGAGGAGCACCATGGGATTGGGCAGGAAAAAGGAAGATCATGACATTAAAATAAAAAACTGGAACAGTAATAACTCCACTAGTAACTTTATAACCTCTGAAAAAACACACAAGCCAACATTGATTTGGAAAAGCTCCACATATAACACACCTCACCGATATTGTTCTGCCTCTAAAGGTGTTTTCACACCTGCAGTTTTATCAAATCTGCATCATTTGTTACATGTTCAGCTGGTGTGTTTCTCTTTCACACTGCATGGTGTGAATAAAACCCTTTGAGCAACTTGTTCCCCTCCTCGCCTGTGGGGGCGCTGTACGAAGAACCACCAAAGGAAATGGCATGAAAACACTGAGTGCAACTTCCTTTTTCACAAAATGTAAACAAAAATGGAGTAGCGTCAGATTTTAGCAATTGGAGGATTTCTCTTCTGCCTTTGGTAAAAGACCATGATCTCGTGGGTTTGTTTTGGTTGTATTTACCCAGAATGCCTTGCATTATAGTCCACTTCCAGCTTTTGGAGTGGTCTCCAGGCTAATTGCTGTTCATTGATTCTGAAGTTTTTAGGTGGACCAAACTTCTATTCCACATTCAAACCTTCACAAACAAACTGGACTTTCAAGGTAAGTGGACCAGAGTCTGATTAAAGTGGACTAAAGAGGACTGGTGTGAATTCATCCTAAGTCTCTAACAGTTTTTACCGGTGTGAATATTTCACCTTTTTCTTTTTCACACCGCAGGAAGTGCAGCAGCTTTCTGGGTCATAACATCCTGCTTTTACCGACTCTCCAGTAAACTGTCCCTGAACAAGCAATTAACGGACCGCTCACTGAGACCTGACCTCAGCAGGCAGCGCCGCCTCTACAGCCGGGTCTGTTGGTGCAGATATACATTTATGGATGTGTGAAAAATCTGCTCTCCGCAGCGAGACTTTATGTGTGAAAGTGTGTGAACTGTCATGCAGGTGTTATCAGCAGTGACATTACGCCGCGTCCCGCTGTGAGGAGATCAGGAAGGGAGACAGATGCAGCACGCAGTTGATTGACACAGTTAGACTTTGACACGTGCAAAAGCAGCTGCAGTGTGACGGAAATAAACTCAACCTCAGATTAAACACTCATTTATCAAGATTAAAAATCCTGCAGCGGTCAACACTGCATTAAGGCGGATAAATGTAAAAGTTTTCATCAGACCTGCAGCTGGATGGTTTCTATCTTTGTTTCTGCAGACAAAAGGCACAAAGCCTGGATGTCGGCTGCTGATCGGCTCATTTTATGATTCATCACTGAAACAGAAGTAACACACTCTTGTTTTTGTTTTTCTCTCTAACTGAATGAATGAATTTCTCCAATAAGAATGAAGACTGCATGTCTCTCAACTGGACTCGGATGTACATCTACAGAACCGTTCAATAAATTAGAATATCATTAAAAAATCCATTTATTTCAGGAACTTTATCATAAAGTGAAACATTACACAAATTAATTACACACAGATGCTTGAAAGCCTTTTTCTGTTTTAATCATGATTTTTTGCTTAAAGCATCGTGACTTTTAAGATTACTGTATAATATTACCTCAGTCTAAAAAAAGAAATGTGGGTTTAATGAAAAGTATATTTAAAGTTTATTTTCAAAAGGTGCTTTTATCTGACAAACGGCCCTCATCTGGACGTATATTTTAATTTATTGTAGATGAATGTATATAAAACTCAAAATAGAAGCTTATATATTCAATTTTGAACATAATTAAAACATTTGAAAGTTTTAATTATGTCTTAATAAATTCCATACTCTTCAATGAATCAAAATGTTATATAAAGTGTTTTTGGCTGATTTCTCTGCCTTTCATTAAAACTGAAAGCTGTGTGGGATCTAATCTTGTATGTAAATGCAATGCTCCAGCCTGTTTCCATGAATATCTCAGTGTTTATTACTTTAAGATTTGACCTTTTGTTTTCTGTCTTTAATGACCTTTTCAACAGTTTCTTTGAGTCCTGGCGCCTCTCCAGATCAACACGCTCATTTCTTTTCCTTTCATGGCATCGGCCACCTTCTGCGTTATGAATCCTGTGACCAAACTTGAAGGCCGTATTTCTGCATGGACCTCCTGCTGTTCAGCAGCAGCGAAGGGGTTCAGTTATCCACAGACTCCTCATGGTGAGTTGTTTATAGCAGCAGCGCACCGCCGCACAGCGAGTGGCCACAGTGGAAAACAAGCAGAAATAAAATCCTGACGAGAGGAAACGGCATCGATTGAAACTAAAAGAAAAACAAAAAACATCTATTTTTAAGGAAAAGCCAGGATTATGACCTGATGCCTCTGCAGCAGAGAAACATTAGTTAGTATCAAAACTTTTCCTCTGCCAAGGTGATGGTCTCTAAAGCTCAGAAGTAATTTGCTTGATGGGTGTTTGCTACCAGTGACAGAAGGAGCTTTACTGAAGGTGTTGATCACATTTCGTTCTAACAGATCACAAGTTCAGACTTCACATTTTTACTCCTTCCTCCTACAGGAACTCAGAACAACAGAGAGATTCCTGACGGCTGTTTGACATGTAAATGTTGCCCTGCTCTCTCTGGGTCCTCTAAACGAACGGCCATCAGGTTCATTTATCTCTCCAACTGGCCCTCAGGTGACCTGGCCAGATTGAACCTGACCTTTCACCTAATGAGCGTTGCAGAAAGTTCAGTTCTTCTGTGACCTGCCATGATGAACGGGTAAAAATAATGTATAGACGGTTCATTACGGTCAGTAGGTACAATAATGTGACAAAACATTTAAATGTTTCAGATTCTCAGACAAATAGCACAACACATCATTTTCTGATCATGACTTTAGTTATGTAGTTGTTGAATTAGTTTTCAGTTAGGTTATGAATGAACCAACCATAGGGGGCGCTAAAGAGTTTAAGGCAGTAGAAGAAGGTTGTTTTGACACTTAAACACACAAAAATCACAGGCTGGTTTAGAGGAGGAAATGAGACTTTCAGCTGCTTCCATTCACTCCTGCTACACAATCACTGCATGGCTTGCTGATAGAAACCAGACTTTTCCACACTGACATTTGTGTACAAGTCAAAAGTTTATCAAATATCAAAACATGCTGTTTCCTTTACTTTACAAGTTGTAAGATTCAATCTGGTAGGAGAACAATTCTGGACACATGGTAGAAATTTTTAGTAAGAGTGTTTTTGTTATGAATTGTGGAGTTGTAGTGGTGAGGATGGAAATTATGATTTTAATGATAATCACGAAGGTGAACAGAAATCCAGGCAGCACAGGTGAATGATGAGGCTGAGCACTCAGACACTGGCAGGACTGGCAACGAAGCAAAGACAATGACATGAAACACGACAAGGAGCAGGGAACACAGGTGGGATTAAATACACAATCAGGGAACACGGGTGGGATTAAATACACAATCAGGGAACACGGGTGGGATTAAATACACAATCAGGGAACACAGGTGAGATTAAATACATAATCAGGGAACACAGGTGAGATTAAATACATAATCAGGGAACACAGGTGAGATTAAATACACAATCAGGGAACACAGGTGGGATAAAATACACAATCAGGGAACACAGGTGGGATTAAATACATAATCAGGGAACACAGGTGAGATTAAATACACAATCAGGGAACACAGGTGGGATAAAATACATAATCAGGGAACACAGGTGAGATTAAATACATAATCAGGGAACACAGGTGAGATTAAATACACAATCAGGGAACACAGGTGAGATTAAATACATAATCAGGGAACACAGGTGAGATTAAATACATAATCAGGGAACACAGGTGAGATTAAATACATAATCAGGGAACACAGGTGAGATTAAATACATAATCAGGGAACACAGGTGAGATTAAATACACAATCAGGGAACACAGGTGGGATAAAATACACAATCAGGGAACACAGGTGGGATTAAATACATAATCAGGGAACACAGGTGAGATTAAATACACAATCAGGGAACACAGGTGGGATAAAATACACAATCAGGGAACACAGGTGGGATTAAATACATAATCAGGGAACACAGGTGAGATTAAATACACAATCAGGGAACACAGGTGGGATAAAATACATAATCAGGGAACACAGGTGGGATAAAATACACAATCAGGGAACACAGGTGGGATAAAATACACAATCAGGGAACACAGGTGGGATTAAATACATAATCAGGGAACACAGGTGGGATTAAATACATAATCAGGGAACACAGGTGGGATTAAATACATAATCAGGGAACACAGGTGGGATTAAATACATAATCAGGGAACACAGGTGGGAGCAATCAGGGGCAGACGAGACGAAACAGGAACAAAACTAACTCCTCTCAGTTTTACTTGCATGCAGTGTGTGTATTCATGACACTTGGAATATTTTTGCCTATTGATGTTTTGATATTTGTGCAGCTCTATTGACTATAATAAGAAACAAAAAAGGAAAATAAATTGAGCAAATATCCTCCTGAAGGAATGTTTTTATAGCTGTTAAGTGAGCAGATGTAGAGAAGTGAAAGCTTTACTGTTGTGATTTTTTTCTTCTTTTTTTTGCCCCACAAGGGGTCTTTTTGTGGGCTCTAGTGTCCCTTTTTCAAAGTAGGCTGACAGGAGAGGGAGGAAGACATGCGGTAAACGTCGTCGGGTCCGGGAGTCGAACCCACGACGGCCTCGTCGAGACCACGTTGCCTCTGAATGTGGATCGCGCTAACCCCTCCGCCACCACGGCACGCCCACTGTTGTGAACTTTTTAATTTCTAAATGACGGCAAAAAGACTTGAGAGATTAATGGAGCTCTTCCATACTTACTGCTTTAATGCCTTGACCTTTATTTTTATACCTTCCTTAATGCCGGAGCCTCACAGTGCCTTAAAAATGATTATATACTGTGATCACAGTTTGCTGCTGTATGCGCAGCTGTTCACTAATCAGAAACTGAATGTGTGCAGAATTATGTGGCTTATCATCTTTATTTCAGTTTTTGTTCATAAATCAAGTCAACTTGATGCGAGTCTGAACTCACTCCTTAAACCTTTTCATAAAGTTTCAGTATTTTTGCTTTTCTTCCTCCTTTTTGCCAGTCTAAAGTCAGAGCTGCTTTAGAGGTGTTTTTATTTGTCTGCATTTCATTTGTGGCCTCGCTCGCCGCTGATCCTCAGCTCCTCTGGGAGTTCGTTGAAGGACAGAATCTCTCTTCCCCCGGCAGGCGAAATGAATTCATATAACAGGGCAGGAGCCTTTAAACAATGCTGCTCTCCCCCGTGTCTCTGCTGAAGAGGCTGCTCTGTGCAGCTGCTGCATCTCAATTCAGATTTCACACCTTTTCATTGCTCCTCCAACACTCAGATCCACAGTTAGTGCTTCCAAAAGCCTGTGGAGAAAAGGGATTTAGCTTTGCCTCAAGTAGAATAATCTTCTGTTTTCGCCAATTGTGTGAAACAAAGAGGCTAATAAGGATAAAAAGGAGTAAACAAAGCATCTTTTATATTGAAAATACTGGCACAGGGCAGTTTGCATTAATTTATGATAATCAATTAGTCTCTAAAGGTCCAACAATGTGAAAAATGTAGCATTTATTGTCAAAATGGGGAGCAGATGAAGCCCCAGATGGACGGTTATTGTCAGGAGTTGATGCAATGAAAAAGTAATTTAATGAAAATAAATGACGTCGACTAAGATGCCAACTGGAAACCAGTTAGACCAGTTAAACCAGGAGGTTTAACTGGTCTAATATATAATATATTATATAATATAACAATTCTGTCAGCGCAAATCATTTTGCACCTTTGAGGCTAATTAAACAGAAAATATTCATGGAAACTGACCAGAAAAGAATGGTTTTTAGATTTATATATATTTTTTTTTCACAGTACAGATGAACATGGACTGAATCCAAAGAACTTCAAAGTTCCTGCAGTTTTCAGCTGAACTGGTTTAACCTAACAAATTATTCCTGTAGTCACTGAAAGCACCGGCACTAAAAGCTGAAAGTGTGAGTAAAAATGTGTTTGGGTGTGAAATGTTCTAAAGAAAATCAAAGTTTATCTTTATAGAAACAGTTTTTTACAGCGGATTGACTTCTGACATCAGCTCTAAAGGTTTTCTTTATTTTTTCCGGTTCTGTTTTTTTGTTCCTGTGTTGCAGTTTGTCCCTTTCGTCCTGAACATTTCTGTTCATTTTGTATTTTAATCAACATTATTCAAACGAAAACAAGAAGTTTTGTTCTAATTCTCAGTGCTCGGCTCCTGCCTGATCAGATCAGGGTGATAAATCCTCCACCGTGGCGCTAAGTAGCAGCTCAGCTGCTGCTTCCTGTTCCAGCAGGAACAGATCTGGATGGTTGAACTAAAGAAAACCTTTTCTTCCAGTCAGAGCATGAACAGCCTCCTCCAATCCTGTTTTAATCTAAAGAGGGGAGAACAACAATCACTCAGGAGTCCCTGAGCTGATTGGTTTCCTCACCTGATGCTCTCTGAGCGAAAATGAACAGCTCTTCAGAAATCCTCTCCAGGTCTCGTTGTGTCCTTCCTGTAAGCATGCTCAACATGAAACCTTCAGTGTGTAACATTTTAAAGATCAAACTACGCAGCAGGTTTGCAAACATTTTGTTTGGTAGTTAAATGTGGATTGTTGAGCTGCCAGGATGCAGCTCCAGCTTTGTGTTCCTCCAGATTCTGCTTTAGATCTGGACTGAATGTCGGTGAGTAAAATGTTCCCCTACCTTGTTGATACTTTATCAATTGCTGCTAATAATTTTCATGGCTTCTTTTATAACGTCCGTTAGCTGGAGGCGCTTCATGTTTATTTATGTAGTCATTCATACTTCGGGCCGTCCAAAGCACTTTACAAGACATCAGATGGAAGGCATTAAAATAAAAAAGTAGTCTATGTCCTGATATTTATGCAGTATAATTAAATTTGGTACAGAAGGACCTTGGCAGACGTACTGAATCCTGCCTGCTGGAGCCAAACTGCTTTGGCTGGAGGCAGGATGATGCTGCGGGTCGCATTCCTACCTGGAAACCAGGTTTCTTTAAAAATGCGGCATTTTATTTTGGGTCAGGAAGTGGTCAGAGAGAGGAGGAGGAAAACATGGAGGTCATTTTAATTCAGTACAACACACATTCAGCTCTGCAGCTCAAACCACAAATACTTTGAGGTTACATCAACATGTGCAGGGGAACGATGAAACCGTCCAACAGAATGAGATTCATTAGCTTTAAATCCCAACATCTGAATTTTAATGCACTAAAGCTGATATTTTCAGGAAGTTTTTGGTAAAACATTTTGTTGTGTTTTGGTGATCATATGGAGCTCCAGTGCTGTTCATGTCTCATTTACAGCTGAACTGATAACTTCATGTTTAGCTGCTCTGTGTTCTCTGAGCAGAGAAACATCCGGATGAAATATCTGCTGCTTTGTTGACTCTGAAAGTTTTAAAGATTTTAACTGATGCAAAAATGTGGAAGAGATGAAAAATACAGATTTTTATTGCTGTTAACAAATGATCCCAAGTGAAAATGATAAATTTATGAGCTCAGACAAACTCCTACCGGGTCCAAACTGTGAATTGTTCATTTTTCCTAACATCATGCCAGGAATTCATCGTAAGGCCTTAGTGTAGCAGGTCCGATGCTTTAAATGGATCTGATTTACAGTCCTGCTACAGAAACCCTTCCTCCACTCTCAATAAACATTTTAACTGCCATGTTAATAAGAACAACCTGACAGAAAACCAGCCTTAACTCATGTGAGTCTGTAAAAACAGAACGTAGATCAAACTGCAGCGTCAGCCGCTGCAGGTGATCTAAAACCAGACGGAAACATTTTATTGTTCACGAGTGACGACGCTGGCAGGCAGTTAAACCAAACAGCAGGAGCAGCAGCGTGCTGCAGCTCAAACTATGAAATATTCACTGCTGCTGCAAAGTGCCGCACTTGCACAACATTTGTTCAAATAAGGAGAGTTTGAATAATGCAAAGACAAAGAGGAGCTGCAGAGAGGAGGAGACAAAGAGAAGCAGCTGGGAGTTTATCAGGTTTCAAACCGCAGAGAAAAACACAAAGACTCATAACGTTCTGATGGAGGGATCCTTCACCGAATGGATCCGCAGAAAATAAAGAAGGACGACAATAAAAATCATAACCAGCAGGACATTTTTAATTAAGAGAAGAGTCTATTTAAAAAGGATGCATAAAAATATCCCACTGTGTTTCTGAAGCATGAGAACAAAGACAGGAAGAAAGAAGGTTTTTAATAGTTATCGAACATAAACACATGATTAATATAACTTTACTACAGCACAGAACAAAATGTAAATAAAAATATATACCTAAGACAGATTTGATGAAGTTTGTTATGCACTTTGCTGAACATACATGCATAAATTGAAGTTATTTTCAGTTTAGTGAATCCAGGAAACAGATCAAATTCAATAAGAAATGAAAGTGATGTGCAAGTTTTAGCAGTTAAACCTGTAAATAAGGAAAGTGAGTGTTAGGTTTAAGCAAGTTCTAGAAAGTGAACCGCACTGTTTGCTCCAGGAAAGCAAACTTTTAGTTCTGTTACAGGGAGTAAACTTTAAGTTATAGGAAGTAATCCTGGAGTTGTAAAAATGTGACTTGCGGGTTTTGTCAAAGTAACATCCACAGGTAACCTGTCAGTTCCAGGAAACGTCCTAAATTGACCAGCAGCTCATGAACAGCAGCTTCTCTTCTGAGGCGAGTCAAGTATCGGATCTAAAGAGATCCAGAAAAGTAACAAGAATCTGTTCAGTTCTGTCAACGGTCCAAATACTAAACCACAAATTTTAGAGATTAATCTTTGAACTTGCTGGACATTAATCTGTAAATTCTGGGAAAATAGCCTCGACATTTTATGAAATAAGTGGACAGTTTTTGGAAAGTCTTTAGAAAAGTTTGTAACTTTTGGGACAGTAACTTATAAAATTCAGAATGTAACATTTAGTTTTTGTAAACGTTCTGGATTTTCAATGACATGAAGGAAATGTGCAAAAGAAAACATCAGAGGGAAGGCATTTGCACCATTTTTGTACTGCTGATTCATTCACCAAGCTTTTTGTTTTCAGTCAAAGAAAGAAGAAGAGCAGCAGTGATGGAAGAAAACTGCTCTAAAGAAAAGAAGTTAAAGGCTCGAAACCAGCAGAAATAAATCCTGCTTCTGTCTGACATAATCAGTTTTTCAGTTTTTGGTAACATACTGATCCATACTGAAGCACATCACAAACAAATGGACCTGATATGAAGCGTTTGTGAAACGCCCTCCTTGCAGAGCAGACGAATGTTCAGCTGACAGAGGGAAAACTTTCCAGAATCTATTTTCATAATTTGACACCCAGAAATGGAAACGCTGAATGATTCATTAGGGACACACAGTCGCCAAGAACATTTCCAGAAAACATTTGACACTTTGACTCATGAAACCTGAAGCTCCTCGATCAACGTCCTGGATCCGTTTCCTTCACCTTGTAGCAGCAGCGAGCCCAGGGCCCGGCTTGATCCGTCATTACCATAAATTAATTTGAACATTTTGGGAGGCTTTCTCTCCAGGCCACTGGCCTGGTACGTACAACACAGAGCTCAAGAGTTTTTATCTGAGACCAACAGACACAGAGCAGGCAGAAACTGAGCTAAATAAAGCAGGAAGCCTTTAATGTATGCACAGGGAAAATTAGAGGATAAACTGATGCTGAAAATGAACACGAAAGCACTTTAGAGGTTACGTAAGTCCCGATACATGAGGCGTTTGGATGTTATTCCCTGAGAATTAATTGTCTTTGTAAAATTGGTACAAATGTTAGTGTAAATCCCCTCTGACCTATTTACAGCAGAGACGCTTTAGCTTTAACTCCAGCTGACAGGCAAGGAAGTTGACTCCAACTTTTGTTTTAATGGAAGTAAACATGTTGAATAAATTACTACAAAACACAAAACTGATCTGCAACTAAACAGTAAGTAGAAGCTACATATATTCTTCTTGTTTTCTCTTCTTTAGCTTCTTGCTAACTCCTTCTCTTTGCTTCTCTTTTTAAGATTAGCTCCTCATTTCCTCCGTGATGCTTCTTGGATTTCTCTGCACTATCAAATCATTGCAACACAAACTGGACTCACCACAATGATCAGCAACCACAAACGCTCCTCTCAGGGCGAGTTGGGTCAGGGGTCAGATTTAGGACTAAGGTGTGAATTGAGTTTTGGTTATTGTAAGGGTTAAGTTTAGGTTGTAGAAATGAATGGAAGTCAATGGAAAGTCCCTACAAAGATAGCCACGCAAACATGTGTGTGTGTGTGTGTGTGTGTGTGTGTGTGTGTGTGTGTGTGTGTGTGTGTGTGTGAGTCGAGGAAGGGAGACCTTGAAATGACAAATTCTCAGTTTTTTTGAGATTTGCTCTTTTTAAATGAACACGGTGTTTTTAAACTACACAATGTAAATGAGTTGATGTTAGAGTTCAGCTGAGCTGGTGACGCCTGTTGTGTGCCAACACCGACTCCAGGTTGTGTCATCAAGTGAAATTATGTTCCACCTGTAAGTGCATGAAATGTAGTCAGTGTTGACTTTGTAAAGGAAAAGCAGGCGGCTAAATTTATCACCTGTTTTACATCAGAGACGGTGAGGAAGATGTGATTCAGCCTGTGAAGACAGAAAATCAGCCGCTCACTGCCTGGCTACTCCCTAAATTAAATTAAATAAAAAGAGACAACTAAAAAAGAACATGTTGATTTAAAAAAGCAAAAAAAAAAAAAAAGAAAGAAAAATGTAAGATGGAACAAATATCTATTTTTTGTCTCCTGACTGATTCCATCTTCCACTCCGTCCTGATGTGACACCTTTTTCATCAAAACACCCTCATTATGAAAAAGTACAAAGAAGTAATTGGCACTGATCAGAAAACATGCGTCACAGGGATGCCTAACAATGAGACAGGTGGTCTCCATGGAGACGGATACAAAATGGTTTCCGTCCTGACCATTCTGTGGAAAGATCAGGAATAAGTTAAGAACAATATTGCATCGTGTCTGAGGAGTTTAACCTTCATTTTTATTATTAGACATCTTTACATTTCGTCTCCGTCTTCCACTGCGCCTCGTTTTTATTTTCCTCTCTCCTGCTTGTTCTGCAGGTCAGCCTGGGCGGGACACCTTTCCCCACATTGAGCCTCGTCCAGCCATGAATCACATCCTCCCTGACTCATCTCCTGCTCCATTAATCCTTTAAACTCATTTTGTTTGCCGTAATAGAAAGTCATTTTAAATCAGTTTTGGTTTGTGAGTTGTTGAGGTAGAAACATTGTTATTCAGAAGAGGCAGCGGGAACCTTCAGAGGGGGTGAATACTTTTCTAAGTCAGAGATAAGGTAAGGTAATTTTATGTATATCGCACATTTTCAGAAACAAAGCAATTCAAGGTGAGATGAATCAGCTGTGACTCGCTGGTTTGGGTCGGACCAGACAGAACTTCTCTGTCTGCCTTCATGCACCAGCAGGCAAACAGAGAAGAGAAGATGGCTGCCTCAGTGCATGTTCATGCTCAGTAGGGCCCAGATATTGTTTATTGATAATGAATTACATCAGTGGAGTATCTATTAAGAACAACAACCAATCACATGAAGCTATGCTCTACTCTGTGTCTGAGATGTATTTGTTTAGGACCATTTTTGTCTTTTTTGACCTTCTAGGATGTAAAAATGAGTTTTTTTTCAGCAGGTCAATCTAGTTGGATTATATTTTAATTCATAGCACAACGCTGACATCCTGAACGCATGTCTCATTTTCAAGCTTTGTGAGCAGTTTGGAGCGCAGGCTAACTGGTGTTCCTATGGCCTGTCACATACTGTATGCAGAGAGAGTTTGTTTGAAAAGTTTCCAAAGTGCAGACAATATAACTCCACCACAAATTGGCTCCAATCCTGCAGTTTTCACCGGTTAAGTGGAGAAATCTTTCTGTTTGACAGTTACACAAAATGCCCTGAAACTGTTTTTTAATGACGTTATCTTTATGTCCACAGACAGAAAAACATGTTCCAGGGAGCTACTATCTGTTTAATGTATTCTTTCTTTAAAAAATGAAGATCTTAGAGGAGGAAAGCAGCAGAGGTAGATCTACCGTCCATTTTCTTTCACATATCTGCAGTTGCAGGATTCCTCTTTTGTCTTTGGTCAAAGACCATGAGCCATTTTTCCTGCTAGCTCTAGCTTCTCATGTTTTTTTTTGTTTTTTTTTGTATTTACCCAGAATGCCCTGCGCTATAGAGCACTTCCTGCTTTTGAAGCACTCTCCGTTCTGCTTGCATTCAAACTGCACCAGAGTTCACTTCAACCAAACAGAAACAGGTCTAAGTTGGATTATGCATTTACACCTCCAAACGAACCGGACTTTCCAGACCAATGAACTAGAGTTGGATTGAAGTGAACTAAACAGAGCTGGTAGGAATAACAATCAAACTACCATTTCCTCCTACACAAAGCTGGAAACGTTGCTTTCTGTCTGTTACAGAAAGCAACAATCAGGCCAAAGTTTGTGTAGAGTTCTGGTTCTCAAGTTTTCTGGATCGGCTCAGAGGTCCAGAATAAGTAGTGATGAGAAAATCCCTTTGATTCAAGAGCTGCAGAGTTCAGGACTTTATGTTACTGATTTTACACTTTAAACATCAGCAGATGCATCAAGTCATGAAGCTCCAGACCTGTTGGATGAAATCCTCATGTTACCATCTGGGCTGTCAGTGTTCACTCATCATGTTTGAGCCAAACTGCAAACAGGAACTTGGGATGATCTCAGTGACGGATTGATAACAGAAACAGGAAACTTACAGACAGGAAGTGGAGCAACAGGAGGAAACATTAAGATTAATGTGAGTGTTTCTCTCTGCATATATTAAAGCAGGAATTAGCTGCGTTTTTTATTTCCTGCAGGTCTTCATGCCCTTCAGAGCCGGCGGGTTAGCAGTGTGTGGAGTTTGGATTAATTCGACTTCCTCTGTCGCTGCTGCAGCCCTGAACTTAAAGACGTTCAACCTTCTTCCAACAGCAGGTTTCACCTCTTGATCCCCATCAAATGTCTCTGCAGCTTCTCTTTTCTCCCGTTCTGTCTGCCTTTCCACTCAACCATTGTTTCCATGACTTTTGCACTTTAATAAAAAATAAATACAGAGAACCAGCTGACAGCTGCTTGTTTCTACCACTTTTAATTTTAGCAACGATTCAGACCTTTAATTTTCCTCATTTTCTTCAGGCAAAACAATAAATTATTACGTTACAGCAGATGAAGTGCTGCGGTGAGTTCAGCTAATCAGCCGCCGACCACAGACGCCTGAAGCCACAGAAGTCGATTAGGTTTTTTTTGTCTTGGTCAACATTCAGTCAAGGCTCAATTAATGAGAAAAAATTACAACAATGTTCATGAATCAGATCCTGTGAATAACTGTGCAGGTTGATGAAAGTTTTATTTGAACTACTGAGGTTTAATGACATGTTATTGTCTGTATTTACATTGTGTCACGTCCTGCAACTGTTACTAATAAAAGTGAATGAATAAAAATGAAGTAGACGTAAATACCAGATGTTATATTTACCCAGATGTAAATATTATATCACCAGATAATATTAAAGATTAAAATCAAGAGAGAAGCTAAATGTTAAATTCTCTTCCCGGTTTATTTTATGGGATTTAATGAAGCAACAATGTTTGCTAAAGCAGAAAAATATGTTTCAACATCTCTAAAAGTGATCAATTCAAGCAGTTATCTCAATCCAAAGAAATAATAACCCCATACATAAATCTTCATCCTTAACATGTTCAGATTTAGCCCTGTTATTAGAATATTTCCCTTAAATCAGGAAGATATTAAAGTGATGCATCAAAACGTCTTTCAGAAAAACCCAGGTGGGCTTTGAGATGTTGATTAGATTTCAGCTTGAACAAATCATTTATGCAGAATTGCAGGAAACGTTTTTCTCTGTCGTATGATATGAAAAATGGATCAATTCAGCAATAATCCAAGAAAAGATTCAGTGACAAAACAGAACCAGTTCAGTGTAGTTCTGCTCAAACGTGTCTGTTTGCTGTCTTCCAGCATAGAAACTTCTTATTACATTTATTTTAGTAAAATCAGTAAATCCTTGTGACAACAGCTCCAAAATTCAGACATGAGTGTGAGCTGCTCTTTATGACCTTTCTGGGTTCGTGCCACTTCCCTGCAGCCATCCATCTCTGTGTTCTGCTTCTGTTTAGCCAACGTTTCCATCTTTTATTCATGCAGACGGCCTGGTCTCCATCAGCTGGTCTGCTGCCATTATCCTCCACCAGCAGACATGCCCTCACACAGACATGGACAGGAAAAGTTGTTGGGAAACTTATCTTGCATAGTTTGCTGAGTTAGAGGCAGAAATGTTGGGTCGGATCGAGTGCAGCCTGCTGACATATCGTGACAGAATCTGCAGAAAATCTCTGGAAGTCATTAGACCCAGCAGGCTGACCTGAGCTCTGCACAACAACTTGAACAAACTCAAGAAGAAAACTCTCAGACCTGAGTAACATCACTGCCTTCAGTAGCTTCAGCTGTAAAACAAAAAAGCCGTAACAACCTGGTTACATAACTGTGACCCATAAACCAACATTTTTATTTTGTAATTTTTGTCACTAACATCCTCCGAACTTCTCAGTCTGTTCGGATCCTGAACCGTCTGATGATCTTTGGAAATATTTATGATGCTCCAGGATTATTCATATACAGTATCTGCATTTAAATTTAGTTTATTTACATTTTAAACTATTTCTTTCACTATATTATAATTTCTTCTGCATTAGATTTTCCATCAGGCTTTTTTCTTTTGGTTCTGAATCTTTTCAGTCGATCTTCTTCTTGTTCTTTGGTGTTCATTAACAAAATTATCGTCAGACTGGTCAGAATGTCCCTCCAGTGTGTATTCTGTTGTATGTGTGTTACTTTAAGATAACAATATTTTATCTGATAACTTTTGCTCTTGGAGTTATTTCTGAATAAAGTTTTACTTTAATTCTATTTAAATTCTACTATTTAACTGTTGACAGTGTAACTTTACATGTTTTATCATCTCATCAGATCCACATTATTCGCTCTGATCACTGCAGGTTCCCTAGAAAACTAAATGTGCTCTTTAACCCAGTTTAACCGAATCATAACCGTCTCTTCTCTCCTCGTCTTTCCTACTCTCATTTCTCCTTTTCCTTTTTTTCCTCCTCCATTTTCTGTTTTACTAAAATGAAAAACTAAACCCATTAGTGAGTTTCTTCAGTCGCCTTTTCAGCCCTATCTGCCATTTTGTTCCCTGTGACGCCATAATGAGCTGGTATCCATAAAAAATGAATCATTATTCCATAATTTTTGTCCTGTTTTGTTGAATTTCTATTAAGTTATCTGGTCTGCTTTGTTAAACTGACCCATAATGAACTGGAGTCAGAACAAATGACTGATTTCTTCCACTGAATGGTGAATAATAATAATAATAATAATAATAATAATAATAATAATAATAATATGGACATTTCTCTTGTGTATACAGAAAGTCCATCACTTCTTCTTTTCCTAATGTTAAACTCTGATACAATGAAAGCTACTTCAACTCTATTTAATATATTAAAATTTTCTGTATAAATTTGAACATAACTATAATATTTATTGATATAATTCTGCACTGTTTGTGAGTTTAAAATGAATTCCTCAGAATCATTTCTCCTATATGATGGACATTCAGTCAGAGCTCTTTATGTGTTTCTCCTGGTTTGGTCATCAAGCTCCTCCATCTTGTCTCTAATCACTTTCCTCACTTAAGTTCCTGCGTTAAAATGTTTCTTACTGTTTTTCTTTTGATGCAGTTTTTGTCCCTGTAAGATTTCTGCTTATTCTTAATTAATGATACTCAGTTTGACTTCAGTCATTTCTGCATTTTGTTTTTTTAATCAAACAAACAGAACAACATGATAAGATCATTCTCTGTTTTATGAAATCCATCTAAACTTACTGGAAACAAAATCATAATTTGAGTTTTGAAAAACTCTTAAAAACATTTCTAAGTGTGGATTTAAAGTTTCTGTTAGAGTAACAGTAAATTGTGTATGGACGTTTCAGAAGTTTCGTGTCGTTTAATTCAGTTCCTCAGATTCTCTTCACACTGCTTCCTGTTTCTCGGTGTGTTTTTATATTCTCGTCTTGTGTCTAATTTTTCTGTTTCTGTCTGGAAAACTTCCTGTTTAGTTGGTTTAGCTTCTTTTGTATTAAGTGGATCTGTTATCAGGCAGCAGCATGCATGAGCCGGCCGTACGTGGACAGAATCTGAATCCGTGTTGAACAAGTGGAGCAGAGTTGTGATAATGAAACCTGGAGCTGCGCAGAAGGACGGTAATTACCTCTGGATTAGCCTCACAGTCAGGATTAAGATGAGGAAAACAAACAGAACAAACAGAACAGAAATAAAGCCACAGAATCGGCTAAATGTCATAGTTCACAAAACAAAACAGTAACAATATTCCTCATATTTCTGTGTAAAAGGTGAATCATCTCCAGTGATTCCTCTCTCCTTCTGGGTTCAACTCCGATGCTGAACGTCGTTTTTATTCTTTCTCTGTGAGCATGAATGGATTTCTACCTTTTCCTTCTACTGATTGAATCTTTTTATCTTCCTCAGATTCTTTTAAAACACATCATGCTGCAGAATTTTGTGCCAACAGTCTGACAGCTCGTTTTCTCCCCTGCCTAATAAGGCAGACCTGCACAGGTTAAACCAAAATCTAGCAGAGTTTAGCTTGGGTTTATAGGAGAAACTTTGGCTCAACAGTTTCCTACTTGCAAGAGATGGCTAACAGTGATTTAGTCTAGAAAATCTGCAGCTGGTGGACAATTTTAAAGGGGAAATATTTCAAAATTTCACTTTTACATATTTTTTTAACTTCCATCTGGGCGTCAACTACTTCTAAAAAACCCACCAAGCCTTTATATGGCAATAAGTTCATGTTTCTTAATGTCTGGAAAATTATACATTTTAAAAACTTCCTGATTGTTGAGTCACACTGTGCAGTTACTTAGCAACCTCAGTCGAATCCAGCCCGTTACCTAGCAACCCAACCCAATCTCCAACTGGTTTTACCACTGCATGCGCTGTACAATGGCTGCTGGAAAAGACATGCATCTTATTGTTGACTTACCATCCAGAAACATCTCGTTGCATTCTTGTTGGTTGTGCAGGAGGCTCCGCTTCTGCTTTTTAAGGGCTTACGACTGAATAATTTTTTGTGCAAAAAAAAAAAAAAAATGCAATGAACATGTTTTGTGTAGCCCATAGACATGTCCTCAACTGTTCAAGGACACATCATAGGTAACAGAAGAAAGCTCAGAAAACCATGAAAATAAACCGAGAACAAAAGGCCAAATTCTGAACACAGATATGATAAAAATTACATGATTTTACTGGTTAGGGACGAAGACAGAAAATCCATGCAGAAATGATTTTAAAGAATCCAATCTTACAAATGAATTTATTCCTTACAGACAGACTAAATAAAGCTTTCAGTGTGGCCTAGTCAAAGTTCAGAACATGGATAAGTCTCATTTCCAAGGCCATTAGAGACGTAAAAGATGAATCAAAATCATGACAAAAACTGGATGGCAGATCCACAAAGGATAAACATTATGATCAGGAAGGGAATTTTTTCTCTCCTAATAAAGCAAATTATTGATTATGTTTTGACTATATTAAAAATATCCAATCATTTGAAATGCTTAGGAGTCACATAAAGCAATAACAGATTCAATCTGTTAGCGCTATGATACTTTTCAGAGCAATAATATTGTATCAATAAAATTCAAATCAAGATGGGAAGCAGAGGCTGAAGTTACTGACGGAACAGTGAGAGGAAATAACGATAAGATGATCAGAGAGGAAGGGATCATTTGTTGGATGAAGAGAGGACAGAACGAGGACAAGGGGCAGAACGGCTGAAGTAAAAATGAACAATGAGATCGTTTGGTGTTCAGAGGACTGAGTGAAGCCATCTCATCAGAGCTAATACCATCAGAGCCAATCTGAGCTCTGATTACGGAGCCGTTTGCAAAAGCAATCAAAGAAAAGCAACAGAGCAGACGTCCAGCCGATCTGACCTCTCCGCAGAGACGTCTTAAACTCTGCAGAACACGATCGGAATAAATCATGTCAGCTCTAGTTCTGCACTGAAACCGGATCATAGGATCATTTTTCCAAAACAATCTTTATTAAATATAAGTCCTGTTGATGTGTGGATCTGCTTCTCTCCTGCCTCTGATCTCAGCTTTAAGAGTTAATAGTTTGTTTCTTGATTTTAAAGATTTTCTTCGTCTTTTTTGGCATTTCTGTCAAATGTAATGTTTTATATTACATTACAGTTTTTCAACTTCTTAATAGATTTATTTGTTACTATAAAATAGTTTTTTATTTACAGAAACAAACTTTCTGCTCCACTTTCAGTGTCCAGAGTTTCTGTTTTGACTGCATCAAACAGAAACATTAATTTTCTGTTTGAGGGAAAATTGATGTCGACTCTTTGCAGCAGTGTGGTTGGTTGGTTGGTTACATTTTTTCTTCTTTATTCTCTTCAGTTTTAAAGATGACACCAACTGACACACAGGATGAAGATGTGACTCTGAGCCACAGGAGCAGAACGGGCGAATCGAAGTCCTCTGCTGGATTTCACTTCCATCTCAAACCCCCTCAGTGCAGATTGTGAAGTAAATTCATTTCCCTCTCTTCTGCCTCGGTGGACGTTCCTGCAGGTCGACTTTATTTTCTCCACTGCTGAGGTGTTAAATACAACAGCAGCTCTCTCTGACAGATGTCCACCTGTCTGTGGACTGCTGCACAACAACAAAGCAGGTTCCCTTCCAGCGACAGCTCACACATTATCGGCTGACAGAGCCTGCAGCCGGTTATTGATTGGTTATTTCAAGGGACGGCGCCTTCTGTATTAGCTGCAGCTTGATGGAGAAGCAGATAATGAGGAGACTGATGAGCCGAAACTACGGAGCCGTGACGGAGCGGATGGAGGCCGTTCACTTCCAGTCACTGGACACAGCAGCCTGCTGCTGCTGCTAATGCATATTATTGAATATACAGTATGTGTCATATCTAAGAAATCTCACATTCACTGTGACGCTATTTCAGGAAACACATTTTGTAAAGGTGAAGATTAGCCGTTCCCTGCAGGTCAGGAGGTCAGCCTCTGCCTCAGATGGAGACGTTTTGGTTTCCTGGTCATGATGTCATCCTTCAGATTTAATTTAATGCTATTTGAACCTTAAATCTTTAATGTTTAAGTCTAGAGTTTAAACCTCAGTTAATTGTGTTGTGTTTATTAATGCTTTCTCCCCACCTGCAGCCTGTTTACTGGTAAATCCAGTAATCACCCTCCCAGTACAGGCAGCTGGTTTTCATTCATTTGTCAGATCCTTCCTGTAATTTCTTCTCCCTTATTGTTGTTATTTGTGTTGATTTTATGATTTTTTTGTCATCTTTAGTGTAGAAAATGCTGAACGTTTCAGACGCAGGTCAGTGTTTCCAAACACTTCATAGAAATAAATACAGTGACACCTACTGGCCATCTTACAGCATCACATTAAAATGAATCAAAGGTTGAGGGCCCATGAAACATAACTATGTATAAACTGTTAATGTTTTTTTTATTAAAACTCATATATGTGTGCTATAACCTGATTTTGCAATCATAAAATACATAAATACAGTTTTTACTCTAACTTTTGATGAATTTCACAAGATTGATTGTAATACAAAAACTGTCAGAAACAATAATTTAGGTTAAATGTTTGTGCAACTGAGAGTCTGATAATAATTATACAGAATGCTGGTAAAAGATGGAAAGGGCTTGGTGGAAAAACTGGAACTGGAGTAAAGTTTCACTTTTACATTATGAATGCAATATAAAAATAAAACAAAACTAAGTAGAAAATAGAAAATACATCTAACTATTATGTGGTGATAAAATATTAATGTTTAGAGATGAAGACCTCATGTCTAATTATTAAAAGTACAGAGTTGCTAGTTGAAATTCTGAGATGTGAAAGTCCTGCAACCAAACCACAGATGAAGTGAAACACGAATCTGTTTCGGTTCTGTGGTAAAACGTCACCACTTCCAGTTTCTATTCGTTTTTAAATGAGACATTTACACTTGAATTACAGTTAAATATAGTTAGAGGTAGACCCATGCACAGTGAACATACTGGATTTATCAAGTGAAGACATTCAGGTTTATTTTCATATTTGTTATTGTTCCTATTTTTATTTTTCATTTTTCTCTCTGAAATTTAATTTTGCATGTTTGAACTAAATATTTCATCTTAATCGTCGTTATCGGTACCGTTATTCAGACTATGAACCTGCTGAGAAGAAACCAAGAGGGTGTTGGTTGAACATTAAGTCCCTTCAAGTCAACAGAAAATGGAACTCCAAAGGGAGAGCGAAGAGAAACTTCATGACAGAAACGGCGCCATCCAGTGGGGATGGCGCCAAGATGGAGAGATGGCATGGGGTAGAAAAGGCCGACATAACGCCATGCCAGCCCATTTTCCGCCCTTTGTGAACATCTGGACTCCAGCTCATCATGATGGCTCCATACAGTGCCCTAGACCAGGGGTGGGCAAACTTTTTGACTTGCGGGCCAGAATGGGTTCTAAAATTTGACAGAGGGGCCGGGCCAGGAGCATTTGGACAAGCAATGTAATTGATTAAACCTGGGGATTGAAATGTATTAAAAAAAATTTAAAGAAATCAACATTTAGTGGGAAAAAAAATCAATGGAATCACTTTCAACATTCAGAACATATTATTACCCAACGAAAGGAAGGGGTCTTTAAAATGAGAGCGATGTGCGGCATGTTAATTAAGCTACTGTATACCGCTGCTGTGCGTAAATGCGCAAGTTGCTATTTTTTTCATAACAGTAGAAAAACTCACATTTCAGTGGGAACAGTGTTGTTGTTCTCCTTTTTTTGCCAGTGCATCAAAGTCTGGAGTTAGTTTTGTTGTGGCAATTCTCAGAATAGATCTGAGGTGTTGGTCAGTTAACCGGGATCTGTATCGGGCTTTGTTGATGTTCATGACGCTGAAAGTCTGCTCACACACGTAGGTCGAGCCAAACAATGCCAGCATCTTCTGTGCCGTCCTCCGGAGGTTTGGAAATGTGGCTTCGTTAAGTGAAGCGTAAAAGTCATTCAGTTTAAGAGATCGGAACTTCTCTTTTGAGACGGAGTCAGACTGAAGATCGATCAGCTCCAATTGCAGCTCATGCGGTGCTGTTTCGGGGTCTTGTGACAGGGGACAGGACACCAGCTGAAGTGACTTTTCAATTTTTTCAAAATCAGTGAACCGACGGCAGAATTCTCTGTGCATGTCGTCCAGTGATTTGCAGTATTTCTTCACGTTTCGGGTGGCCTTTTGCATGGCCAGTGTGGGAAAATGAGCGAAAGATTTGTTTGACATTTGCCTGGAGAATAAAATCAGCTTGGATTTGAAGGCTCTCACATTTGTGTACATATCGTGCACAAACTGATCTTTCCCCTGCAGCTTAACGTTCAGCTCATTCATGTGTGACAATATGTCCACAGCAAACGCAAAGTCACAAAGCCAGTCCTCATCGCTCAGCTCAGGGAATTCGTCGGATTTCCCCATTAGCTCCAAAAACGAACGAATCTCCTCTTTGAGCTCCCACACTCGTTGGCAGACTTTCCCCAAACTTAACCAGCGGACACGAGAGTGGTAAAGTAAGTCGTGGTGATCCGCATCGGTTTCCTCTAGGAACGCAATGAACTGACGGTGATTAAGTCCCCTTGCTCGTATGAAGTTAACAAGTTTTACAACTGGATCCACAACATGATTAAGCTGCAATACAGACTTACACAGAGATTCTTGATGAATGATGCAGTGAAGAAAAATAACATCCTGGTCAGGGTTTTCTTCTTTCACTTTATCTTGGATTCTCTTCAGCAACCCAACGTTTTTTCCAGTTAAATTTGGCGATCCATCCGTGGTGACACCGGCAAGTTTACTCCAAGGCAGCTTCATTCTCTCGATGACAGCAGACACCTGTTCATATAAGTCCTCTCCTCGCGTTTTCCCCTTCAGCGATTCCATGCTCAAAAGCTCCTCCGTTATCTCAAAACTGTCATTTATCCCTCGGATAAAAATTAGGAGCTGAGCAGTGTCTTTCATGTCGTTGCTTTCATCCAGTGCTAGTGAATATAAATTAAAGGACTCCGCTTTTTTGTTTAACTCGCTGACTAGATCTTCGTCAATCAGTTCCACACGCCGAGTCACTGTCCTGCGTGACAAGCTGATTTTTTCAAACTTGCCTTTGCTTTCCGGACACAAGAGATCTGCTGTGTCTACTATGCATTCTTTCAAAAACTCGCCTTCGGATAAAGGCTTGCTAGCCTTTGCTAACTTGAATGCCAGCAAAAAACTTGCCTTGGTACTTGACTCCTGGATCGCAGTTTGTCGGTGAAAAAAATTCTGCTGAGTCTGTAAATTAGCTGCCAACCTCTGAGCAGTAGCCGCCCGTTCCTGTGCTGACTGCTTGCTAGCATAGTTAGCATGCTTTGTGGCAAAGTGACGGCTGATATTGTACTCTTTGAAAACTGCAACCGTTTCTTGGCATATCAAACATACAGCCGTTGATCGGACATCAGTAAAAAAATATTTTGTTGTCCACTCCTTTTTAAACACTCGGCACTCAGTGTCCACTTTTCTTTTCTTTGGTCCGCTCATTTTTACCGAAGGGGGGAAATGTCAGCTGGAAAGTGTGTCTAGACTAGTGCGCCGTCTATCGGGGAAACGAGGGTATTGCAGGGGAAAGGGAAATGAATCAGGATTTTACACATCCATGGGTTTTTACGATAATTTGGACAAGTTCGGCGGGCCGGATTAAAAAGCCTAACGGGCCGTATACGGCCCGGGGGCCGTAGTTTGCCCATGTCTGCCCTAGACCTTTTTCAGCCTTTTTTTTACACCTGGCTGACAGTAGTGAAAAACACCAATGAAAATGGCTGAGCCCTCTGCTCTACCAAATCCCATTCTTGGACGGACATAACCCTGAAAGACATGAATTCTTTCCTTTCAGTCGTGATCTACATGGGCTTTGTCAAATGTTGAGCTCTGCCACTGGCGACGTGGCACCTTGTACAATCTACCTTTCCCACAAAAGGTGATGTAGGGAAACAAGTAGTACAGTTTCCTCCAGGCTCTTATGTTGAGTAGTCTGGAAGATGACGCTAAAAACGAAAAGAAGAAAGGAACGCCAGAGTTTGACTGTCTGGCAAACATAAAGCCGCTGTATGATGAGATCAGAGAAGCCTGCCGTCAGAACTACCAGCCGCGCCAGGAGATGGCCATTGATGTGAGAATGGTTGCCACAAAGGCTCTAGTGCCTTTGTGGTAACCATTCATAAACTTCATGAACTTCTTCATAAAGAAGTTCATGAAGAACAAATCTGTTCACTGGGGCTTCAAGCTTTTTGTTCTGGCCACTCCAGCAATGGCTACACATATGACTTTTGGTGTACCAGGGTGAAAGAGACAAGCGTCTGAGTGACAAGGTCATGAGACTGGTAAATCCCTCCATGTTGGGCAGTGGATACCAACTGTATTTGGACAATATTTACACCAGTCCAAGGTTCTTCTGTGATCTGTTTAAGCAAAAGATTTTGGCCTGTGGGACCGTCAGAGAGCACGGAGCAGAGTTCTCTAAAGTCAAGCTGAATGCCTTGGACCAGGAGTCTCCCTGTGGAAGCCTCCGTTGGCTTGGCTCAGACTCTGTCCTCTTTTTGCAACGGCGAGACACCAAAGACATCTTCCTCTGCTCCACCATCCACCCAGCCCATGCAAATGAAAGCACCAACAAGAAGACGAAGAACCAAGGAGGCTGCAGCCCTGCCAAAGCAATTCCTCCATCTGTTAAAGACCACACTCTGTAAATACCGTACAATTCGTCTGACTGGGTTTGGGTTTGAATGATTATAAATTTTCTGTCAGTTTCTCCGTCTCCACCAGATCTTTATTTAGCAAAGGAAGAGTGTTCTCTGTAGAGATACAGAGGTTTAAATGCTTGTCCAGAGTTGAGTTTCTGCTGGTTTGATGAGAAGATTTTGTGCACCACATAGGAGAATCCAGCCGCTGTAATTCCTCTCTAGCTGTGCAGCATCAGAGCGACACCAGCAGCAGCTTCACCTGGCAGGTTGTTGATTAAAACAGCACGAAGACAGAAGCTCACTATACACCTGTGATGAAAAGTATAACACCTTTCAACTATTGAATAAATGAGACAAAAGCAGGACTGTAAAGCAGGCCTTGTTTCTCTTTGCAGACAGATGAGAAATTTTCTAAACCAGTTTTCACTTGAAAACAGAACAGATGTTTTGCTGGACAAACTTTTTTATTATCTGTAACTTAGGATGAATAAAACATCCTCTGCAAGCAAAGAGGACAAAGCTTGTTGCTAGAAAACCTAAAGCCAGTCTTCACACAGTGGAACCCAGAGGCATTTACAAAAGAATAGAATAAAAATATCCTTTATTGTCCCAAAATGGAGAAATTCAGGTGTCAGTATTTGTGCATTAAAAAGACAACAGCTTTATGTAAATAACATGAATGTGTGTGAGCAGGTATAATAATTCAGATGTGTGTTTTTTCCTTTGAAATCCTGAAGCATGGCTAATGAAGTAAGAACTTATAAATTTTTGTTTTCTGTAAAATGATCCACTGCTGAACTGATCAGGGAAACCGTCTGATCTTAGTTCTTTCCAGATTCTTTTGTCATCTTTTACAAACCTGCTAAATAAAATGTTTTAACTATGACTCGGGCGTTCTCTAGTTACAATGCATGTTTCATCTCTAAGGTCACTGCAACATAATTCAGAGTTACACAGCATATATTCTGGAACACATGTCCATGTACGATGAAAGAAAAACAAGTTACACAGCTTCACACCATTGTTTCGTGTCAAGGACACAGGAACTTCTTGACGAGCGATTATCTGCTGAAACCGGATGCAACCGCTCCCTTACTCACAACATTCATGTCGACTACTGATTAGTATTTATATAGGTTATTATTTTAGTTCTATCATTAAATATGTGGTCAAATGCACACACAAGTATTAAAAAATTACGAATGCAAAATAAAAGTACCCACACACAATTATAATTTCCACAAACATTAAATTTCTACACACAGATTTTTTAATTTGAATCTGCAAATATTAAATAAGTATGCATTGTTATACACAAACAAAACTGAATTTACGCACAAATCAGCTTACGATGCACGAGGATTTTTGACACTTACAGTATTTCACGTTTCAACAGCCTCAGATTTGTGCATAAATGGTGCGTTAAAATGCTGGTGAAAAGCTGGGTGATGTGATTATTTGTTCGGAGTCTAGTGATTTTATACTCTGAACGTTTGTCTCTTTACTTGTGCTGTTCTTACTTGGTTTAACTCTCTGTCTGCAGAGTCTCAGAGCTGCTGCTGTTCGTGGACTGACTGCAGCTCATTAGTTTGAGTCAGTTCCTGTTTGTGCAGGAAATTACAACAAGCTGTATAAAAAATAATAAAAATAAAAAGAAACATTGTTTTATGTTCTTTACAATCAGATCTCACAACCATTTCTCACTTTAGTTCTCAGTCTTATAAGATGAATCAGTTAAAAATAGTTAAAATGTTTGTTTCAACTACTTTCTTCAATTTGTGTTTTTTTAGTCAGTTTCTAAAGAACCCAAATGTTACGACAGCAGAGTTACAGGATGCATGGGGGGTGTTGGTGTGAAGCTGTTTTTATACCTTATTTCAGTCACAAACAGGAAACATCATCAATATTTTCAGATCAGCAGCAGAGAAAAGTTTCTCAGTTCAGCGGCTGATAGACGGACAGGAGATGTTGGTTCTGGTTCTGGTTCTGGTTCTGGTCGTTGTGCTTCAGTTTGAAGGTAAAGGTCTGTTTTCTTTCACATGAAGATGAGACAAACTAAAAGAAACTTTCATTTTTTTTATCGAGACATTAACTTATAGAATCTGTAAAATAAATATTTATGGCATTTATGAATGAAATGTATTTTTATTGTAGTCAAGACTGAACAATGTAAAAGTAATTCAACACCAGAGAAACAAGATGACTAAAACATTTCTAATTTCACCTTCATGATTATTTGGTGAAGAATGAAATGTGTAAAACTTTAATGTCTTTGTTTCTGCTGCAGGAACCAGAGGAGGAAAAATTCATCTCTATCACAGAGAAGGAGAAAATGTTGTTCTACCTTCAGAGAGACCTTCATCAGATTACCCATGCTCCAATATTTTTTGGCTTTACAACAGAAATAAAAGAACAATTCAATTAGAGCTTGAACATGGAAAAGTTGTTCAGAGTTCACCTCGAGCTTCCAGGTCAAATATGGACAGTAACTGCTCTCTGACCATCAACAACATCACTGCTGATGATGCTGGACTTTACGACTATATACCTGATCCAGGAACCTCCTCAGATCATTTTGTCTATCTGAGTGTTTTAACCAGTGAGTATGTAGACCTGAATGATTTAACTCTCAGACTCTTTCCTTCTGATCGACTTGGTGAAATGTTGGTCAGATGTTTCTGACATAATCAGTTCTGATTTCCTTTTTCTCTGAAACCTTGAACTTCTTTGGACTTTAAAATGAGGGAACCTCTCAGTGACCTGATGCAGTCAGAAGTTCACATGTTGTTCTGTCAGAGAAACAATCATTTATTTAGATTCAAATAAACATTACCCATCAGTCCACACAGTCTGAAATGAAGCTTGCAATGAGGTTTTAAATTTGATTTTCCCAGCTAACCTCTGTTGTGCTTCTACCACTTCCTGTTTGAGCTGGGGGCGGGGCCAAGCTGTGATGTCATCAGGAAGTCGGCTCATCAGAGTGAACGTTGTGCTCGGCTGCTGAGGATGTTTAGATTTAATCAGTTTATCTTTTATTGTTCAATGTTTGATCAAAGCATTGAATAATCAACTTTCTATATAACTTGTTTTCTTCCATCAAGCTGATGAAAACCTGATCAGATCTGTAATAATAATGTAGATCAATAATCAAGTAAAATGGAGAAAACATTACAAAAAAAATAATTATTGTTATGATTTATTTTATATTCTACATTCTGCAGCCTGAGAGCCTAAAACTTTATTAAGGTTCTCACCTCTGAGAAAGTTACTTTAACATATTTTAGACTGAGAAAACTGTATTTGTATTTTTTCCTTCAGTTTCAGTCGCTGATCCAACAAAGGAGGATTTCACATTACAATGTTCTCTGTGGAGATACGATAACCTGGGTCCTTGTCCAGAGAAAAGTTTCCTCTGGTTGGACGAGACAGGAACTGAACTGACCAGTAGTAGAGATGATTACAGCTCAAGACAAAAATGTTTTTCTTCTCTAACTGTGAAGCATCAGAGCGACACCAACACAAGATTCACCTGCCAGTTTATTGAAGGAAACAAAGTGAAGGTTGAAGCTCAATACACAGAAGGTACAATATTCTTTCTTTACAGAGTAAATGAGATAAACAGCAGAAATTACTAGATATTTATGTGATGATTTATATTTTATATGTTATCATTTGTCTTTGTAGACAGCTTACAGTATATTTTCAAAACAAGTTTTTTATCTGAAATAAAACTTGATTTTTTCCTCTCTGAGATAAACAAGGTTCAGATCTTTTTTTATTTTTCTGCTGCAGCTTAAGATCAGTGAAACATCCTGCATGAAAGCAAAGAGGACAAAACCTGTGGTTACAAATATTTATTAATTTACAGATACTGAGTGAGATTTATGATAATAATATGAATTCTGATTTATATCACTGTGTTGAGTGATGACAGAATCATTAAGCTTGAATTATAAAATAAAAATGTATTATTATTATTTTGTAAAGTGAAACAGATTCACTGAACTGATCAGTGAACCGTCTGAATGTTTATGTGGAACAAAGTGACCAGTGCAGCGTTCTGTAGGGAAACTTTAAAAAGTGACACCAAAACAGAGCAGCAACTTTTAGAGACAAATAGAAATGATAAAAAGAAGGAAGTGAAACAAACAGGAAGAGACAGATTAGTGTGTTAAAGAGAGAAATGCTCACAGAGACTTCAGACTGAGAGTCACATGTTGGTCAGTTTCCAGGTTAGATAATAAACTGAGTTTTAGCACAGTGAGCACTAAATCATCCAGTTCTTCAGGAGAAACTAAAGTTTTAATGCAAATAAAAGAACTTCAAACTAACAAACTTCTGTGAGATTCTGAACTTGATACTTTCTCATATGTCACATGTTTCTGTTGAATATATTTCATTTTTTTGCTTATAGCTAAAAGTTCCACAATGTTTAAAAGCCCAGTTGATAATGATATAACAATTTGCACTTGATCTTATTTGATTACTTTAGAGAAGTTAATGATCAAAGGGCTTTGAATTGCCTGAAACTGTGTTTTCTCTAATACTTAGTATTTAATCTAAAACAAAATGATTAATTGTTTCTGTAAATGTGTGACCAATCAACCATCAGGAGGAAATAACATTAAAATATTCAAATCTGTTGAAAAACCTTAAAAACGGTTTTGTTTATGCTGTTTTAAGAGAAAAAAGTTTGATTCAAATGTTGACCAGTAATATATTCTGTTATTAAAATATTGTTTTTAAAATGCTTTTAATCTTTTTACATATTCTATATTTCCAGTGAATTCAGGCAGAACAAGAGACTGATACTTATTATTAATAACTAAATGTATAGTAAAATATTTCTCTGAATGTTTTTTCCAGTCCATCTCTACCACAGAGCAGGAGATGAAGCTGTTCTACCCTGTAACAGACCTTCATCATCCGACTCATGTTCCTCTGTTAACTGGACTTATAAGAAAAATGACAACATGAACAAGGAACAGGAAGTTCCTCGTTCTACCAGTTTGGACAGAATTTGTTCTCTGATCATCAACAACATCACAGCTGAGGATGCTGGACGTTACCGCTGCAGATATAATACAAATGTTTATCTAAACATGATGATCAGTAAGTAATGTAAATAATGACTCTACCTGCTGATTTCAGTCTTTTTAAGATCTGACTGTTTAGATCATGATGTGTTTTTAGTTCAGTCAGGACTGGAACTGGATCCGTCTGATTTTAGAGACTAAATTAATCTGTTCAGTTCTCTCATTATGATGTTATTTATGTTGTAGTTGTTTAAATATTATATTTATACTTTCAGTGGCCAACCGTCATAGTTATTGCCAGATGTTTATCTGCAACGTTTTAACAAAACAGCTTTTGTTAATGACCATTAAAATAAAAATTGTCCTCAAGTTCACTTAAAAAAAAATCTTTCTTCGTCTTTTATGATGAAACATTCTTGTGTTTTCTTTCAGTCTCTCCACTAGATGCTGATCCAACAGATGATGATTTCACATTACAGTGTTCTCTGTTGAGATACAGATCATCAGGTTCTTGTCCAGTTAAAAGTCTCCTCTGGGTGGACGAGACAGGAAGTGAACTGACTGGTGAAGGTTATGGATATAAATCTGGAGGACAGACTGGTTGTGTTTCTCATCTGACTGTGAATCTTCAGAGCAGCAGAAGATTCACCTGCCAGTTTGTTGAAGGAAACAACGTGAAGATAGAAGCTCACTATGGATCTGAAGGTATGATGTCTTATTCTTATGAATAAGTTAACATTTTGCACTGAATAATATCAGCTTCTTCTGAAATATCTTCTTGGTTTATTGTGAATCTCATTATTAAGCCATGCGTTTCTGATTTAATGTCATTATTTTTCTCCTTGGTTCTAAATTTGGATCCAAAGTCACAGACTGCTGGAGCCTGTTAAGAATTAGATTAATTTATTCATTATTTTGTTAATGTATTAATGTTAAAGTTAGGGATCTAAAGTTATGTGAATGGTAGATCTGTTGTTGTTTATCTGTTTTGCTTAGACCCTCCTCCTTGTCAGTCAGCCTCCTGCTGTGATTAACAAGCAGAAGCAGCTGCTGTGGTTGATCTGATTGTTTGGTTAAGGAGTGAAATAGTTTTTCTACCACTAAATAAAGTTTTTTACATTTTTTGTCAGTCAACTTGGAGAGTGTTTCTGTTATTTTTGTAAGTGAAGGGAGCTCACATTTTGAAACCAGAAAACTATCCGCGAGTGCTTTTTTTGTTTTGTATGAGTAAAAAACCTCCTCCTGGAAACAACTCTGGCACTTTTTTGATTTTTCGGAACTTGTTATCTTGCAAAAGTAGCCGTAACAGACACTCAGATTGATGTTCAGTCCACCATCATGTTAAAACGATTTTGTTCCTAAATCAGATGAAAATGATCCCATCAGGTTGTTGCTCCGTCTCCTCCTCAGGCCCCCCCGCCTCGTCTCCTCTGAGCTTCATCATGTTGACTCTGAAGATCACAGGACTGATCCTGATGGTTGGAATCACTGTTGGTATCATCAGAACCAGAGGTGAGGAAACTCAGCTACAATGGAGACGATTTACACAGTTCTTACTTTAATCACTTTATTCTGTTTTTCACTGCAGGGAGAAAAAAGCCTCAGAAAGACATTAATGTAAGAGAAACAATCATGAAAAATACATTCATAGACCTTTTATATGTAGATTATAAATGACAAACATTTTCCCTCAGACTTCCAGTTTCCAGTTTCCAACATTATGCAAACAGTTTTACTTTTAACTTTATAGAAGTAATAAATAGATCAGCTGTTTTAGAGAATTTTCTCAGTGGTATCCTTTATAATGTTTTGATATTTCTCTTTAAATGTTCATTTTGTTTCTGAAATTGTTTTATCCAGTTAATATCTGCTTTTTTCTCTCAGGTTCGTTTTGCTGTTGATGACGACACAGTGAATTATGGAAATGATGGAGAACGTTCTGCTGCCGCCGCGCTCCACTGAGCTTCATCACATCAGTTACAGTTTATAGAAAACAATGTTTCATTTTAATTATATCCCAGCTCAAAATAATCTTTTGCAACATGTTAAACTCTCTGTAGTATTTTTAACTGTTCAATTCAGTTTCTTCAATATACATGAAAACCATCATAAATATGATAAAAAGATGTTTGTAAAAACTAAAAATAGTTTGAGATGAGAAACCTAAAAATATGGAAATATGTTACTTATTTCTGCTTAGTGTAAATAAAAGCTTTGATGCATATTCTGATTTACTTTGAAAATCTCATGTTGTAAAAAGGAAGTGGTGTGGAGCATCAGAGACTTACTGATCACTCATTGGTCAATGTGCAGAAAGTGGGAGGAGAGAAGAGAGGAAACAGGAAGTAAAATATGGAGATCAATTCAAGTTTATAATTTGGTAAATTTTCTTTAACAAAATTTATTGATCACATTAATAATCCATTATAGCTCAATTAATTTTTTTCTCAGTTTAGATACAATTTTATCAACAAGTGAGTCATAAAACATAAACTTGAATTTAAAAAGAAAATTCAATAAAAGTGAAAAATTTTCCATATGAATGAATAAATATGAGAAAGAGAAGCTTTAGAATAATGAAACATTTAATTAATGACATTATTAAAATACATTTGGTTTTGTTTTCATTAATTTCATATTAAAATTAAGGACATAATCAGAAATTCATCTTTTTCACTGAAGATAAAAGCTTTAATCTTTTTACCTGTCAAAGATGGAAACTTATTTCCTTGGACTGGAGCCAGCTCCACATATCATCTAAAAGTCTGAATGAACTTAAAGTTGAAACAAAATAAAAGTTCAACATTTTCCATCTCATTTTCACTAAATATGCAACAGTTAAAATCTCCTTTAAACTGATTTATTCATTAGTTAATTAGAACTCCTTGTTAAATGCTCACACTTTCCTTCCGTCTCCTAATTGTTTGTTTTGTTGTTTTTATTTTTGGCACCTTTGACGGTTCACTGGTGGTTGACGGTTATACCGACAGATATAAAGAATATCTGTCTTTATATCAGGCATCCTGATATAAAACACGGTACCGACTGTCACTGCGAGTCGCAACGCAGCTCAAAGCCCTGGTACCACCTGGTACCACCTGGTACCACCTGGTACCACCTACTGACTGTTCTCTGCTTCTCCTTCACGTTTCTACCAGGCGGGTTAAAGCCTCTGCTGACGGGATCTGGGCTGGAGGTTCTGGGCTGTAAATAGAAGTTATTGCAGAACCTCAAGTGTTAAAGAAAGATTCGGCCCATTTAGAGTCACAAAATAAACATCAGAGAAAACATTGTAGCAATAATTAGAACCGCAGCAAAAAGCCAAACATGCCACAATGAAATGAATCAAAATGTCTCCAAAGCATCAGGGGACTGACAGGGGCCACCGGGGGATTCCAGGTAGATTCCAGGTCGATTCCAGGTTGATTCCAGAGATGCGCGTCGCAGCAGCTGTTCCTCCAGGGCCGGCACAAGGTAATATGGGGCCTTAGACAGAACCCTCCTGTTCCCGTCCTACTAAGAACCTCAGCATCACTAACATGTTTAAATATCGATCAGGTGAATCTGTGAGAGGGAGACCAGGTTTATTGGCCCATTTTAAAATCAATCACTGATTATTGGTTATTTGCTGTGATGTATTTGTGAACAAACCAATTCAAACACAAAGATTACGCCATATTGTAGCCATGGTAACACAACAATCAAACTATCAAGATGATTCTTTAAACTTTTACAAAGTAAACGTCCTAATTAAATCCTAAATGTACTATTTATTTTTCTCTGCTGAATGCATTAAATAAAATGTAATAACATTGTTATTCTCTATAAATGATGCTACAGGTTTAGATCTATGGTCTGTGTTACAATTAAACCATTTCTGGGGGGCCCTGAATGGCCCCTACCAGCAGCTACTGAGTTTTCTTTGCCTTGATATCTCAGTCTTATAATTCTAGATCTAGAGGTTTAACATCAAACTATTATATAGAGTTAACCCCTTTGAGTTTTTGGATCTATAAATCAGTCTGCAGCCAAGTTGTTCTAGAGGTTAAATATATATTATTAGGGCTTAATTAGTAAAATGGCAGCAAATTAACTTATTTCATAACTTCATAACCTTTGACCTTCTCTCCTCTGGTCTGTTTAACAGCTACAGTCTCAGATCAGATCAGCCCTCCATCTGTCAGCAGCAGAAACAGAAACTTTTTACATGTTGGGGAAAATATAGACTAGATTTGCTTTGCGTTTCCCAGCATGATGACAATGATACGGTAGGATCCAGTTAGATTCTTGATTAATATGGGTTGTTGTTATGTTGTTGTACTGTGTTTTTGTTCAACGTGCCCCTTTTTTAAATGTGAGCCCCAGTCCCTCCATAGGTCTCTGCACGGCCCTGGTGCGGGAAGGCTCTGGACAGAAAAAGAGGACCTTCACCTCGGGACGGATCCACCCAGAGGGGAGCGTCGGATGTTTTGGCCGGGATGAAGTTTGTTTTCGTTTGTTTTGATTTGTTTTTGGAAAAACCGACTGGACGCTAAAGCATTTTAGCACCAGGGAGTTACACGCCTGCCAAGACCAACCACCGACGAAATCACGAATGGTGCGTTTTTAGAGAAGAGAAAAACGACATATTTAAAGACACACACAAAAATAAACTGTTAAACGGAGCGTCTGATGGATCAGGGATCGCCAGGGATCGCCAGGGATCGGCCTTCTCAATGGATGCCAGCTGGTCGATCAACATGATCTACTGATCGGACATCTGAGGTCAGCCCCACCACACTGTGTTCCGTCAGGTTCCCGTTTAGTTTTCTTTACTCTGTTCCTTTTGTTTAAATCATTGCGCACTTATTGTTGCGGCTCCGAGCCAGGATGAGGGGAGCGGGACGTAACATCATTCAGAAGCTTTAACAGTAAATCTTTAACCTTTGTGTAGAAAGAATATAATAAAAATGTTTGCATTATTTTAACAATGTGCTGTAATATAATTTCTTTGTTTCTGACTTGGAAAAGCTTCTTCATTAAGATATTTCTGATAAAAATATTTGTGATATTTTTTACATCAGTAAATGTAATGTTTTCCATGTTTAGGTGTTTTAATCCAATAATAATTTATAACTTTATCAGATTTTCTTCCACTGATTTTAAGCTATCAAAGTTTGTTAGCGTCTTCTTGATGTTTTAACCTTTAACCTCAAAATTCTTCCTACAGATTTTAATTCTCCATCATGTTTTAACCTGCTGTGATTATTTCAAAATTTAATTGACAGAACAGCAGTTCTGAGTTTGATTTTTATTGACTGTTGATGCGTTAGCATTGATTAGCAAAGTCAATACACACTGACTGCAGTGAGGCTAACCTAGCCTAGCTAACAGGAAGTGACCTAACTCATGTTTCCGTGATGGAAGCTAGTGAAGTTGAGCGTAATGCAGAGAGACGAGTCGACTCTCAGAGTTTCCTCTGGGACTGAGAAGCTGGACTGTGGAGGAAGTTTTCACATTCTCCCTCTTCAGCATCACATCAGGCCTGCAGTCAAAGTTTATTTAGTTTGATCAAGTTTTGGTTCATTTTCTGCTGGTTTAGCTTCATATCAGGGAGTGTTGAGCCTCTATTTGGTTTTTATTGACTGGAAATTAAAAACTGGGAGATTTAATTACACAGTGAAATATTTTAATCTAATGTAGCATCAGGTCAATACTAACTGTCACCAGTAGAGGGCGCACGTGGGTCTTGAGATATGGCTGACTCACCAGCAGAGCATTCTGGGATATGTAGTATAAACAGTGAATGGTTTGTTTCCCAGTGATCCAGCTCTAGCAGACATGCTGAATGTTCTCATGGACCAAATGTGACCCACTGACTGAGTCTGAAGCCTCTGCTGGAAGGATCCAGTTGGACCTGATTGGATTCTGTTCTGACTCGGTTTGATTCTCTGTCTGCAGAGTCTCAGAGCTGCTGCTGTTAGTGGACTGACTGCAGCTCATTAGTATTTATCACAGTTCCTCTTTATGAAGGAAATGACAACAAGCTGTGTTGAAAATAATAGAAATAATAAAAAATAAACCAAAACTTTGTTCTATGTTCTTTACAATCGGTTCACAGTGAAATCATTTCTCATTTTAGTTCTCAGTGTTACAAAGTGATTCATTAAAAATTGTTAAAATGTTTATTTCTAACTAAAGTTTGTACAACTACTTCCTTCTATCTGTGGTTTTTTGGTCAGTTTCTAAAGAACGAAAAAGTGATGACAGCAGAGTTACAGGATGCATGGGGGGTGTTGGTGTGAAGCTGTTTTTATCCTTTATTTCAGCCACAAAGAGGAAATATGATCAATATTTTCAGATCAGCAGCAGAGAAAAGTTTCTCAGTTCAGCAGCTGATAGACGGACAGGAGATGTTGGTTCTGGTTCTGGTTCTGGTCGTTGTGCTTCAGTTTGAAGGTAAAGGTCTGTTTTCTTTCACATGAAGATGAGAAAAAGTAAAAGAAACTTTTATTTTTTTATCGAGACATTAACTTATAGAATCTGTAAAATAAATATTTATGGCATTTATGAATGAAATGTATTTTTATTGTAGTCAAGACTGAACAATGTAAAAGTAATTCAACACCAGAGAAACAAGATGACTAAAACATTTCTAATTTCACCTTCATGATTATTTGGTGAAGAATGAAATGTGTAAAACTTTAATGTCTTTGTTTCTGCTGCAGGAACCAGAGGAGGAAAAATTCATCTCTATCACAGAGAAGGAGAAAATGTTGTTCTACCTTCAGAGAGACCTTCATCAGATTACCCATGCTCCAATATTTTTTGGCTTTACAACAGAGATACAAGCAAAACTAACACAGAGGTTGGAAATGGAAAAGTTGATCAGATTTCACCTCGAGCTTCCAGGTTAAAAATGGACAGCAGCTGCTCTCTGATCATCAACACCATCACTGCTGATGATGCTGGATTCTACACCTATAGATCTGCTTCAGGATCCTTCTCAGATCATTTTGTCTATCTGAGTGTTTTAACCAGTGAGTATGTAGACCTGAATGATTTAACTCTCAGACTCTTTCCTTCTGATCGACTTGGTGAAATGTTGGTCAGATGTTTCTGACATCATCAGTTCTGATTTCCTTTTTCTCTGAAACCTTGAACTTCTTTGGACTTTAACATGAGGGAACCTCTCAGTGACCTGATGCAGTCAGAAGTTCACATGTTGTTCTGTCAGAGAAACAATCATTTATTTAGATTCAAATAAACATTACCCATCAGTCCACACAGTCTGAAATGAAGCTTGCAATGAGGTTTTAAATTTGATTTTCCCAGCCAACCTCTGTTGTGTTTCTTCTACTTCCTGTTTGAGCTGGGGGCGGGGCCAAGCTGTGATGTCATCAGGAAGTCGGCTCATCAGAGTGAACGTTGTGCTCGGCTGCTGAGGATGTTTAGATTTAATCAGTTTATCTTTTATTGTTCAATGTTTGATCAAAGCATTGAATAATCAACTTTCTATATAACTTGTTTTCTTCCATCAAGCTGATGAAAACCTGATCAGATCTGTAATAATAATGTAGATCAATAATCAAGTAAAATGGAGAAAACATTACAAAAAAAATAATTATTGTTATGATTTATTTTATATTCTACATTCTGCAGCCTGAGAGCCTAAAACTTTATTAAGGTTCTCACCTCTGAGAAAGTTACTTTAACATATTTTAGACTGAGAAAACTGTATTTGTATTTTTTCTTTCAGTTTCAGTCGCTGATCCAACAAAGGAGGATTTCACATTACAATGTTCTCTGTGGAGATACGATAACCTGGGTCCTTGTCCAGAGAAAAGTTTCCTCTGGTTGGACGAGACAGGAACTGAACTGACCAGTAGAAGAGATGATCACTGGTCAAGACAAAAATGTTTTTCTTCTCTAACTGTGAAGCATCAGAGCGACACCAACACAAGATTCACCTGCCAGTTTAGTGAAGGAACCAAAGTGAAGGTTGAAGCTCAATACACAGAAGGTACAATATTCTTTCTTTACAGAGTAAATGAGATAAACAGCAGAAATTACTAGAATTTTATGTGATTATTTATATTTTATGTTAGTGTAGCATATTTGTATACCCGGGTTACATTATACAGTATATTTTTAAAACAAGTTTTCTATCTGAAATAAAACTTGATTTTTTCCTCTCTGAGATAAACAAGGTTCAGATCTTTTTTTTATTTTTCTGCTGCAGCTTAAGATCAGTGAAACATCCTGCATGAAAGCAAAGAGGACAAAACCTGTGGTTACAAATATTTATTAATTTACAGAAACTGAGTGAGATTTATGATAATAATATGAATTCTGATTTATATCACTGTGTTGAGTGATAACAGAATCATTAAGCTTGAATTATAAAATAAAAATGTATTATTATTATTTTGTAAAGTGAAACAGATTCACTGAACTGATCAGTGAACCGTCTGAATGTTTATGTGGAACAAAGTGACCAGTGCAGCGTTCTGTAGGGAAACTTTAAAATGTGACACCAAAACAGAGCAGCAACTTTTAGAGACAAATAGAAACGATAAAAAGAAGGAAGTGAAACAAACAGGAAGAGACAGATTAGTGTGTTAAAGAGAGAAATGCTCACAGAGACTTCAGACTGAGAGTCACATGTTGGTCAGTTTCCAGGTTAGATAATAAACTGAGTTTTAGCACAGTGAGCACTAAATCATCCAGTTCTTCAGGAGAAACTAAAGTTTTAATGCAAATAAAAGAATTTGAAACTTCTGAGATTCTGGAGTTGCTGTTTTCAGATTTGTGAACTGGTTCTATTGAAAAAAAAAACAAAAAAAAATCCCTTCTCTCAGTTTTCTCTCTCTTCCTCTGATCTTGGTTCCTCTATCAGAGGCCTGGGAGCTTCAGGGTTCTGCACAGTATCTTGGCTGTGCCTAGAACTGCACATTTCTGGACTGAGATGTCTGATGTTGTTCCTGGGGTTTGTTTTAGCCACTGTGGTTTTCACCTTCCAGGCCTTTCCCACTTCCTCTCTGAGGTCCTGGTATTTCTCCAGTTTCTCCTGCTCCTTTTTCCTGATGTTGCAATAACTTGGTATTGCTACATCCACCACAACTGCTTTCCTCTGTTTGTCCACCTCCACAATGTCAGGTTGGTTCGCCATTGCCATTGTGTCTGGATCTGGAAGTTCCACAGGATCTTAGCTCCTTCATTCTCCACCACCTTTGGAGTTTTCCCCACGTTGAACTCGGGGCTTCCAATCAATCAATCAATCAAATTTTATTTGTATAGCACATTTCAGCAGCAAGACATTTCAAAGTGCTTTATTCTGCACAGATGTTTCTGTACACTATGCCTATGGCTATGGTTATGGTTATGTCGTTCCATGTATGCTTTCCCTGCCAGCATCTTGCACCCTGCTGTTATGTGCTGGACTGTCTCTGGGGTCTCATATTATAAAAAAAATAAAATAACAACCTACAGTTTGGATCTTGTCTGGTAGATCTGAGTCTCTATTGCTCTGGTGTTTAGTGTTTGTTCCTGTGCAGCCAGGATGAGTGGCTCTATGCTGTCCTTGAGTCCAGCTTTTTCCAGCCATTTATATATTTATGCTTTTAGCTCAAATTTACACATTGTTTATCTTAAAACCCATTGATAATGTTACATAGCAAATTGCACTTCTTCCTTTTGCTGGAGAGAAAAGAAACTGAAACTGACTGAGGTTTTCTGTAAAACTGAATATTTAAACCAAGACAAAACTAAGAGTTTTTGTAAATGTGTGACCAGAATTTCAACAATGAGGTCAAAATACTCTTCTGATCTGTAGAAAAGCTTCAAAGGCTGATAAAAGGACATGCAAAGATTAAATAATCGTTTCTATAGTCTTGAGAAAATGTTCATGGGTTCAAATGTTGAGTAATGTTGTTAATGATGCATTTAATCTTTTTACATATTCTATATTTCCAATGAATTCAGGCAGAACAAGAGACTGATACTTATTATTAATAACTAAATGTATAGTAAAATATTTCTCTGAATGTTTTTTCCAGTCCATCTCTACCACAGAGCAGGAGATGAAGCTGTTCTACCCTGTAACAGACCTTCATCATCCGACTCATGTTCCTCTGTTAACTGGACTTATAATAAAAATGACAACATGAACAAGGAACAGGAAGTTCCTCGTTCTGCCAGTTTGGACAGAATTTGTTCTCTGATCATCAACAACATCACAGCTGAGGATGCTGGACGTTACCGCTGCAGATATAATACAAATGTGTATCTAAACATGATGATCAGTAAGTAATCTAAATAATGACTCTACCTGCTGATTTCAGTCTTTTTAAGATCTGACTGTTTAGATCATGATGTGTTTTTAGTTCAGTCAGGACTGGAACTGGATCCGTCTGATTTTAGAGACTAAATTAATCTGTTCAGTTCTCTCATTATGATGTTATTTATGTTGTAGTGGTTTAACACCAGTTCCAATGGCTCACCTTCAGAGTTACTGCCATATATTAATCTGCAATGTTTCCACAGAACAGATGCATTTCATAAGTATAAAGACTCATTCGATGGACCCTGAAAATCAGCCACAACACAGGAATAAGCAGAAAACTCAGATTTATTAAAAGACAGCGCAGACCGGACATACTGCGGAGAGGAGAGATCGGTGACTTGAGAAATATTTCAGAAAGAATCTGTTAGTGTGTGTGTAGAGTACAGTTACCTGGCCTGCTGATCAGGTCCTGAAACGATCAGCTGAGGGTCAAGCAGATGTTGCACAGACGAGGCTCTGGAAGGAGTTTCTGAGGGAGGAGAAGCGCTGATGCAGGGCAGCGCACCAAGTCTACTACGGTCCGGGAAGACGAACGCTGTCCTGCTTCATGTTCAGCTAAAGTGCAAAATCCAAATCCAAATCCTTGCAAAACTACTGCCTGACCACTCTTCAGGCACTGGTCACACACAAAGAGTCAGAGAGCAGAATAGGTATCCGTGGGAGTGGGCGTGAGTCGGTATCTGAAAAACAGGCCTGGGTCGAGATCCAGATGGGCAAACAGTGAGAATCCGACAAAGGCAAGGCAGAGAGGCCAATCCAGGGAATAAGAGCGTGGTTGCAACGAACAGGGCGAGGTGAGAGTGCTGGGAAACTACTAGCTAAAAACGTTTGATGATCTGGCAATGACTGTCGGTCTGACTGAGAGGCTTAAGAAGGAAAACAATCAGGGAGCGACACAGGAGCAAAAAATAACAGAAATGAGGAACATGACCTGGATCCGCTCAAAAAAAGACACAGAGCACCATGAGAACAGCACAAGAATAACAATAAAACTTAGTTTTGTTACTTTTCTGACTTTAGAAAACGTCTTTAATGCTGAAATGTTATTATTTTCTTTCAGTCTCTCCACTAGATGCTGATCCAACAGATGATGATTTCACATTACAGTGTTCTCTGCTGAGATACAGATCAGGTTCTTGTCCAGTTAAAAGTCTCCTCTGGGTGGACGAGACAGGAAGTGAACTGACTGGTGAAGGTGATGGATATAAATCTGGAGGACAGACTGGTTGTGTTTCTCATCTGACTGTGAATCTTCAGAGCAGCAGAAGATTCACCTGCCAGTTTGTTGAAGGAAATAAAGTGAAGATAGAAGCTCAGTATGGATCTGAAGGTATGATGTCATCTTATGAAGAGAAAATTTAAATAAAAATGTGTGATTATATCAACCCTATGAATGTTTATTGAAATCTAGTGATATATTTTTAAGCCTAGCATACATTATTGGGTGATTTGTGATCAGAATTTTTAACAGCAGGTCCTGCTAACATCCAAACCACCATCATCATCCTCGGATCAGTGATCGTCGTTCTGCTGCTGCTGGTTGTTCTTGCTGCTGTTTTCATCAAACTCAGGAAAAGCAGAAATAAAGAGGATCACAAAACCACAACAGGTACTGAGTTCATGCAAATTTACTCATTCATAAAAGTTCATACTTTATTAATATGAAAGAACTTTAAATGAAGAATTAAAATATATAACCATCACAACATGTTTGCGTGTGATGAACAGCTGTCTGTTAACAGAGGAGCCATGTTGTGATGACTTCCTGAAGGCGGAGTTTTAAAGAGACAGAGCCCCAATTTAGAGGCATTAAATTATAAAGTCAATTTTCTTTTCAGTCATATTTGATACATTCAGCATTTTTATAACAAGTTGACATAGTTACTTCATTATACAGTGAAACTGCACTATCTGGCCAAATGCTGATTGGCCAGATAGTGCCAACACTCCACCGATTTTGGCTGATAAAATATTTTTGTCTGAAATGTTGCTCTGTATATCAAGAAAGTTGCTGAATTGGCAACAATTAGTGTGACTATTGTTAGCAGAAAATGTGCAGACATAACCTGGTCAGCCTGTTTGTCAGTCAAACTTTTCTAACCGGAGAAAAGAAAAGCACAGTGGTTGATTTTTAGACCTTTGCCGAGGTTGATAACATCGGTGGATAACATCGGCTTCACATGGAAAAATCAGCTGATCACCAATCTCCCAAAATTAAGGAAATCGACACAAATAAATCGACTGGCTGATAAATCGATGCATCCTAAACAAAACATCTGAAACTGGCTAAATAAACCAACCATAACTCAGAAAGGCTGCAGCATTCCTGTTATAGAATCAGATTAAGCTGCTTTATTTGGATACAAAGCTATTCTAAAACTGCAAAAATATTATAGAGAACTGAATCTTTAAAATTGTTTTGATCAGCACAAGCAGTTCATGAGCTGTAAAATGCAGGCCTGGGTTACATGGGCACTCTGGTGCCATATGACTGTTGGCCACACGAAAGTAAGTGTCAGGATGGCCTAGTCAAAGTCTAACTGAAAACTGAGTGTGAAGCTGCACACAGCGCTGAGCTGAACTTCCTGTTCTGAGGTCTTTCCTCCAGGTGTTAAATGTGAGCAGGATGTGATGAACACAGAAATGTTTTGAACCTGGTGCTGCAGTTATTTTCTGTTTTTCTTCACCTCTGTTTCTGACATCTAACTCTGTCAAAGACTTTTCTAAGAACTGTTTCCATAGTTACCACAGTGCAGCGAACCAATAGTGGTTAAAAATAAGCAGAAGTTTGATATGATCACTAAAATTTTTTATGGAAATGATTATGATGGTTTATTTTCTTTTGATTCAGAAAATCAAGATTCAGCCGTTGAAAATCATCAGTATGTGAGTATCGACACAAACACTTTTTCTATGGAGTTTGGAGAAAAAACATCAAATCTCTGAATGAAGTTTTAACGGGTTGAAAACTGGAACTGTTTTTGTACATGACGACAGTTTTGACACTTGTGCAACATCTTCAGCTCTCAGGAAATTTAAAATGACAGGAAATGATTTCAGATTCTTCCTCTTTTCTAAACTTGTCAGAGAACGAAACACTTTAAGTTTTAAATGAAGACATTTAGCTGCAACTAACAACTAATAATAGAAGAAAATCTGATGTTTATCAGTCACTGAAATACAGCAGCAGCTGTTTTCTTGAAGAAATAATGTAATAATGAAGTCAATATGAAATGTAATGTTTGTAATTTTAGCTCTTTGTGTTGGTCAGACTCACCTGTGAACTGAGGCTGAGAGGCTTTGACAGGACCGTCTCAGGTCCAAAACCTGCCTGGACCATTTGTTAAAAGTCTCCGTCCCTCATTTCTGTTCATTAATTATGAAACAGGAAATCTGTAGTTTTATTAACATTTGATTAAACAAAAGTAATAATTTTAAGTTCACATTTTCCTTTTTTCTCACAGACACTTTGTTAAATAACTCTGTTTTCATTATCATCGTTTTGGTTTTAGTTTGTTTTTCTCCACCTTAGTTCTGTCCACTCTGTGGGAATCAGAATCATCTCATGTTTATGGACCTGTGATGTCACATCATGACCCGGTTTGGCTGAAGCTTCAGTTTCAGAGAGTTTCTCACATTCAGGATTCTCTGACACGCAGAAAGGTTCATGTTGGTTTAATGGCTGAAAACGGTTCAGTCTCTAAAAACAATCCCACATCACCAGGCCTCCTCCACTGTGCTCAACAGTTAGCATTGAGATGTGTCACATGACACTGTGAACCCAAATGGTTCCAAATATTCAGAGGCAGCTTTTCCTTATCTGGTTTGTTTTGTTTTCTTTCTTTTGAAAGTTGATCAAACTACATGGACAACTTTTACTTTGTAGACTACTTAGCAGAAGACATGTTGTATCTCAGTGGGTATGTTGGACATGTTGTCTCTTCCTGGGTAAATAAAATGAGTGAAATGGACAAACCCAGCAGGACAGAATAAGACAGAAGAGTTTCTGCGGTTCCACAGATGCAGATTGTTTCAGCAGATAAATGTAAACTGTTTGTTCTCAGGATGAGCTGCAGGCCAACCTGACCTACGCTACTGTTAGCCACTCCAAACCCTCTGAGAAGATAAAGGTAAGAGACCCAATGAGCTTTGCAATCTTATAATTGTCTCATTTTAAATTTGTTTGATTTCATAAAACCAACGAATGAAACAAATCCAATCTAAGCTGCAGGTAGAAGACTGACTGAATTCATCTGTTTACATGACATTGTTAAATGTATTATGGTATGATTACAGTTTCTCTGTGACAAAGTTAAGCTCCCTACACATCAAAATACAAGAAGTGTTTCAATATGGCCGCTCCTCGCATCAGCAGTAATAAGCTGTGGTGAAAACATGTTTATTTTACAAGACACTCTTGTACAAATGTGTCTAAAATTAATGTTACATGAAGCTCCTGTAACTTTAAACTGGAAACATTTAAAGTGTGGTTTGTGTATGGAAGGTAAAGCTTAAACCGATGATTGTTCGAGGTACTTTGAAGAATCGTTACTTGGATGTTGCTATGTTCTAATTCCGGTTCCAGTAAAATGGTTACAACATCTATCATTCCCTCCTCTCTTCTTGCTGCTCTTCCTGGTTCTTCCTGGTTCTGTCGGCCCAGACTAAAGGAAAATAATCCATGTTTTTGTCTAACGCAGTTAGCCACGTCTCAATTAGACATTTTTCCCTGTAGCTCCTTTGATGACGGGTTAGAGACGTTAACTAAGCAACTTTGTTGGGAGGAAATCTCACGTTTCCCCACAGTGACAGGACATGGCTGTAAGAAAAGATGAAAGAAACTAAAAATAAAACAATCAGCTCTGCTGTGAGAACAAACAACTGTAAAAAAAATACAGTACATAACTAAATAGCATTTTTTAAAGAGAAAAATAAAGAGTGAGAGTATTTTAAGGTGACATGTTGTGTTTCAACAACCAAATATCTACAAGTCTTTCCATAAAGTCTTTCATATTGAACTGAAACGGTTTGTGGTTTTTGTGCTGCAGGTCCAAACGGATGAAGAAACTGTGACTTATTCTGCTGTGAGGACTAAAACAAAGACCAAGGCGGACATCGATCCCAGCGACCTCTACAGCTGCCTCACTGAGCCAAAATGAAGAAACAGGAAGTCAGACGTTTAATAAACCGCCGTACAGGAAGTGAGCTGTTGAGTTTAGGTTTCAGCGACACCAACGATTTCATTCATTCATGTTTGGGACATTTTCTGTTGTTTTTAAGTTATCATGAAGATTTCTTAGCAGAAATGTACTGTGACTGAGTTATATGATAAAGTTTTGTTATGTTTGTAAAATATGTGGAGTGTAAATACTGAACTAAAGAGAAGCAGCGTGAATGTGTAGTAAGTGATGCATTACGATCCACAAGCAGAACAGCAAATATTCAAAGAACATGTTGACTAGATAACTTAAAAATACAACTTTCAAAATGCAACTAACTCATATCTGGTGACTTTTAGTCGGTTTATGCTTTAAGGCTTTGATCTCTGCATCTGAACAAACTGAACGTTTATTTTCAGTTTTGCTCATTTTCACATTTTTTCTGGATTTATCTAAAATGTTTTTTTTATTTAGCTCTCCTGAGTTTATACAGCAGATTGTGTTGAACGTTTCAGCAAAGCTTGAGTTTAAACCCTGCAGGTTTCCACATGTTTCACTCTGTCAGCTGCTCTGGCTTCTCGTCCCCTTCAGAGTCCAGTTTAATGATCCTGGTTCTGGATTACAGAGATCAGCGTGGAAATGAGACAGAGTTAGTAACAGAGTCGGACTGTGACCGTCTCCCTCCGAGTCTCAGGGATCTGGACTCCAACATGTAGTTTCTTTTTATAAGCAGCTAAAATCTCCTTTTTTAAACCAGATATTCAGTTAATATTGTTTTGTGTTTATTTTAGTATTGTTTTTAAGAACTATGTAAAACCTATTTTGAAATTGCTATTATGTCTGAAAGTTGAAAATAAACATTTTCTTTGGTTACATTTTGCTTTACAACTCCTTGATTTTTAATCTTGATGAAAGTCTCATTGACTGTAAACTCTTTTTGTTGTTTGTGATTAGAGGCCATTTTGGTGCATTTATGTGAAATAGTACAAACTATAAGCACTATAAACATTGTAAACCTGACTTTGTCCACTTCAACCATCAACAACCAGCAGAACATAATTGGCACAACAGATTTCTGATATTATCAAGGTTATTTTGCTGCCCCCTAGTGGTAAGACTAAAATATATCAACTATATATTGCCAGTAAATCGCTTCATATTCATGTTAAATGAGTTTACAAACTTGTAACTGTAATTCTATATTAACAGTTTTATTCCTCCTGTATTGTTTTCATTGTTTGGAGGTTTTTGCTGAGGCAGTGTGGTGAAGCTGCCTGCACTCTGATGTCCTGCAGTTTTGAACGCATCATTTGAAAGGTAACGTTTTTCTGATTAGACTAATGACATCCAGCTGTGTTAAGATTCAAACATGTCAGACTTTACTGTTGTGTAGTTTTATCTTTTTAATAACAGGATTCATCACTCAAAACAGAAATGAATGGATCATTGATGTGTAGAAAAATAAAACCATGTTGAAGCGTTTAAGCCAGAAGGTGAGTCAGTTTATTGTTGTGATTACAAGATATGATTTGAATACATATCCTCTGGTTGTTTTTACATTGGTTATACTCTGAAATATATTTAAACTCTCATTAACTTTCTTACATATAAGAAAGCAACTGATGAAACACGTCATCAATTTACACTTTAAATCTGTTAATCTTTGTAAAATGTTTTCCATTTTAACTTGTAGCAGAACATTGTAGCATTACTGCTTTGGATCCTTTAAAAGATTTAGAGATTTTCTTTCTGAACCTTCACTGACTTTAAATATTTTTATATGCAAAGAAAATAAAGTTAGTTTTATTGCATAAATGGAAGTAAACTGAAGTGAATGGGTTGTTTTGTGTTAATGTGTCAGAACTTTGTCTGTAAATTCATCAAGATACGATGAATTTACTGACTCAAGTCTTTCCACTGTGACCTGAGGTTTGGTTTCTAACCTTGGTGGTTCATGGAAACCAGTTTGGTTCTCTGGTTTCTTTGCCACTTGAAAGGATGTCTGTGTGTGAAAGTTCTTTATTTACTCGCTCCACATATTTACTGTGGAACTGTAAAACAATGTAAAAGTATATTTTATTCTAAACAATATTTTTTGTTTGTATTTAAATGTGTTTTTATCTGGTTCCTCATTTTGCTGATGTCGCAAAACCGACAGCAGGTTTTGGTTTAAAGTTAAACAGATTGAGATCAGAAAGACTTCAGATCTGTGGGAACAAAAAATACTTATTTTAAATTCTGTTGCATTTTTCTGTGGTAGCCATCATGCACTGAATAGAGACTAAATTCTGCAGGATAATAACAATAACAGCTGATTTCTGAGCATCAAAAACATCAAACTGAAAAATATCAAAATGATGAGTTATTGTTTTTCAGGCAATAGACAATTTTATAACATCCTAATAATCTGTCTGGATATTTGTATTTTCCATTATATCTCTGAACAGATTCCCTTTGCTCTGTGATCTGAGTTCATTTGAAAAGATTCAGTGAAACATTATTTTCTACCAACAGGTAAACATTTGTTTAAGCTGCATATCAATGTTACTCACTGCTGTTTTGTTATGATGTTTTCCACAGGAACTCGACCATGAAGAGGAAATATATGCACTTCTACTTTTATGTGGCTTTAACAGGCAGCTTTGGGTGAGGAAGTCAGGCGAACAATGCCTTTCCTAGGAACGCTATTCATTTTTGTGCTTCAGTTTGAAGGTAAATGTTTTTTTAATTATTATTTTAAGTAATTATTGTAGTTTATGGCAATAGTTTAAAATGCGTTGGAGTTTAAAAACAAGCTATTGTGTTTAATGGTAATCATCACTACTGTCAAAGAGCGAAGAAATCAACAAAAACCACAACAGAAGCTGCATTCAACTGTATTGAATTAATGCTGGATTTTGCTAAGATGAGAGCAGAATTTCTAAAATGAAAACATGTGAGGGCAGGATCAACTGCAAACATGCACTGCACTGTTAAAGTAAAGTAAAAATGGCACTGGAATTTATATTTTTAAGGATAAGATTAAAATAAAACCCTTTCAAAAAGTGAGAGGAAAATAAATCACCTGGTTGCTAAATTAAACTGTGCTGAGTGATTCTATGAAAAACAGAAAGACAGCAAGACTTCCTATCGGCTGAATAGTCTTTTTAAAGTTTAAAAAATTTTTTTTTTTTTACAGTAAGTGTCTGTGCTGTGTATAAAATGGAGACCTACCGTCTGCTTGGGCAGGACGTAGTTTTGTTGTGTCAACTTCCTCAATCTGACCCACATTTTGAGGTTAAATGGCGTCACGGCGGAGAAACTCTTGTGATGAACGGGACGGTGACGGACGCTTCGTCTCGAGGAGGAAGGCTGAGTGTGAACATTAACGGATCTCTTATCATCAAGAAAGTTACGGCTTCAGACGCCGGTGTCTACACATGTCAGTTTCCAAAGGTCACCAGCAGTTTGGACAATTCGCTGTGTCTTCTGTCCAGTGAGTATTTGATCACCTGCACTTCATTCTGCTAGTTAGCAATCAGTTTAAATCTGTTTTAAGATGCTGATTCTCATAATCAGGCAACACTCCTGTAAATCCATATCTGCATTTCATATCAACTCGCTCCGCCATTTTATCCCATCATATTCTGAACCATAAATAAACCAGTCAACTGGTATCTGTTTATCTCCCTGAGGTATTTGGGGAAAATTATGAAGATTAACAAGAATAAGTTTGATTCTTGAGTGTTCTGCCACCGTGAGTGAGTCAAATATCATCTTTATGTGTTTATCTGTGGTAATAATAACAGGACAGATATGAAGTAAAACCTGAGAAGTTGGTCCCTCATCATCTTCAAATCTAAAAATGGGTGTCGGTCAAATCGACTACATTTATTCTGGTTTATGCAGCAAAATATTTTGTATGCGCTGCTTTGGCTTTGAAGATATTAATAAAATGTTAAAGGTCAAAAGATCAACCAGTCTCCCCACTTTATGAAATCAAACATTGTGCTACATTTGTGCAGCAAAGACTATTGTTTTTTATGCAGGTTTTTTTTTAATTTAAAGACATTAAGAAATGTTTCCTGAGGTCATGAAAGTCAACCAGACCCACCAGCTTCTTAAATTAGACAAGTTTGGTGTCGATCAACTTGACTACATTTATGCAGCAATAGCTTTTGCTTGTGCTGACCTGGCTTTGAAGATATGAAGATATTATGACTTTTAAATGAAAGTTTAAAGGTCAAAAGGTCAACCGGTGCCACTACTTTTACAAAATCAAACAAATTTGATGTCAATGAACTCGACCACGTTTACGCTGGTTTGTGCAGCTATCACTTCAAAAGTATTAATAAAAATGTTCTCCAGGGGTCATCAGAGGTCAACTCCTCCCCATACCCACTCACATTTGAAAATAAATAAATTTGGTGTCAAACAGCTCGACTAAGTTTGTGCCGGTCAGTAAAGGCTCCTCATGCTTCATCTGATGGGAACCTGAGGTGCAGAACCTGAGGAACCAGAAAGCATCAGGCCAGGAATCCCATCACTCCTCCGCTTTATCCTCCGCTTTGCTTCAACAACCTGGTCATGGAGAGGCGCTGCCGTTTATGAACAAGAGGTCTCACTCTGTCTCAAACTGCAGTTCTGAGTCTGGTGCATTTTTATTTAAACCTGTTCATCTAGTACAGTTACTCAGTGGTGATATTTCATAGTATTAGCAGTGAAGTGACAATAAAAGGTACGACGTAGTAAAACTACTTGCAAAACTTTTTTTTTTCTAGAATGTTGTGAAGTCCATGTAACTGAATAAATGTAACTAATTACTATCCAGCTAGTCAAAGAATCTTAAAATAATTTTCTCTCTCCTTGTTTCAGTCTCTCCATCTCCACCAGATTCTGAGTGTAAAAAGGACAAAGTCATGGATTTAAATTGCTCTCTGATTTGCAACCCCATCTCATGCCGAGAGGGCAGCATCGTCTGGCTGAATGAAACTGGAAATGTGTTGCAAGAAAAGAAAGTTGGTCAGAAGTTGGATACAGGCTGCAGTTCAGTTCTCGCTGTGAACCGTCTGATGGGAAACTACAGGAGATACAGCTGTCGGTTTGTTCAGAAAGACAAGGTCCAGGCGGAGGTTCACTACACGCCTGTCTTCTCAGGTAAATAATAGGAGACATGATTTATTTCAATTCATGTCAAAAATCCAGATGAAGCAACATTTAAGACATGTTGTTCAGATTCCACAGACTGGCCCGTTCCGAGCTCCATCCTGCTGGTTCTGCGCATCGCAGGACTGATCCTGATGATCTGTGTTGTTGTTTACATCAGAACCAGAGGTGAAACGCTTTACAGTCTCAGAACAACATGCATCAGAAAATATGCTAATCAAAATGATCTGCCCTCTTCCAGGAAGCAAGAAGCCACCGAAGGACATCAATGTGAGTAAAATAAGACTTTTGACTTGGTCTTGTTTTTTTTTTCCTTGTTGCCATGGAAGCTTATTTATTTTGATATATGTGGTCTATGACAACTTAAGATTTATTCCTCTGAACTTTTTTGCAGGAAATACAAATAATTTGTTAATAAATACAAACAATTTCTTAATAAAAAGATCAATAACTAGTTCAGTGATTCTAATTTAGTCGGTACATTAGATATATATATATATATATATATATATGTATATATATATATATATATATATTTGGGTCAAACATTTCTAGACTTTTTGAACCAAAAATAATAATACTACCCTGGAAATAAATTCAAGGTCAGGTTCTTAAAATGTGTTGATTTTTTTTCTTTTCTCTCAGGTTCATTTCGTCTGCAGAGAGGATTCACTGAACTATGAAAATATTGAAGTTTTTTCTTCTGCTGTGAGTCGCTGAACTCATCACAACAAGCTTCACATATGAGCTTTAACTATCTAAAGTTTTTAATGCTGCATTACTATTTAAATGTAACATCACATGTGTCAAACTCGAGGTCCGTGGGCCAGAAATGGCTCGCCCGAAGATTTTATGTGGGCCTCCAAACTGTAGAAATAGAATCTAAGATCTTTTTTTATATATATATTATTTTATCAGTCAAATGAACAGTTTTATATGTATTGTGTAAAATTAGATAAAGGTGAAAATATGTTAAATATTTAATTTCAAGAAGTTCTCATCGAATGCAGAAACGGCTATTAATATTTTAAGTCTTTTGATAATTTTATCAACACATCCCGCCTCAAACGGCCCCTTAGACACATTCTAGATCTTGATCTGACCCAAAATGAAAATGAGTTTGACGACCAGCTCGACATCAAGTTATCAGCAAAGAACATCTGAAAGTAATCAGATTAATTCTGTTTTTACAGGAAGGAAAAAGACACAAACACAAACTTTTAAACATGATTAAAATGCAAATATAGTTTAAGTTGACTTTTTTAAAATTAACCAGCTGATAAATTGAAGCTACTTTTGATGAAATATAAAGCACTCCTCTTGGATAACTTGTTTTTCCGTAAGCGGTACATAAAGGAGCAGATTTATGTATTTTCTGTAGTTAATATTTTGATCATTTGCTGGACGAGAGCAAATCTAGCTGGAAACTAAACGTTGTTTTTTCTCTAGCACTGAATAAAAATCATCTGTGGTGGACTTGATGTTAAACACTTGGATTAAACCTGATTATACTTGAAGATTTTGTCTTTATGCTTTTTTTAATAGTGAAACATTATTGATTAGTGACAGAGTTCTGAGAATGTGACAGGAAACAGGATCCTGACTGCAGTCTCAGTTTTTCTTTCACTTAAACTGATTTTGTTAACCCAAAAAGCTAACAGTCAAATATTTTTACTGCACATATTATACACAATGTAACACAATATGTTACATTGTACATATGGTGTAAGTCCAAAAACATACACCATAAACTTTTAAGATGGATTATTGTAGGCCTACAGTTAATTGGTTTACTGGTTATAATATGTGAATACTTTGGAAAAAAGTAAAAATCAAATCTTGGTGCCAAATGAACTATTCCTCCGAAAGGAATGAGGAAAAACACATAAAGGAGGAAAAACGTTTCAGTTGTTTGTGGTTCAGGCAAAAATCACCATGACAATCAAATAAATGTAGATGAAGATGAATTGTTGGGTTTTTCTGAACTCATCAGTAAGTTGGTCACAAACAGGAAATAAGAGAAACATCTTCAGAAAACTGAGACGCTGCACAGCGGTCAGCAGCAGAAGGTGGCAGCTTTGGGATTTCTTTTCCTCTTTGTTCTTCAGTTTGAAGGTAAACATGTTTTACTTTTTTGATTATAAATTTTAGATGTTTTCATTCAATTTAGATATCAAATTTTTAAATTTGTGGCTAAAATTCAAGCTCAACAATCAAACTTGTTCTGGTGAACTTTTTTGTGAAGAAATGAGCAAAAGATCTTCGTTTTCAATAATGTTGATTTCTTAACTATATTCTCTCCTGTCTCTACAAATATTGACAAACTTTTTTTAAATGTGCATCTGGTTTTTTTTGTTTTGTTTTTTTGCAGCGAGCATCTGTGGTGTCGCTTTAAGGTTTTCCATCTATGGAAGTGGGGAAGATGCGGCTTTGTCGTGTTCTGTGTTTCACTCTGACCCTCGTTTCAGGGGTAACTGGAGGTACTGGGCAGACACCCTGGTGGAGAATGGGTCACTGCTGGAAGCCTCGTCCTGAGCGGGAAGGCTGAGCGTGAACCATGAAGGATCTCTGATCATGAAGAGAGTCAGGGCTTCAGATGCTGGATTCTACCAGTGTTACTTTAACACCATTAATGTTTTAGAAAACGTGCTGCTTGTTTTGTCCAGTGAGTATTCAGCCACCTAAACCTCAATCATTCTGCTTCTCAGCTTTTAGAACAGATCTTTGTCTCCTGTTTTATGCTGCAGATTCCTACCGTCAGGTCAAACTCTTATAAAGTCATACCTTCATTAGATTCACACACCGCCATTTTGTCCCTTCAGATTCTGGAGCATTGCTAACAATTAGTATTCTATAAAAATAAAATGTGTCAAAGACAACATATTGAAGACACTTTCTGTTGTTTGTTCTTGAAAATGTTACCTCATTTATGAACTCCAGATATTTATGGAGTTTTGTTTGGCTGCCTTAAAACTTGCGCAGCAAAACTTTGTGACTTCATCTATTTAGGTGTTTTTTAATTTTTGAAAACAAATCAAAACAAAATATTTTTTGAGGCAAGCGTTTTCTTAAACCTCCAGTCAGTCTTGGCAGATGGCCGTTTGCACTGAGCCAGGTTCTGGTTCTGCTGGAGGTTTCTTCCTGTTAAAGGAGCGTTTTTCCTCTCCACTGTCGCTACATGCATGGTCAGTATGAGGATTGCTTCACTTTCATTTCCTCCTCATGGTTGCATTATGCAGATTGTGTTGGTTTAGACCTCTTCTTATTTTGGTCAAGCAGGAGTTTTATTCTGTGGAGTAAAAAGAAAAGTGCAATAAACTGAGTTTTACTTCTGATGAGACTCTACGCTCAGATTCAGGAGCTTTTAGTCATTATGAAAACTGTTTTATATCACAAACACTGAAACAGAAGCTCAGCAGGGAAATAAGATCAAAGTCTGTTTTTCTCTTCTTATTTCAGTCTCTGCGTCTCCACCAGAGTGTAAAAAGGATGAAATCATGGATTTGAGCTGCTCTCTGGTGTGCTCTCGCACCAACTACTGCTCGTCTCCAGAGGGCAGCATTGTCTGGCTGAATGAACCTGGAAATGTCCTGAAAACAGAGTTGAGTTGAAGAGAGACTCATTGTGAATTGTCTGATGGGAAACTACAGAAGATACACGTGTCAGTTTGTTCAGGAAGATGAAGTCAAAGCAGAGGTTCACTACACTTCCGTCTTCTCAGGTTAATTACACACATTCATCATTTTCCATGTATGAGCTGCACTGCTGGAAACCATCAACCAAAACATGTCAGTCTTATTTTCGTCCATTTAATGTAAAACATATCAGAAAATATGCTAATCAAAATGATCTGCCCTCTTCCAGGAAGCAAGAAGCCACCGAAGGACATTAATGTGAGTAAAAAACACAAAATACTTTTAATGATTAGAAAAACAAAATGGCAGCTGGGAAATTTAACTGAATGTGATTTATTTTTTGATTTACTTGTTGCCATAGCAAGTTATTTATTTCAATAATTGTGGTTTATAATGGCTTAAGATTTATTCCTGAGTTTTTTTCTTCTTTTAGTAAAAAAGTGTTTTATCACAGTAAAACATGCGTCCAAAATATACAGTTACTTTGTGTATTTGGGTCAAACATTTCCAGACTTTATTGAACCAAAAATACTTTCTCGTGTCTTGAAATAAATGAAAATGTGTCGTTTGTTTGGTTAAAATCCCAGGACATTATATCAGTTTTTATCCAAGAAGTTTTGTTTTTTTTTATCTCAGGTTCATTTTGCTGCAGAGACGATTCACTGAAATTATTGGAGTCTCTTCTTTTCCTGTCAGTCACTGATCTTCATCACATCAGGCTTTACATATGAGCTTCAACTATTTTAAGTGTTTAATGCTACATCACTATTTAAATGTTACAATGCTGATATATCCAGGTATTCTTTTGGTTTTGGACAGAATAAACTGAGGCAGATGAACCAACCTGTAATCTCTCAGGTCAGGAAATCTGTTAAAACTGATTGTTGACACTGTGGTTGTATGAATGTATGACAGATATATTCATGTTACTGGCTGTGAAAATGCCTTGTATTAAATCCAGATATATTAGCATTTAGCTTGTGTGCTTTACTTTTCTAGAGGAGCTGCTTTGTATTGAATCTTTAATATTAAGCAACTTATTTAAACCAAAATAGCAGTGAACATTCAATATGTATCCGATTAAGTTCATCTTTGTTAGTTTTCATTAAATTTATTGCTGTTCTGGAAAGTTTTATTCTTTGTTTCGTTCAATTTTTAAAATCTCTAAATTTTTGTTTTCAATCCTCATTAACACAGGTTATCCCTCCGGGACTCCAATCCAATCAATCAACCGATCGACTGATCAATCAAGTTTATATGTATAGCATCTTTCAGCAACAAGACATTTCGAATTATTTTCTATCGTAAAAACACAAAAATACAAAGTCATAGACAGTAAACAATGGAAAAAGGTCAGAGGGTCAGGTCAAAGTTCATCCTGATCGCTAGCTTCCAGCTGTAATAACTGAAGCTGTGCATTGAGTCTAGATCTATAGCACTAGATCTATAACTCTAGATCGTTGTTACTCTGTGAGTCCAAAGATAATAACTCCAGTTTTGCTTCTGTTCAGTTGGAGAATGTTGTGGCACATTCACACATTTATCTATTCAGTGCTTGGATGGGTTCAAAGGTCACCTGGTGACATTGTTATGTAGAGCTGTGCATCGATTGCTAATCTTATTTCCTGTTCTAACCTGAGCTATTGGGAGCATATAGATATAAAAGAAGAGGGGTTGTAGGATTGAACCCACATGTGACTTCTGTCTGCTTTGATGAGAAACAACCTGTTGAAACACAAAATTAAAAAGTCCTTCAATGTGGAAGATGGACTGGTTTGTTTAGAACAGAGCTGTCTTCAAATGAGTGAAAGCAGGAAACAGGGAAAGAACAGCTGCTGCTTTAATTAAACCAGTGACATAAAGGAAATGACAAAACTGGCTCTCTTAAAGAAACAACAACAAAAGGCATCATCTAATTTTGTGATAATTCAGCCCCCAATATAAAAACAAAAAACAATGCTTGATATGAAAAAATCTAAAAACAATTATGTGAATCTTTCTTCTTTGACACAGTTAGTGTAACTTTCTGTATCTTGTTGCCATTTTTTTCTAGAAAAAGGCCAAAAGGTTGCGTAATTTCAAAATAAATGTGGATTTTCCCTTGAGTCATTTTGCTACATTTTGTTAAAGATCTATATTTCCATAGAACTATTGCACATTTGTGTGTCTGAAGTTTCCACTCCTCTGACTCTGAGACACCAGGACTCATTTCTAAAACATTGTGTTGGATTTATATTAAAAGTATAGAATACATACCCCCAACGCCTCTGATGGCTTAGAGCAAATAAAAACTTCAGATTTCTAACCAAACCCAGATTTTATACACAAAAATACAATTTTCCCTTTACAAATCCCAGCTGAACCTCAGTTTGCTACAATTCAACCATAAATGTTCAATAGTTGATCAAGACATGAGAAAAACACAAGTGATCCAACTTAAGAACGTTATCTCACCATGGTGATCATCTGTGCAGATAGATGAGTTGTTTACACAATTTTTATACTTTTACTGGTATTCTGATACAAATTAGTCTGATAAATCAGATGATAAACTGGATGCTGGTTTTGGAGCTGCAGGACATTACAACACATTAGACTTCCTCTTTCAATGGAAGATTGAATGAATTTACATTTTCAGACTTTCTGCTACTGCTTCTGTTTAATGTCTATTAACATAAATTTGTTCTGTAAAAAAATTGATCCATGTCCTGTTTAAAAGAAGTTAATGGTGTGGAAACCAAACGATGTCATGCATGGTGGGTGTTGCTTCGTTCAGAATGTCAACTCCAAGAAGGAAGTTACATCGTCTTCACTTTGAGGCTGAGAGAGTTGAACAACGTCCAGCGGCTGCTGGACTGACAGGAAATGGCCAGACTGGAGGTATTGCTGCTCTTTGTGCTGCAGTTGGAAGGTAAATATTTAACTTACATGTTGAATGTTTGATTAGTAACCTTAGAAAGCATTTTCAAAACCACATTAGTTATATTATAAAATGAAAATTACATAAAATTGATGTTTTATGTAGAATTAAAATAAAGTGCAAAGAATATGAAACCATTGTTTTCAGCTGATGTAAGCATAAAACTTTTCATATTTTGTCTTTCTGTGTTAAAAGGTATCAGTGGAGATGAACCTGATCTCTATCGCACAGTTGGAGATGATGTTGTTTTACCTTGTGTTGGTCCATCTTCTTCATCGTGTCGCAGTGTTACATGGCTTTATAACGACGTTCTTGGCCGAACCACTGAGAACAAAGTCACAGATGGAAATATTGACCAGAAGTCAGTTAATGCTGCCAGGCTGAGTTTGAACACTGACTGCTCTCTGATCATAAAGAACATCATTCCTGAGGATGCTGGACGTTACACCTGCAGGAGAGGAAACACAGACAGCCTAATGCATCTGAATATTTTATCCAGTAAGTGTTGTACTTATTCCTCTTAATGTCATTTTAATATCAGAAACCTGTGTGTGTGTGGGTGTGCCTGTGTGTGTGTGCGTGCAAATGTGTAGACAGCCAGTAGCATGAACCCTCTGTCTCTTTCAATAATGCTCTAACACGGCGGTTTTCAAAGTGTGAGGCGCCCCTAGGGGGCGCCAGAGCACTTTAGGGGAGGCGCGGTGCGAGGAAAAAACAAACCGGAAAAGAAGCTATCTACTTGCTGTCTACTGATGTGAGAGAAAGAATGGACAAATTTTTAGTAAAGAAAAAGGCAGGGGAGACAAGCTCTGGCGTAAGTAGAAAAAAGAGGAAGTATGACCACAACTACTTAAAGTTTGGATTTTCCTGGACTGCTCCCGATGATGCTCCAAGGCTGTAATGTGTAATCTGCAAGGAGCTTCTGGCTAATGATAGCATGAGACCCTGTAAGCTCCGGCGTCACATTGAAACAAAGCACCCAAGTTTAGTGACCAAGCCGCGGGAGTTTTTTGAGAGGAAGCTGAAGGAGCTGTGCACACAGAAAAAAAACAAATGAAAAAAAAATGAGTTTGGGGTTGTTCTTATCATAAGAAAAATGAAAAAAGGCGTATTTGCCATACAAAGGCTCTGATAAAATAATTAAAATGGGAGGAAATGTTTTAAAATGTTCATGTGTTAAATTTCATTCAGATAAAGTGTCATTTTAAAAGATGAGATGGTTCTAAAATAAAAGCAATTAGAAGGTGTTTTGTAGTGGCATTTGTTTGTGTGTGGGTTGATTATTGGGGGGGGGGCAGCAGGCATTGTGCTCCTTGGAGGGGTCTCACCCTTTCATACTTTGAAAACCCCTGCTCTAACAAAATAATCATAAATTGGAAAGTTATTGATAAATGTCTACACTGGAGTACAAAGTTATTTACTGGTTAATCTGAGATGTCAGTTTTTTTCTCTCTTGTTTCATTTCAGTCTCTCCATCTCAACCAGCTGGTGATGCAACAAAGGATGGAAATATAAACCTACAATGTTCTCTGTGGAGCTTTTCACAGACCACATGTTCAGTTAACAGACTCGTCTGGGTAAATGACACTGGAAACAAACTAGTTGGTGAAGATGTCACCGACCAGAAGACCAGTTCACAGATCCAGTGTGTTTCTTCTCTGACTGTGAAGCCTCTGAATAACAGATACACCTGCCAGTTTATTCAGAGAAACACAGTGAAGATGGAAGCTTACTACACACCTTTATCTACAGGTAATAAGGGACTTTGTGTCTTTAAGTATTAAAGGGATCCAGCTGCATCTACATGTTTTAGCTTAGCAGATGTCAAGATGTTCTTTAGTGTTTTTAAGTTGAATTGATCTGCAGAAGTTCAGCTGCTTCCTCCACTGAGTCTCATGTGAACCAAACATGAAACATCTCAGCTTACAGGCTCTTCTTCTATGTGAAAATAAAAACGTTATGAGTTTGTGTTACAGTGTTGGAGAGAAGATGCTGTTTTGATGTTTAACTAGATGAAAATGATCCCATCAGGTTGTTGCTCCGTCTCCTCCTCAGGCCCCCCCGCCTCGTCTCCTCTGAGCTTCATCATGTTGACTCTGAAGATCACAGGACTGATCCTGATGGTTGGAATCACTGTTGGTATCATCAGAACCAGAGGTGAGGAAACTCAGCTACAATGGAGACGATTTACACAGTTCTTACTTTAATCACTTTATTCTGTTTTTCACTGCAGGGAGAAAAAAGCCTCAGAAAGACATTAATGTAAGAGAAACAATCATGAAAAATACATTCATAGACCTTTTATATGTAGATTATAAATGACAAACATTTTCCCTCAGACTTTCAGTTTCCAGTTTCCAACATTATGCAAACAGTTTTACTTTTAACTTTATAGAAGTAATAAATAGATCAGCTGTTTTAGAGAATTTTCTCAGTGGTATCTTTTATAATGTTTTGATATTTCTCTTTAAATGTTCATTTTGTTTCTGAAATTGTTTTATCCAGTTAATATCTGCTTTTTTCTCTCAGGTTCATTTTGCTGTTGATGACGACACAGTGAATTATGAAAATGATGGAGAACGTTCTGCTGCCGCCGCGCTCCACTGAGCTTCATCACATCAGTTACAGTTTATTTAAAATGCTCTATTTTGAAATTGCTTCTATATGTATGAGTGTCTTTGTGTTTGTACTTGTTTCCAGATTAAATTGATTAAGGAATAGCGAATACAGTAATCTAATATCAGTAAAATTAAGACCTATTTTCAACGAAACTTCAAGTTCTTTTTCACAGAGAAAATATTGATACCGCAAACTAATCATTGATACTATGATGCTTTAATAAAGCAATATCTTGCCTTTTTTTCTAAAAACTGGTATTTTGACAGACTGGCTGATGATCCCGGCTGTTAAATGTCAATTTTAGTCATTAACTCATAAAATAAAACTTAATAGTTGCATTTATCATAAAATGACCACAATTGTGTTCTGACAATTTGTGTTTCATGATTAATATTTGAGAACAGATGAATGTGTTCTCTCTACCAAGGCTGTAAAAACAAAATTACTTCTATTTCGGTCATTTTATACTTTACAAAGAGCAGAACTCCAAGAAAACCTTCAAAAGTCCCTCCATCTTACAGAGCAGCCAGCAGCAGCTGCCATTTAAACGGGTTGACCACTGCACATGAAGACAACGGTTCATTGCAACCCTTTCCTGACTGATAATGTTAGTGTCTGTTTCTCATGCAGCTGTTTGTGAAGAGGAACAGTTTGTTCCCTTCACATTTAGGAAACCATCATTTGAAAACTGTTGCTGCTTACTCAGGTCATCTTTCTCTGATGTTGCAATTTGTTTGACCAAACACTTTTTTTTTTTACCCAAGACATTTAACTGACAGAGCAAAGCTAAAACGTAGGAAATGACATTTAAGTGAGTGGTAGCAGTAATGAGGAAGTGGGCCACTGTGCTTTAATTAAACCAGTGATATAAAGGAAATGACTAAACTCACCTTTCTTAGAAGAGCAACCAAAATAATTCAGCTGCCAAGATAAAGCAAAAACAATGCATGATTGATATAAATACAATTGGGAAGAATTACGCTATTTTTATTGTTTGACAAAAAGTTTGTGTTTATTTCCATGTTATTCATGCTGCCATGCATTCTGGGTAAATGACATCTAACAGTCCAACTGCACTAGCTCCATGCAGCCAAAACGGCAATGACTAACATCTTCATGCCTTTTCAATTTGAACCGGAGCTCATTGAAATCGATCAAAATGTAGAAATCATGAGATGATGAAGATGAGGAGGACAAAGAGGAGGAAGAGGACGGAGTTGGCCGAAGAAGCTGATGTTTTGCTGCTGCTGCCACCTTCAGCTTCATAAATGAAACGATGAATGACACTTATCTCTGGTCAGGCTGTGTGATGTTATAAGTAGTTCTATATCTCTGTGTCTGGTCCGATAACAGCTGTTTAGGTTCTGGTCTTACCGGACATAAACGGGTCAGCAGTGGTGCCGGGGGTACTACTACCGCAGAGCTCTGTCAACATTTAGAAGAGCTTCCAGCACTGCCTGTCTGATGATTATCCCAGCATCTGTAGCTCTGTATTGGATCCGGTGTCGGTCCGATTGGTGGTTTTATATTCAGTACCGGCAGCAGTAGCAATTAGCTCCTTTAGCATTTAAAGGACTTCCAGCCTTGTCGGTCTGATGTTTCTCCCAGCGTTTTTTGCACTCTAGCCGGTGGCAGCAGAGTTTTGGTGCTTTGTGGATAAATACTCTTGGCACGACATTTGTTTTGAACTGGTGAAGGTAACGATTACCAGTTTGAGCCTCCATCAGTTTTGCTCGTACAAATGACTCAAAGTCTTGTGGAGAAAAATGTTGAGAGCACAAATTTGGGTCCAGCTCTGGCTCCCTCGCACTGCGCTCTTCTTTTGTTGTAAAGAATCTGGAAGCGATCCAGATTCACCTCACAGCTTTTCTTTATAACTGTGACAAGGTGTGGCATTACCTAAATTTACACCAGTCAAATTCAATATGATTAACAATAACTCAGGTAAAGTTAGCCTTCCAGTGGAGATTCCAGTACAGAATGGACCAAAAGGCATCATCAGCCTATCAGGTGAAAAAAATGGCTACTTCTATGGGGGAGAACTATAACAAAAGATATACATATTTTGAAGTAATTATGAGTTTTGACTTTTCACAAACAGCATTTTTTCAGTTAATTGGAAAATTACAACAGAGTTTTCTATTAACTTAAAAAAAAACTAGAAACACGTTCCACTAATCTCGGATCCCTTAAAGTTTATCCATATTCTGTTGGATGCACCAGGAAACCAGTTCTGTTTGTCCGTTTACAGATACAGAACCACTGCAAAATAAAAGTTGCTGGAAAAGTCTGAATTATTTACATCTTGTATAAATCTCTAATGCTCAGTTTTTTTCTCCTTAATGTATTATTGTAAACAAGTAAAAGACAAAATTTTAGTCATTGCAGCTCAAGTTCAATTTTAGGAACCCAGGAATCATGATGTAATGGTTGTAGACAACTGGAGGAGTAATATTCATGTTTTTACTCCAGTCACAAAATTAATATTTCCACTCATCCACTATCCAGGTTTGCACGACTGATCAGTTATGAGTTTATTGTGACTCACCGTCTCAGCCGCTGGGTGAGTAACAGACTGCCTGGGGAGGCTGTCGCTGAAATAACCAAGAAAACTGTTAAATATATTCATTAGCACTAAGACATATTGTTGCAGATAAATTATTTGTCCTTAAAAGTTCAGGGAGTACTCCACCTCTCGTCCAATGGCTGCTGGAAGAAACCTACACAGATCAGGATGGATAGATAACACTGTAAAAATACAAAATCATGCCAAGAAATTTGGTGTAGTTTCTAGTGCAAATATCAAAACTAACTTATAAGTAACTTTTCAGCAAGATATGATCTTGTTTTAAAAAGTTCTTGTTCCATCGTCTGATTATTTAACTTATAACATGAGAAAAATGTCTTATTATAAGTGAAATTATCTGCCAGTGGAACGATTCCTCTGCAGGTTTTCATCAGTAGGTCTCTACTGGTCCTGTATTGGTTAAATGCTGGACGGCTTCATGCATCAAACTGGTTTTCTGAAGTGAGGATCCTTTCTGTCCGTCACCTCTACTGTTCTGATCGACCTCTTTAGATTATTTCTGATTGTCAGATTATTTCTGGACATGTTGTCCTGCAGCTTGTCTCCAGATCTGTCAGAAGAACCATCCATGGTTTTCTGATTAGAAACAATAAACTGAAAACCAGTTTGGTTGTTTTTTTTCTGGGATCTGTTGCATTTTATATTTTTGATTGTTTGTTTCCCTCATATTAATTTTTCCTCTGTTACCTTTATGTTAGTCAGTAACCATCCTCCACTGTACATTTACTAGCCAGTTACTCCCATCCTTTGTCAGATCCCTGTGTTAGTGTGTCATGATGTCTGATGTTTTATGATTTTTGCCGTTGATTTTTTTAGTTTTTGGTTTATTTAGACTTTTTTTTGCCTCCATGTTCCTTGTATGATTTGGATATTCTGTTCTACTTTTATTTTGGATCAGAGTTAATGGACGCCATCATTTGAGCCACCGCAGGAGAAAACTTAACACTGTTAAACAGCAGCTTAAAAACCTAAAGGAAGTTTTTCCACACTGTTACTGGTATTCTAATGAAAATCAGCGTGATGATGTCTGGTATTATTCAGCTGAAAACACAGTGGACTGTGGTTTTGCTGGTACAAGCTGTTGGCTAATCCAAGACATTACAACACATTGCTCTTCCTCTTTCATCTGAACATTGAATTTATTTACATTTTAAGACTTTCTGTAATACCACAATAATGCCTTTTGATTATTTATATTTTATATTTACATAAATTTGTTTTTTAGAAATAGGGTATTCATCCTGTTTTTTAAAAAAGGATGAGCTAATGGTATGGAAACCAAATGACGTCATGCATGGTGGGTGTTGCTTCGTTCAGAATGTCAACTCCAAGAAGGAAGTTACATCGTCTTCACTTTGAGGCTGAGAGAGTTGAACAACGTCCAGCGGCTGCTGGACAGACAAGAAATGCCCAGACTGGAGGTATTGCTGCTCTTTGTGCTGCAGTTGAAAGGTAAATATTTAACTTACATGTTGAATGTTTGATTAATAACCTTAGAAAGAATTTTCAAAACCACATCAGTTATATTATAAAATGAAAATTACATAAAATTGTTTTATGTAGAATTAAAATAAAGTGCAAAGAATATGAAACCATTGTTTTCAGCTGATGTAAGCATAAAACTTTTCATATTTTGTCTTTCTGTGTTAAAAGGTATCAGTGGAGATGAACCTGATCTCTATCGCACAGTTGGAGATGATGTTGTTTTACCTTGTGTTGGTCCATCTTCTTCATCGTGTCGCAGTGTTACATGGCTTTATAACGACGTTCTTGGCCGAACCACTGAGAACAAAGTCACAGATGGAAATATTGACCAGAAGTCAGTTAATGCTGCCAGGCTGAGTTTGAACACTGACTGCTCTCTGATCATAAAGAACATCATTCCTGAGGATGCTGGACGTTACACCTGCAGGAGAGGAAACACAGACAGCCTAATGCATCTGAATATTTTATCCAGTAAGTGTTGTACTTATTCCTCCTAATGCCATTTTAATATCAGAAACCTGTGTGTGTGTAGGGTTGTTGTAAATGTCTAGAGACAGCCAGTAGCATGAATCCTCTGTTTCTTTCAATAATGCTCTAACAAAATAATCATGAAGTGGAAAGATGCTCAAACACACGGATCAGCGTAAGAGGAATATCACACAGCTGTGTGAACCATGTCCATGAATTCTTGTCATTGGCTGGTTAAATCTACACTGGAGTACGAAGTTATTTACTGGTTAATCTGAGATGTCAGTTTTTTTCTCTCTTGTTTCATTTCAGTCTCTCCATCTCAACCAGCTGGTGATGCAACAAAGGATGGAAATATAAACCTACAATGTTCTCTGTGGAGCTTTTCACAGACCACATGTTCAGTTAACAGACTCGTCTGGGTAAATGACACAGGAAACAAACTAGTTGGTGAAGATGTCACCGACCAGAAGACCAGTTCACAGATCCAGTGTGTTTCCTCTCTGACTGTGAAGCCTCTGAATAACAGATACACCTGCCAGTTTATTCAGAGAAACACAGTGAAGGTAGAAGCTCACTACCCACCTTTATCTAAAGGTAAAATGCAAATAAGGATAAAATAAAAGGCAAAACAGAGATTTTTTTAAAGAATTGCATTCAGCCATTGTTTCTTCTTGTGAGCTCAGATCAGACTCTGATCTACATCATTGGACCGGTGCTGGGAGTGGGGCTGCTGCTGCTGGCTGCCATCGCTGCTGTTCTCATCAACTGCAGAAGGAGAACCAAACAGTCAGACGAGCCCAAGAACTCCAATTCAGGTTTTATTTCTCATAGTTTCACTCAATTATTTAAAAATCTCTTAAAAGGAAGTGGACAATTTATGTAAGAGTTGACAAACATTTCCGGTGTAGCACATTATAAATGTTAGCATGCATGCTTCCTGTTATGATGTGACCTAATATTTCAGCCCATAACATATTTTAATGTGTTCCTAGTTAATAAAATGCTTTTTTCATCAACAAAAACATTTTTTTCTTTTTATTTTTCATAATTTAAAGTGCAGTGTGCCAGCTGCACAACTCTTCATCACATAGTGGTTTAGCACTTTGCACTGAGCAGGAAACATTATCATGAACGTCTTTGGTAAATAATAAAAAGCATACAGATGCTCAAATACAGAGATGAGCATAAGAGGAATATCACACAGCTGTGTGAACCATGTCCATGAATTCTTGCCATTGGCTGGATAAGACAGGCTGGTGTTCCTGGACAGGGCTAAAGATGTGAGACCAAAGTTTGTAGGAATACAAAAATAAGACATGGAAAGAGTTTATCAATGTTAAAATTGTGTACTAAAGACCTGGATCTGAAATGTTACTCAGGTTCAGCATTGTTCGTAGGGATTCATCAGTCAAGCTTTCATTTTACTAAAAAATGAAAAAGTGGCAACAGGTTCTAAGATACAGCTGGAGAGGCAGCAGCACCTCCTGACCCCACTAGGGACAAGGGTGTTAGAAAATGGATGGATGGATGAAAATTAATACAATTAACTCTTTCCTGTTTGGGAAGAGAAATTCTGTTTGTCTGCCTTTTAAAGCCATGTATTGAGTATGTTAAAATAGGAATGGTTCTAACTGAATTAAAGTTGTTCTTGAAATTCTGTTTCAGATGTCAGAAAAACAAACAATCAAATTCACCAAAATGTGAGTATCTTCTAAATATTCTCCGTTTTCTTGTCAATGATAAACATCACAGTCAAAGGAATTTCTTTACCAAAATGGTGGACTGTCTTGTTAAAATGTGTACACATCTGATCACTCTGTATTTGATCAGATGCCATATCATGATATATAATTTGATGCCAAGTAAAAGTTTAAAACATCTGATTTTATTTGAAGCTTATAATGTGCAGTATTATAATGTACTGTGTATGTTGTATAATGTGTAGCTTACCAATTGTTCTCTGACATTAAACTTTGCTCTGTCCTCAGGCGGAGTCGCCGTCCACTCTGACGTATGCATCGATCCGCCATTTTACTCCAAACTCCCCTCTCAGGGTAAGAGTGGGAGGGTCTCTGTGGTTCAGCTGATGTTTTAGTTTCACACCAAAGAACCGGATTTCACTCGCTTGCATGACGATAATGAACAAATTGAAAAGAGGTGCATCACCAAAACTAAAAATATTAGAAGAGTTCAGTAAGAAACCTGTAATATAGATTGAGTAAATACAGAGTGAAATACCTGAAGCATTTATTTCTGTTAATTATGATGAGTTGGACTTACTAATGAAATTCCAAATTCAGATTTTAAAAGAATTACAATTTACATTTTCTTCTTGATAATGTACATTACCATAGATTCTGTATTATTATCATGCTATAGTATTCAAAATCACTGCTGATTTGACAGTCATTAACACCCTCTGTACAGGTCACTAAAGGTCATTGCTAAAGATGCTGTTTGGCTCTATTCAAGCATAATAATGTAAAGTTGAATGGAAGGCAAAAGTGTGGTGGTCAAACAAGCAGCAAGTATAATCCCTGTTTAAAAGGCATGGACTGCAAAATAAAGTCTGCGCTCACAATGCCACATGAATTTCTCCAAGTATTGTTTAAAAATATTGTTTAATAGTAAGAACATTGATCAGGTCCGTAGAATCTCCAAATATAACTTTGTTTTTTATATATACTAGTATAAGAAGTTCTGTTCATGTTGTGAATCTTGTGGTTTGTTTGATCCAGGTCACAGTTCAACACGATGAGGTCACTTATTCTGCTCTGAAGCCTGAAATGGAGACGGACTTCGATCACAACAGTCTCTACAGCCGTGTCATCAAACCAGAATAAACCAGACAGGATGACATGAATTATCATGACTTTGCATTAGAAATCCTCTTAAAAGGAAGTGGCAAGTGTGTTTCTCCATAAATGGACACATAGTTCTAGTTTATTATTGAGGAAGTACAACTATGTTTTTTTTTCTTTGCATTTAAGATTTCATCATAAAAAACCCCAGTGAAAAAAGCTGCGAGAAAAAGCTAAGAAAAAGAAGAAGCTATTAGGAAACTACTTGATCAAATGAGGAGATCAATAACCAAAGTTCATCCTGGAAATCCATTTAATTCCATCATTTAGTGGGAGGATGTGACTGTATTACACTGGAATGTCTCAAACATCAAATTGGTGGTTAAATTTTTAGATTGTTTTTGTGTGATATGCAAGAAAAGTACCAAATGTAGTTGGATATAAAAAAGGTGACTGTAATGGTTGCCCTGGCTACCCATTAGCCAGTTAGCTAAAGGGTTCTTGACTCAGACTGACAGCATTTGCAGCATCAGGATTTAGTAAACCAGGTTTCCTGAATCTGATATTTTGTGGAAGTGGTTGGGCAATTTTCCGCACAAACAGATTATGTGGAGAGCAGAAGGTTCTCACATGGTTATTACATCAGATTAATCTGTCATACAGAAGAGGTTAACACCAAGCGCTAATTAGCATGTGGCTAACACAATCAAAAACAGTTTAATCTCTTTCACTCCTATTAAAGATCTTAAAAATGCTGTGCATCTTTTCCCAGCAAATGTGAAAAATATTTTGACTTTTTATTAAAAAAATCTAAACAAGTTTATGAATTTTCTTAATACTTAAGTCTTAACTGAGTTTGCATTATGAGCTGCAAAATTAAGTGTTTGAAAATCAACTAATATGTAGCCTCAGTAGAGATTTTGCATAAACTTCATTCTTCATGTTTTTTATATTGCCTTTAACAATAAGAGATTCTCAGTTATGTAACAATATAAATTTATTCTATACGTGTTTTTTCTCTGTCTTAATAAAATTTTCAATAATTGTGAATTCTGCATTTTTGTTATGAAAAGAAAATAATGCTTTACTTAACTTTTCTGACTGTTTACTATGTAAAAGGTGCCAAAGGAGGAGATTTATTATGTTATTTGTTGGTACAAATGTGGAAATAATTAATAGATTAGTAAATAGAGTGGCTCTCAAATCATAACAAGCATCAATTCAAGACTTGCTCTAAATACTACAATAAACAAGCACACTTTGAAACATTGCAACATAATTTTTGACCTTTGAAAGGATTAAAAATTTTAAATAATTTATAAAACAGTTTAAAGGTTGTCATTACTAGAGTAATTGCTGCCGTTTGGTTTTCTTTTCCATTATGAAAACCTTTCTGACCTTGTGCTCCATCTCATTTCTACCCTCTGAGGCCACAGCGGGTCAGAGCAGTTCAAAGGGAGCTTGTTTCTTTCCACTGTGTCCACATGCTTTCTCACAAAGAAGGACGGCTGGAAATTTAAAGACAGTGAATTCAGGTAGGTTATAAAGCTTCATGAATGCACTAACATTAAGATTGATTTGGACTGTATGGAACTAAATCTTAATATGACTTACTAGGTTTTGAATTAAATGTATATAATTGATTTCAGACTGACTGTATTCTGTATGAATAGAGATGAATACGTTTTTGTTTGTAAATTAGTCCCATATGAATAAAATGAACTGAACCTCTTTGCATGTTTTGTAGTTAAAAGGTTTTTGGTTCATGACTCTAAAGAGCCTTAAAAGCTAAACTTAGATTACTGTGGGCGGCGTCTCGGGTCAGCTAGTAACGCTTAGCTGATGTCAGTGAATATTGTGAAATATTGCACTTCTTCTTTTAGATCTCTGAAAGTGTGAGAAAGTACATTTTGCAAACATTCAGTGTTGTTCTAAAAGAAGACAATAACGTAAGTTTATTTTTTTCTGCTTTGTTCAGCTTGAAACAGCATAAGTTATATATTTTTATAGAGTCTGGAAGAAAATGTTATTAAAACAAAACAAATGATAAGATGGATTTTTTTTTCAGGTATATTTCTTCCAGGAAGAGGAAATAACAAAAATATCTTCAGATCTGAAGCAGAAGCTTGCCTTGCAGCTGTGAGCGGACAGGAAACGGCCTTGCTAGCATTAACTCTGCTGTTGGTGTTTCGGCTTGAAGGGAAGGATTTCTTTAGCTTCAGAAGGTTTTCTGGTATAAATTATAAAAGGCTGTTTATTCTTTGCCCCAGGAAAATATGGCTCTTCTGAAAGAAACTGTAACTGATTACCTTTAGAATAGAACATTTTCTAAATGCTCCAGTTAACTCTAACTTATTTTGAACAGAACAGAACAGGCTTAGTGTAAACTTTAAAGAAAGTTCTGACTTGATATGTTTAATTGTAAATAATAAACTCTTTATTTTTACTTCTAGATTAAGAGTCAACAATTCTTTTTCCTGTTGTCTTTTTTGTCAGATTCATGTTAACAGAGATCCTGGTGATGTTTCCTCTGTGAGCTATAAAACTGTTGTTCGTCTTCCTGCTGCACCAACACAGCGCTAAACTTCAGGAGAAAAACCTTTATTACAGCAAAACATGAAAAACGTATCATCTTTTGTTTTCTGAGTGGTAAAACATTTATGGACAGATTTTATTCACATCATTTTATGTCTTGATTGCATATATATGTATATGAAACCCTCCAATTTCTGTATACAGACAATTTTAATTTGTCACATTTTTTCACAATAAAACCCAATACTGGTGAGACATTAACGTAATTTACTACTATATTGCATTTCTTTCTAGTATTTGATATTTCCTTTTGAAACAAAGAGTTCACCACTATACCTGCAGATTAGAAGTAAATTATCTTTGTTGTAAAATAAAATAAGTGGTGTAGTTAGAAAAGTGATATTTACTTTCTTAATCGCTGATAATCTACCAGTTGCATTAAATCCAAACATATATCTTCCTTATATTTTACGTCTCCTTTCTCCAACTGACTGTGTTTGAGACGATTAGTTAAATTATTAAAATATGTCATGCAGTATTATGAGAAACCATGAAACTATGAAATAATGACCTTTAAAGTCTCTGAATATCCTCAGATCTGTTGCTATGAGCCACAGATCACTTTGTACTAGATTTAGTTCAGATCAATGATAAGATAAGATAGATAAGATAAATCTTTATTGTCATTATCATTGTCATATATATGCAATCAAGACATAAAGGCTTAACATGTAATAAAAACTGAAAAATATTTCTCAATATTATATTTTTATAGCTATCACTGTACATCTTAGGCATTTCATTGTTTTGATTTTGTTTTCTCAAGTTATTTTTCCACATAAAAATCTGTCATGTTTTTTAGAACAAAGCTCTTAGCAACTAAAAAGACCAAAGATTGTACTGAAGAGTTTAGACTAATTCTCTCCATTCTTAGTCTGTCAATAACTGCATTGATAGATATTTTAATAATTTACAAAAGTAAGAAATCATGGATTTGTTGATGGTAATCTTAGGGATCCTGTAATTACAAGTTTCCTTCTACAGAATTCTGACTAAATTCAGGTTTATTTCTTTGGCTGGGCAGATGCAATGCAGTCCCACGGAGGATTTTCAATCCAAAGGGCAGAATCAGACCTTTCCTCTGCCAGCAGGAGGAGATTTCAGGTTGTATCGCTGATGTCGCCCAAATGAACGACAGACGAAAGAGAGATCCTGTCTTTGTTCTGCAAAGAAGTTTGCCCTAGAGTTTGAAGGTTTCCATTATAGACCTTCCTTCCTGAAACTCCTTTTCTTCCTTCTACTGTGACCAAAGTGGGGTTTTTCCACATATAGTCTCCTCCTTAATTTAAAGGGATAACACAGAGCGTGTGAGGTTGAGGGCTCAGAGTACCACCAACTCGTGGAGTTAGATCGAGTTCTTCCTCTGTAACTCCAGGTGGAGGAGAAAATCGGAAGTGCTGCAGGAGCGTGGCGAAGAAGATGAAAAGCTCCATTCTGGCCAGACTCTCTCCAAGGCAAACCCTGCGACCTATTAGAAACACATCCTCAGCCAATGCCTGTAGAGTAAGGATCTATATAAGACAATAATCAGTCCAACCTGCTGAAAAAGGCAGGAAGGCGTCTCGCTTGAGGAACTTCCCATCTTTGCTGAGGAAGTTGCCTGGATAAAAGACGTTCGGTTTCTCCCATTCGCTCTCATCTTGCAGGACGGACGTTAAAACAGCAATTACTGGAGTTCCCTAAAAAACACAAATCAGTCATCATTTATATGCTGTATGTTGAAATATAGGGAACAGCTGATGATAGTGCACCATCAAGCCTAATTTCTCACCTTCTCAATAAAATGACCTTGGAACGTGACGTCTTGGCTTATCGTCTTTGGCAATTCCTGTGAGGAATTGCCAAAGGAGCAATGTTGGCAATTCTCTGTATCTCGTGGATGACGGCGTCTGTAAAAGGCAGGTTCTGTCTGTCCTCAACCTGAACCTGCCGACTTCCAATCACATTCCTCAGCTCCTGCTGGACCTGGTCTGAAAGATCAAAGTCAATAAATGACAAGGATACAACAGCTCTTTAAATAATCTGCAGAAACCATAAGTTCTGTAGCACATTGTTCTATTTTTACATAATCTAGAACTAGATGTTCCTGACCTTGTATTTTTGGATATTTGGCCATATACAGGAATGCCCATCTTAGGGTAGTTGATGTAGTTTCAGTTCCAGCAGCGAACAGGTTCATGACTGTCACCAGCAGGTTGTCGTTGTGGTAGTGACTGTGGGTGATCCCAGATTCCTGCAGAAGATCAGCTGAGATTTAAAAAACCAAAACGGTTCGATGTTGAGTCAAAGGCTAACGCATGTCATGCTAAAGTACTTTCCCATTTGCTTAGCTCAAGTAGAAGGTATATAAAATATTGTAGTAAAATAGCTTTCTTAGTAGTGTATTAAGAATGATTTTTATTAGTGGTGTGAAAAAGACGGATATACAGTAGATATACAGTATATTATGGAGAAATCATAGGCGCCGATTCTGTTGGAGCTTCGGGGTTGGAGCACCACGTGTGCCAGTCATGCATCCAGGGTGAGCACCATTGATATACATTACTGGATAAGACAGTGACTATTAGCAGCTATCGTTAGTGTCGCACTCCTGCTGGCACCATTATTACAGACTGAGTCCACAACCAGACTGGTCCGATGATTCAGTATTGAACCATTGGACCATCAGTATTGAAAAATGTTCAAGCATTTTTGTGCTTGAATTTGTCACAAAAATGTTTGGCTGAGCAAAGGCTAACAGGCCTTATTTTTTATCTCTAAAATGTGGCTTAGATTAAATCTGCCGAAGTTTTGATATGTAAACTTGTTTTCTTTCTAGAAATGAATCTACACATAGTTTGGTTTCTGTCTGTTCTTTCAAGCTGCAAAAGAAAGCTAAACCAATTTATTTTTTTATACTGGACAATTCATGAAAATTGACATAATTGCCACAGAAAGGGACATTCCAATAAATACTTTTTGAAGTATTTTTACCTTACTTGATGACTTATGAATACAAGGCAATTAGTCCAGTTTGTTTTGGGTTTTTTTACCCCTCCCGGGGGTGTTTTGTGGGCTCTAGTGTCCCTTATATGATGACAGGAAACGGGGAAGGAAAGGGGGGAAGACATAAGGCAAATGTCGTCGGGTCCGGGAGTCGAACCCGCGACGAGGACTCAAGGCCTCCAAATACGGGTCACGCTAACCACTACGCCACCACGGGACACCCTATTAGTCCAGTTTTCATTGTTCATTGAACTTTTAGGAATTAGTCGGGCTTCAGTGTTTCACAACAAAAAGCAAATAACAGTAGAACAAGTGAAGAACAACTTTCAACCACTCAGCTTCACTCTTATCCCACAGACACCCCCATTGCCATGGCAACCAGCTGTCAACAGCTCCACTAATATCAGGAACATCAATACTCAGACATTTCCCTGTTTGTGGTAAACAAACATGTGTGTGTTTCCTACAAACCACAAACCATTTCTTTATGGTTTTATGGTTTCAGGCTTGATGTTTATTTTGTGATTATTCATAACCGGTGGCCTGAACTCCAGCAGTGGTTGATTAGCTTGTCAGCGTCCTGAGAGAATAAACAGTAAATTATGTAACATAGGTTCTGACCTTGAGTTGCTGTTGACGGATGAGGAAAGCGTCTGCAACTCCTCTGCACATCTGTGGACTGAGAGTCTCTTTCAAACGGTTCAGCAGCATCAGATGATGCTGTTTATTGGCAGCAAATATATCGCTCATTTTCTTTCTGGCTGAAAACACCAGCTTGCCAAACTTTGGGAACATGTTGTACAGCTGATGATGAACACAACATAAACAGTGACTTCTCTGTTCAGTCCAACGTTAACAGATTTTATGCTTTAAAACAGTCCAGTCACACCTGTATTGATGGCGAGCCCAACAGTTGAATGGCTTGGTTTGTTCGATTTACAACGGTAGTGAAATCTAGATCATCATATTCAAATCTTTTGCCATAAACCATGGAGCAGATTACATTACAAACTGCATAGTTTATATGTTGGGATGAATCAAAAGCTTCACCTGCAACAAATGAACCAGAAAATCATTATTCAACACTTTATTAACTCTATTCAGAAAATTGTTTTACTTTGACGTTGGACTGCAAAGAGTAACTCTGAGCAGCAGTTAACTAAACTATAATCCTTCAGGTTAAAGAACAAAGTTCTCATGGTGAAATCTTGCAACAATATCAATAATATTGCCTTCCTCTCTGCTGTTACCTTTAAACTCCTTTAACTTCTGGATGAGGACGTGACATTCCTCAATGATTTTCTCCTCACATACTTTCTTTCCCATCCCAAAGTCCTTCAGGTTGGTCAAAGCAAAGCGGCGCATTTCCTTCCAGGAGTCTCCATTGGTCCACGCAATACCTGTTTAAAACAGTTTAATAAGATAAGTCTAACTAACTATGTCTAACTATAACTAACTTCTCTACATGTGAATTTGTAAAGATTCTGTACCATGATGCAGGTTTGCTTCTTTAGCCACGATGGGTGGTTCCCGTTCTCCAAACTCCTCAGCATAACTGACAAATGCTTCTTTCACCGTCTTATACCCTGTCAGGACCACCATCTTCTTTGGTCCCATGTGGACAGTGAACACAGATCCATATGTCTTAGAAAGCTATGATGAAGCCAGGTGTGCATAATGGAAAAATGAATATGCAAATTAATTCATTTCTCAGAAACGTGGGCCTCATATGTCAGTAAATATCTTTTATTTGCTTTATATTGTGCTGAACATTGTGCTCTCTTTCACCTTATAGATTTGAATACTGGCTCAGATCTGCTTAGCTGTGTTTTGTTCCTAGATAAGGCCACTAAAGGAGCTACTACTGCCATCATGGTTTTATCCCCAGTGTGTCATAAGCCTGGCGGGTCACCAGGCTAAGCATTGCAAGATTTTTTTTATACACCATAAACAGGGACAGTAATGGCAGATTACACTGGGTTTATCGATAACACATTGAACTGGGCGTGAAGGAGTGCTCACCTGTTGCACCACTTCTGTGCCTGCCCATCAGCCTCATACGCTATTATTTCCAAATTACAATGACCGCTGAAGTTTATTGTATTTTCAAAATTCATTAATATAAAATCACAGCGGGCTGCTGGTTGACTGTCCCACTGCTCTACCATCAGACTTAGCAGGTTTTCTGGAGGGAAACCTGAGCGACTAACGTTTTACTTCAGTATTTGTTTATGTGTATGCTCTGTCTTCTCAAAGCCCCACTTGATCGGTTTAACATAATCAGGTTTTAGTGCAACAGGGACCCATTTTTTGTTCTGGGCAAGGATGGATAAAAAAACAAGATGTATAATAGTTTAAAAGAAAGTAAATTGCAAAAATACATGAAATATAGTAGAGAGGAATGTTGAGATCAGTTGTGTCTCACCTTCAGGAATGCTTGGTCAAGTCTCTTAACATCCAACTGCAGCAGGTTGCCAATGATGGGAAGGGGTTTTGGTCCTGGTGATCCCTGTCTGTGGCCCTGAGGCCTGGACTTGGAGAGGAAAAAGTGAAACCCAATGAGGATTAAAATCACAGACCCCAAAACTGAAACTGGGCTGAATGACTGGAGAAAAACCTCCATCGCTCCCATCACTGCAACACGCTTAATACCTGCTGCTGTGCACCAGCTAAACTGTAGGACATGTATTTGATTTGAAGCAAAGTCCAAGGTGCAGGTGGAGGTGGAGCATGTGGTTTACAGCAGGCAGTTTGGAACATTACAATGTATTTGCAGTATTTCATATCAGATGTCAGAAACAACCCAAGTTAGCTGTGCATATTAAAAAACTAAAACAAAATGAGCCCTGAAGGTTCTGGTGGTCCTTAAAGGTTTATATTAACTTTTGCCAGGTGGATCACTGCATATAGTTTGACTGGTTGAGTAGATCTGGTGCTCCACTGCATTGAAACCAGACAGAAGATGTTTTGTTTTCTTGAAGATGTGATCTTAGACAGCACCAGTATTCTACACTTTCAAAATAAAAGCACTGATGTCTAAAAAGTCCCACCAGACCCAGACTGAAAGAATTGCTTTTATTGTTCCATTTTAAGACTTAGTGACATTTTCTTTGCAAAGCATTTTATGTTTTTAAAAAATCAAACTTCAGTTGAAAACATTTCTGATCTTTAATAGTTTTAAAAACACCATAAACCTAAAGAGGAAATGTTTCTCCAGACAGTTTCAAGGCACATTTTACAGCTTTTAAAAAGGTTTTATTGACTCTGTGTGGCCTTCATTTGAGAGACGAAACTGGAATGTGTGTAATGAGGGAGGGAGTAGATATGAGGCAAAGGTCATCAGGCCAAGACTCGAATCTGCGACGGCCGTGTCGACGGCTAAGTCCTCCATGTGTGGGTTATTACAGCCAGACCAACATTTTACAGTTTTTAACGTCAAAGTTAACAACTTAATCTTATTTTGCAGTTCTTTAAAATTGCATAATTTTATCTCTCTGATATTTTGCAAGATTTAATATTGTGTTATTCTAATGTGACAATTTATATTTTTCATTCTTCAGGGGAAAAATCTATCCAGGCTGAGATTCTTTTACTGCATTTCATGCAAACATGTTTAGACTGTTATGAAACAGCTGACAATAATTTATTTAGTTCAAAGTTTAATAGAGCTGCAAAGTTAAAGATTTACAGTAAACGTTGATATTCTTGTTGCTCAACATGAATGTTTATTTTGCCCAGATCATTTTTCCATCTCTTGTAAGTTGAATTCTCTCAGGTATCTTCATTTCACTTGCATAGCTGTGTGTTTAATCTTTTTATTACCCAGATGCCTGAGTAATAAACAGATCATTAGTCTCGTGTTTGCAGGACTCAGTGATGTCAGCGCTGATGTCAGCGCTGAGGTCACTCTGCTCCAGTCTTTGCACAGTTGATGTGTTTTTTGGATCAAGCTGATTTCTGGCTCTCTTAACACCTTCAGTAATTAGAAGAGTATAAATGTTTCTCAGTTTTTCCTGAAAACATTAAAAAAAAAAACATTCTGTTGTTTTTCTTGATAAGTTTTGTGTCATTTTATCCCATAGAAGGAATACAAGTTTGTAAACTACAGGTAACTTTATATTATTAGTAGTTTTCAACGTTCAGTTCATTTTTTCCTAAGCCTCCATTTTTTGCTGGTTTCCTGGGTTCATCTCACTGATGTAGATTACAGCTTGTAACTGCTTACAGTATTAACAAGAAGTTTTACTGTGTGCAGATAGTCTGCAAACAATAATGGTATTTTCTTTAGACATTTTATGATCCGAGTTGTTTTTACTTTGCTCAGCTGCCATCTAGTGGACAGAAGCTGCATTTTCTAATATTTTTGTTGGAATCAGCAGCATAGAGATGAAACAGAAACAGATCAACACAAAGACCTGCAGTTTGGAAGTAGATGATCTTTGCTGCCACTTTTGGTAAAATGGAGTAAGTGTTGTAGTTTGAAGAGTAATATTTACTTTCTTAATCACTGATAATCGATTAAAAAAGTAATCGATTACTGGAAATAAATAAATTTCCATTGAATTAATTTTTATTAATTCAATGGAAATTGATTACATTGAATTAATGGATCAATTTAATGGATTTATATATATTCCTATATATATATATATATATATATATATATATATTCCTTTATTTAATCAGGTAAACCCCGCTGAGATCTAGATCTCATTTTCAAGAGGGACCTGAGCAAAAAATGTGCAATACATAGCAACCTGGTTACAAGATAATTTAATTGATCCATTAAATCCAAACATATTTCTTCCTTATAAGCAGGAAACCTTTGAGATGATGAATTAATTCATTAAAATATGTCATGCGATATTATGAGAAACCATGCAACAATGAAACAATGACAGTTCAGCTCACCTTTAAAGTCTCTGAATATCCTCAGATCTGCTGCTATTAGTCACAGATCACATTGTATTAGATTGAGTTCAGGTGAACGAAAGGCTTAATATGTAATAAAAACAGACAAATATTACTCAATGTTAAATTTTAATAGGTATGTACATCTTAGGCATTTCATCATTTCTTAGTAAAGCTCTTATGCAAACAGATTCTCTCACTAATGTTTGAGCTACTGGACCTGAAAGAACAACTTTGCCTAGGTTAAATATAGGAGGAGAAGTAAGTCATTCTTGGCAGGACTGACTGAAAAACAGATTGGGAAAGACATCCTCTTCTCTGAAATGTAAAGATTTTAACTACATTAACAGACATTCTTCAATTTACTTTGTAGAACATAAAACATTTCTATTAACCTTTTTGTTTTGAATTTTACTATAAACACACAAAATCAAGTAACCGTCTGTTCAGACAAATATATTTGGAGAGTGTTAATTAGTTTTACCTAACACAGATTTAGGGAATGAAAGATTAAATAACCCATAGAAAGATCTATAGTAATTTGTATGAATATGTAAAGACCAGGGATTGTACTAAGCTCTAAATGAATGAAGATTAATTTACACTAATTGACACTTTGTATGTATTCCAGGTATTATTTCACAGTGCAAAGACACAACTTTATTTTGATGAAGCAATGGTCTATAGTTTGACTGAATTGAATATCCATGACCTTTTGTAGAATCGATTTTTAGGTTTCAGGTTTTGCTGATGTCGCCCAAACGAACGAGTGAAAGACAGATCCTGTCCTGATGCAGCGATGCTGCAACGAGGGTGTGTTTGTCTTGGCTCCAGAGTTTTAAGTTTTCCATCACAGACTTTCTTTCCTGAAACTCCTCCTCTTCCTACTGATGGAATCAAATTGTTTTAAATGCAGTGGATTGTTGATTCAGCAGTTATACATTAAACTCCTGCAGTTTGACTCGTACAAGGCTGGAGGTCCAACATAACCATCATTCATTTCACAGTACAAAATGTCATTGAAAGTTAGCTTAGCTTGTCCACAAATAATGACTTTGACATGATTAAGATACAAAACATCTGAATACATGGTGATGGTGATTGATGGTGGATATTTGTGGAGTAAAGATTTCACATTAAAAACAAATTTTCTCTATTTTAGGACATTTACTTTGATTTCTGTTAGGTATAAAGTACCATTTTTTCCACATGTAGTCTCCTCCTTAATTTAAAGGGATAACACAGAGCGTGTGAGGTTGAGGGCTCAGAGTACCACCAACTTGTGGAGTTAGATCGAGTTCTTCCTCTGTAACTCCAGGTGGAGGAGAAAATCGGAAGTGCTGCAGGAGCGTGGCGAAGAAGATGAAAAGCTCCATTCTGGCCAGACTCTCTCCAAGGCAAACCCTGCGACCTATTAGAAACACATCCTCAGCCAATGCCTGTAGAGTAAGGATCTATATAAGACAATAATCAGTCCAACCTGTTGAAAAAGGCAGGAAGGCGTCTCGCTTGAGGAACTTCCCATCTTTACTGAGGAAGTTGCCTGGATAAAAGACGTTCGGTTTCTCCCATTCGCTCTCATCTTGCAAGACGGACGTTAAAACAGCAATTACTGGAGTTCCCTAAAAAACACAAATCAGTCATCATTTACATGACACATTTTCAATTTAATGGATTTTTGAACACATAGAAATTAGATCACCTTACCACTGATTCAAAATACAAATTGACTGACATAAAGTTACCTGATAACAAAGACAATTCCTCCCCCAAACCTGTTTGCTTCACTTCCATATCCAACAGTAATCTGCAAGACCTAATCAACTTCCTCCTGAAGTGACCCAGCTGGATTTTTAATTATCTGAAGAGGGTGAAGAAAAGACTGATCAATATCCCAGTGGAGAGGGAATTGCAGTAGCCCAGCATAGAAGCATGGAAAACTTTCTGGAGGGGGTAATGGGTAAGACAATCCTTGATTCTACTAATTAGCCTCGGATGATAAAAGCTAGACTGGAATACTGCATTGACCTTTTTATTTATTTCCAAATCAAAGATCATCCCACTTGATGGGTGCAGAACCAGACAAGTCCAATGATGCAACAGCACCGCTGCATCCCAGCTCAGTGAACTTTCACAGAATGTTCTGACTGTGTAATCATCTCTTCAAACCCAATAGATCCTGTATTGAAAAATCTGGAGGAAAATTATTTACATCAAAGTAAATAATTGATGTATTTCATTCTGCTCTGAGAATAAAAAAAGCATCCTGTGCCAAAAGCAGGTCGAAGGTGTCATGGACCAAAATCCAGAGAGGACAGCAGTAGTCTCATGGTGCAATTTAATGAAGATCAATATAGGAACTAATGGATAAGGTCAGTCCATGTGGAGCAGATCAACAGTGACACAGAACTCAAGGGAACATGTGGGAGAATCCAACAAAGTAACAGGGAACTAAAGAGCGTATATGCAGGAAGACAGATCAGTCTTTTCCAACCCGTCATTTTCCAGTTCATCACAACGTCAAATTTTTGTCTTGCTTGTTTTATTTCCCTTCTAATCATGTAAAGCACTTTGAATTGCCTTGTTGCTGAAATGTGCCTTACATGTAAACTTGATCTGACCAGTCAAGCTGGCAGAGACCTCCATCAATGAGCTTAAAAATGAGGTTCAAGGTAATGCACCCTCAAGTGTACATTCCTACCTTCTCAATAAAATAACCATGAAACGTGATGTCTTGGCTAGTTCTGTGAGAAATAGCCAGAGGAAGGATGTTGGCCATTCTCTGTATCTCGTGGATGACGGCGTCTGTAAAAGGCAGGTTCTGTCTGTCCTCAACCTGAACTTGCCGACTTCCGATCACATTCCTCAGCTCCTGCCGGACCTGGTCTGAACAGCAAAGTCAGTAAATGACAATGGCACAATAATTACTCTCTGCAGAAACCAAAGGACTTCTGCTTATTGTAATATTGAAAGAAAATCCAGAAGTAGATATTACTCCTCACCTTGTATTTTTGGATATTTGGCCATAAACAGGAATGCCCATCTCAGTGTACTTGATGTTGTTTCAGTACCGCCACTAAACAGGTTCATAATTGTCACCAGCAGGTTGTCGTTGTGGTAGTGACTGTCGGTGATCCCAGATTCCTGCAAAAAATCAGCTGGTTTTCAGAAAATCATCCAAAAACTCATTGAGAGCATATTAGCAGTTTGTGCTCAAAATATGATTATGTCAACGAAGTTATAAAACAAGCACAAAGCAATTATAAACAGCACAAAAGATGAAAGTTCTGTTCCTTAATCTGCATTAATGTTCATATGCTTCATTAATTATAGAGAAAGTTCTAATTCACAAACCAGATGAGGAATAAGAAACTGTAAATCCAGAAGCTTAGCCAACAGTTGCAGTGTGTTGTCAACTAGCACACATTAGCTTTGAAGCACATCAGCTCTGTTTTCAAATGGGCTACAGTGCTTGACCAGACGTTTGTTTCCTATTAGAGGCTGGAGGCTAAAACAGCTGCAACCAGAATCTGCTTTTCAGTTCAGGTAGCACAGGTCATCATGGACGGTTGGGATGTCCTCTTAGCTCAGATCAGTGGCATTTGGCTGGTCAGTGGCCAGTATTCATGTGCTTCTCAGAGCTGAAAAAGCTGCTTTTCTCCCTTCGCTGAACTGGCAGCCAGTAATCAGCATTCATGGGGAACCTGTAATTCCAATGTTCCTTCTGCAGAATTCTAAATAAAACCAGGAACCGGGTTTATTCCTTCGGCCAGGATTATAGATACTGGATGAACAAAACCATAAACTTTATATCTCTTCCAAAGCTCCTGAACAATTAGTGACTCTCTCTCTCTCTCTCTGCCAGCAGAGGAAAGGGGTGAGAGACTAACACACTTTGTCCTCCATGTTGTCCTAATGAATGACAAGTGCAAGCAGAGATCCACTGCTGATGCAGCAATGCTGCAAACAGAATGAGTATGGTCTTAGTCCTAGGTTTTAACCTGCCCATGGTCAGAGTTTCCTTCCTGAAACACCCCCTCTTCCTATTGAAGCTGAAAGTAGATTAATGCAGTGCATTGTGGGATTTACAGTCATTCTGACCTTGAGTTGCTGTTGATGGATGAGGAAAGCGTCTGCAACTCCTCTGCACATCTGTGGACTGAGAGTCTCTTTCAAACGGTTCAGCAGCATCAGATGATGCTGTTTATTGGCAGCAAATATATCGCTCATTTTCTTTCTGGCTGAAAACACCAGCTTGCCAAACTTTGGGAACATGTTGTACAGCTGATGATGAACACAACATAAACAGTGACTTCTCTGTTCAGTCCAACGTTAACAGATTTTATGCTTTAAAACAGTCCAGTCACACCTGTATTGATGGCGAGCCCAACAGTTGAATGGCTTGGTTTGTTCGATTTACAACGGTAGTGAACTCTGGATCATCATATTCAAATCTTTTGCCATAAACCATGGAGCAGATTACATTACAAGCTGCATAGTTTATATGTTGGGACAAATCAAAAGCTTCACCTGCAACAAAGGAACCAGAAAATCACTTTATTAACTCTATTCAGAGAATTGTTTTACTTTGACGTTGGACTCCAAAGAGTAACTCTGAGCAGCAGTTAACTATAATGCCTCAAGTTAAAGAAAAACTTTTCATGGGGAAATCTGCCAACAATTAGTCATTCTAGATTAGCATTTAAAAAAGTAAAAATAAAAACTACTTAAGCAACTACAGTACAAAAAATATATTCAAGATTTGTGGGGCCTTAGTTCTCCTGTACAATACCAAGTATCTTTTTATGTTTGTTGACAAAATTAGGGAAAAGTTTGAGTATAAATGTCCAGTAATCTTGACTCCTCCATGAAACTTTTGCACTGATTCCACAAATTGAAAATGCTCTGACCTTTTTCCATGATACGTAGGACACAGATTGCACAAAACGTCTCAAAATGAGCCACAAAACTCAATCACTTGATCAAAAACATAAATACATGTGCTCTTCTTCAATAAATATCTTCTTTCTTTCTGCTGTTACCTTTAAACTCCTTTAACTTCTGGATGAGGACGTGACATTCCTCAATGATTTTCTCCTCACATACTCTCTTTCCCATCCCAAAGTCCTTCAGGTTGGTCAAAGCAAAGCGGCGCATTTCCTTCCAGGAGTCTCCATTGGCCCATACAATACCTGTTTAAAACAGTTAAATAAGACAAGTCAGCAGACTTACTTCTCTACATGTGAAGCATTACTTGTTTGAAATTGTAAACCTGTACCATGATGCAGGTTTGCTTCTTTAGTCACGGTGGATGCTACCCGTTCTCCAAACTCCTCAGCATAACTGACAAATGCTTCTTTCACCGTCTTATACCCTGTGAGGACCACTGTCTTCTTTGGTCCCATGTGGACAGTGAACACAGATCCATACGTCTTAGAAAGCTATGATGAAAGAGATAAAGAAAATGCAAATTATAAGGGCCAGCCACTATAATTAGGAGCAGTAATCCAAAAATCAAATGACCCTTAGAGAATGCCAGCCCCAACCCCAAATGGCTCACAAGGCCCCAAGTCTCGACCATGTTAGCAAGGAGACATTGGGGTTCTGGAAAAACCCCACAGCTGGTGTCCAGTCCCTGACCCAATCCAGAGACATGCCCAGAAAAAGTCCAGATGGTCCAGTTGAGACAAAACAGTCCCAACCCCCCAAGGATCTCTGATGTCTCCCCCACTCCCACAAACCCAGACATGAATTCCCACCAGGGCCGGCTCAAGCCTCCATGGGGCCTTAAGCAAATCTTGCTTTTGGGGCCCTCTATTTCTGCTAATAATCTGGATTGCTGCAATCAACAGTCAGATGATTAGATCATTTACACACTTATTATGAACTTATTGCATCTCTGATAGTGATGTTTGCATTATAGCCTATATGCATGTACAGTATAACATACAGATACATTCATAGTACCATGATTGGCCGATACTTCCATAGAGATCGATCTTATCCCCTGATCTTATCTTCCTCAGCAAAGGTTTAAAAATCAGCCTCTGTCCTCTTCTGCTCTACAGTGAGAGGTTTGACTGAAACCTGATCCTGGGCTCTTTTTCTATCTTCAACTTTCTTTTCTCTCTTCCTGAAGGGTAAGTCCTTTTTTGCAACGTTGTTTAACTAACTTATCTTCTACCAGAGCTTTGGAGGTCTGGATCAAGCGTGACATACCGCGGCCACCAGGGGGCCCCCAAGAGCAATTTCTTTTTTCTTTTTTTTTTCATATAAAAAATTATATCTACATACATCAAATATATATTATTGTAAAAAAAAAAGTACAACTTTATAATGAAATTGTGTGTTTTTGTTACAATAATTGTTACTGTAATTACTATGTCAGTCCTGCTGCAGCACCAGCAGGACTGACATCCCCCCCTAACACAGTGAAGAATGGAGCAGGAAACTACAGAGTCTGCCAAGCTGCCCGACTAGCTTGTCTGAGCCAGGTTCTGGTTCTGCTGCAGGTTTCTACCTGTTTAAGGGGAGTTTTGATCTTCTCTGTCACTGCATGCATGCTCAGTATGACGGGTTGCTGCAAAGTTAATGTCTTGATTCAATCTGCTCGGTTTCCTTAGATAGAAAACTTTGAATAATAAAATAAACTGCAATGTTTGATACGTCAGATTAACTGACCTAGAATATGCCCTTGTGATGACTTGATTTCCTTCATAATACTAAAATACTATTAGTTACACAGCATATAAGTCCTTTAACATAATCAGGTTTTAGTGCAACAGGGGCCCATTTTTTGTTCTGGGCAAGCATGGATAAAAAAACAAGATATATAATAGTTCAAAAGAAGGTAAATTGCAAAAATATATGAAATATAGTTGAGAGGAATGTTGAGATCTGTTGTGTCTCACCTTCAGGAATGATTGGTCAAGTCTCTTAATATCCAGCTGCAGCAGGTTGATGGGAAGGGGTTTTGGTCCTGGTGGTCCCTGTCTGTGGCCCTGAGGCCTGGACTTGGAGAGGAAAAAGTGAAACCCAATGAGGATTAAAATCACAGACCCCAAAACTGAAACTGGGCTGAATGACTGGAGAAAAACCTCCATCGCTCCCATCACTGCAACACGCTTAATACCTGCTGCTGTGCACCAGCTAAACTGTAGGACATGTATTTGATTTGAAGCAAAGTCCAAGGTGCAGGTGGAGGTGGAGCATGTGGTTTACAGCAGGCAGTACAGAATTTTTTGCTTTGTCCAAAAAAATGTATATGCAGTATTTTATATCAGATGTCAGAAACAACCCAAGTAAGTTGTGCATATTAAGAAACAAAATGAGCCAAAAGAAAACTTTTTGAAGTTTAACACTCTTCAAAAACACACATGCACATACCTTTTCTAATTACTTCATGGAAACATCTTTCTGGGTAAAGACAACATTAAAATGAAATGCACATGAAAGCACATGAAATGCTCACATGTGATGTTGATTCTTTCAACAGAAAATGTTTTCAGACCCTGAAGGTTGTGGTGGCTATAGACCACCAGAACCTATATGTATGTATAAATATACATTTATATTAGGATTTGTTAAGTTTATAACTGCATGTAGATCATTTGCTCCACTGCATTGAAACCAGACAGTTTAGGTGTTTTGCCCTCTGTTTTGTCCTGTTTCAATATGATCTTAGACGGCATCAGGTTTCTACACCTTCATAAGAAAAACACTCATTTCTACGGAGTCATACTCAAACTAACAAAAACATTTTTTAAAATTAGTCTGTTTCCTAAGACATTTTATGATCCCTGAAGTTGCAACATTTTACAGTTTTTGACTTCAAAGTGAGAAGTTTAATCTTATTTTGCACTTCTTCTAAACTGCATAATCATATATCTCCAGTATTTGGCCCTAAAGTTCAAGTTTTAATATTGTTTTATTCTGTCACTTTAAGATTAAATAATCTTAAGGCGACAGATATTAAAACTTGCACTTTATTGCAAAAAATAAAAATAAAATAAAAAATGGAAGAAACTATCCAGGCTGAGGATGTTGTGCTGCATAATATGCAAACATGTTTAAGCTGTTCTGAACTGTCTGACAATCATTTATTTAGTTCAAAGTATAATAGATCACCAAGGTAAAAGATTCACAGTAAACTTTGATATTCTTGTTGCACAACATGAATGTTTATTTAGCGCAGACTGTTTTTCCATCCCTTGGAAGCTGAATCCTGATCTTTTAGGTCACATCAGAGCTAAAATGTTACATTTTACACTTGATACTTTTTAACTTGAGACAGAATTAGTTGATTTGTAAAATATCACAGGGATACCGATAGGGTACAAGCCTTTAAACCAGAGGAACTTTAGTGATGAAAAATCAATACAGTTCAGGTAGAAAATCAGAGGAAACTTTATGTTAGTTTTTGATGCTCAGGTCATTCTTTCCTTTGTTTTTTGCTCATTTCCTGGTGTAGACTGTAGCATGTAAATACTTAGAGAGATAGAAGGACATGTTTTGTTATTGTCATATTTTACAAACATTTATTTGTATTTTCTTAGACCATTTATAATCTGAGGTGTTTTTATTTTGCTCAGCTGCCACCTAGTGGACAGGTGCAGCATTTCCTCATATTGTTGTTAACAGTATGTAGTTGAAACACTTAGAAAAAAGTGAGGCTTTGCAAATAGATTTAGTTCAGATACTTATCTTTAAGTTTGTAATCTTTTAGTTTCTTTTTTTATTTTCATGTATAAAGATGGATTATTTCAGTCCATAAAAGATAAATAGAGCTAACTTTAGCTCCTGATGCTGGATGCTAACACTCTGTTGCCAGTTTTATTCAGGCTCTGAGGTCTGGTACAGTTCAGCAGGGAAATCATTATTATTTCACAGTGAGATCATATTCTGTCTGAAACAATGACATGTCAACAAAATCACAATGATTGGTTTGTTCATATGATGACATGACCAGTCATGTGTTTTGGTGTGTGTGTGTGTTTCTGTGTTAGTGTGTCTGTCCCGGTTCCAGCACTGACCCTACAGTTACACACTGAGTTCTAACACAATCACATTCACAAGTACTCCCAGTGTGAATCCAGTACTCCCAGTGTGAATCCACTCTGACTCAGCCATCTGAATATCAAAACTCACCAAACCAGGCAATGTTTGTGTGAATTGTGGCTTCAGTTTCATGGTGCATAGACGTAGTATTCTGCATATTTAGTTTTATCAAGTGTTACTATTTTCTTTCTATCTGACGTCAACAAGGGATTGTCCTCTACTCTGCTGGAAGTGGAAGTTTTCTCCTTTTCTCTGTGAATCAGAGGGTTTGTTGTGTTGAAAATTCCCATTGGCAGTTCTGAAAATACCAAGACCAGCACCAGCAATAATGAGACATTAAAAATCATATTAATAATTTATCTTCCACATTCTGATGCTCTTTTTAAACAAGTAACATATTTTCTCTTTGTTCAAATCTCTAGATAAACTGTCCATAATAAATCAGTGAGTGTGTCTGTTGAACCATTTGTCTGCTGTGACATATAAAGTCATTTAGCAAAAAAAAAAAAGGAAGCAATTCCAAAAACATTTGTTTGAATTCATATTTATCACCAAAAATATGATTTTTGGATGTTGGTGTTTAATACACTTTTATCACAGTCTGATGATTACACATAGAAATAAAATGTTTATTTCATGTAGTTTGTTGATAATCTTTGCCTCACAGCCTCCACACATAGAAACATGTTTATTTTTGTCACATGCGGGAAGCAGCACAGAGCTCATGAGGTAACGGTGTGAGCGTGAGGCCCGTGTGCGGCGTCAGCTCTAGTTCATCCTCTGAAACTCCAGGTGGAGGAGAGAAATGGAAGTGCTGCAGGAGGGTGGAGAAAAAAATGAAGAGCTCCATCCTGGCCAGACTCTCTCCAAGACAAATCCTGCGACCTGAGAGGGACAAATATAATATTGGTATGTTATTTTATCAACATATTTAATCTGAACAGGCTTTAATCAACCTACAAACCTGCAGAAAATGGGATGAAGGCATCTCGCTTCCTGAACTTTCCATCCTTGTCCAGAAAGTGTGGAGGGTAAAAGGTGTGAGGTTTTTCCCACTCAGTCTCATCACAGAGGACAGATATCAGTAGAGGATAAATTGTAGTTCCCTGCAGAAATCACACCAGATTACCGGCTGAAACAAACGCTGCTGCTAGGACTGTATTTACTGTGAAGGACTGTTTAGAGTGTAAATCTTGCTGGCTAACATTTTCAAAGTGGTATTAACATGTACTTATTATGCTAATGTAATCTTTAGCCATTTTTAGAGCAGTTAATGCTCACACTAAACACACATGACAGGGAGATAGGAGATATGTCACACCTGATGTCATCATTGTAACATTTACGAATAATATCATCTTCCCAATATTTTGTAAAACTATGTAACCATACATAGTACTGAGGGGATGTTAGACAAACCTTAGGAGAATTGCATGATTTCTAATAAACTGATTGGTTTATTGACCCAGATCTAGTTTTTGAACATGATCCACAAATATTGAGGTCGGGGCCTTGGGACGTCATTCCTAATGTTTGACCTTTTCTGTCTGTCTGTGGATTCATGTTCAGCAACACTCCTGAGTTTCAACTCTCTCCCAAATAATTTGAATTGAAGTTGAACAATTTGCAGTCACCTTTCAACCCAACATCCATCTTGTGCATTGCACATTGCACTTTTACTGCTAGTAAAGAAAGCCGGCAACAAAAGCTGCTACTAGCAGCTACCAGCTCAGCAGCTTTCAAAGCTGAAAGCCTCGTTATTTCTGACGGTAAAGAGTTTCTCTCCATCTTCATCTTTAATTTGATGTGAAGATTAAACTAATGAGGGAGTCTTCCTCTGTCATTATTACATACACAACCAACAGCAGTGAAATGGCTCCACAAAATAAATTATGTTGCTTAAAAGCTGGTTTGGGTTGAGTTTGAAAGCAGAAAGCAGTAACTGACCAACTGAAAGGACTCAGACAGGAGATCTTTGCTGTTTTATAAAACATATTTCACCCAGTCCTACCTTCTTGATGAAATGACCCTGGAATGTGATGTCCCGAGTGGTTTTGTGTGGAAGTGACATTGGAATGATGTCGAAACCCATCCTCTGGGTTTCGTGGAGAACGGTTTCGTGGAGAACGGCGTCAGTGTAAGGAAGGTTTTTCCTGTCTGCCACCTGAACCTGACGGTCTCCTATGACTTGCCTCAGCTCTTCCTGAACTTTGTCTTGTTGAGAAAGAAAACAGATCAACTGATTACATTCTCAGGAAATCCCAGTTTGGTTCTAGTGGTAATTTGCTGTTGAAGCAGCTTGTTTGTGTGGAGAGCAGAGATCTTTACCCTGTATCTGTGGGAACTTGGCCATGAACAGGAGACACCACCTGAGCGTAGTGGAGGTGGTCTCAGTACCAGCAGCAAACAGGTTGAAGACGGTTGTGTAAAGGTTGTCATCATGGAACTGACTGTTGGCAACTCCAGCTTCCTGCACACAAACACAGAACAGCAGCTGGATGTGATGCAGCTTCATGCACTCTAAACAAATATATCTTAAACTAATACTTAGAAAATAACTTTAGCTGGATTTGTTTCTTCATAACCCGTTTACCAATATGATCGATCTATTATATATTTTTTCCTTACCCTTTCAACACTGTAGAAAAACAACCAGCCTGCTGACATTGATTATCTGCTTCAGTTAAACCTGACAGTCTATTACTGCCTCACTGTCACATGCATAACAAATATTACATGACTAGAAATGATGAACCAAAGTTAATGTTGGTATATTTTTCATACACTTTAAACAATTTCCTAAGTTTCTCCATCTCCTAACCTCCAGTTTCTGCTTCTGAACCAGAAAGGCGTCCACTAATCCTCTGCACATCTGTGGGTTGAGGGTTTCTTTCAAATTACTGAAGAGGGCAAGGTTTTGTTTTTGACTGGCAGCATTCATCTCCAGAAGGATCCTTCTGTTGGCAGTCCTTTTGAAAAGTGTGGGGAAGGTATTGTAGGCCTGTGATATAGAGAAGAATGTTTTTCTAATTAATACATAAATATTCTGCAGAATTAAACTGGTTTAAAATATAAAAGTGCAAACTTACTTGTATTGAGGGAGAGCCAAACATGATTGCAGCTTTAGTTATTCTGTTTACCATAGATGTAAACTCTGGATCATCATATTCAAATCTGCTGCCATAAACCATGGAGCAGATGATGTTAGAGACAGCGTAGCCTAAGGACTGGGATGTATCAAAAGCCTTTCCTGGAGTCCAGGGGAAGAAATCAGAATATATTTTGCTGCATCATCTCTAGATATCATTAGTGAGATTTCTTTTTACCTTTATGTTTTTTAAACACTTCAATGAGGTGTTGAGATTCTTCAATGATTTTATCCTCACAGACCTTCTTCCCCATCCCAAAGTCTCGTAGGTTGGTCAAAGAGAAGCGGCGCATTTCTTTCCAAGCATCTCCATTGTTCCAGATCACGCCTTATGCAAAGAACAAGATTATTAATGGACTGAAAAAAGGTGCGGAGGATTAAAAACCTACTCATTTCTGTCATTACCGTGTCCTTTACTGAGTTCCTGAAAAATCAGCATTGGATCTCTGTCCCCAAACACATCGTCGTGGGTGACCAGCGCCTCCTTCACTGTCTTGTATCCTGCCAGGACCACCACTTTTTTAGGACCCAGATAAATAGTGAAAACTGGCCCATATTTCCTGTAGAACTAGTAGAAGAAAATAAAATTGGTTTAAGGAAAAATAATTTAGTGGACAAAAGTATCTGTTCATAGTCTCACCTCCATTAATGTTTTGTAGGGTTTCTTCAAGTCAATCTGCAGCATATTCCCAAGGAAGGGAAGCGGTGTGGGTCCTGGTGGCTCGTTTTTCTGCCATTGGGATCTGAATATTGATGAGGCAGTGAAATAAATCAGAAGAAGAACTACAAGACCCACAAACAGAGAGAAAGAAGTGGAGTCCTGGAGCAAAATATCCAACATTCCCATGATACTAAAGCAAACCGTACACAGGATCAAACTGCTTTCACTAAAGAGAGCAACGCTGTTGTGTTGAAATGAGTCAGAGAGCAGTTTTATAACGACACAAGTCTTACGTAACACTCATAAACAATCAGGACTTTAGTCTGTGACACCACCTACACGCATGATAAAGTCTCTCTCTTTCTAATGTTTCTATTGTCTTCCATAGCTCCTCAGTCACAATCACTGTCTTCTGCTGCTTATCAGTGATCACAATGTATGGTTGGTTGTGCATTTTGTTTGTTTGCAACAGGAAGTCCCACAGCCAATTGGTTATTGCGTTTCATGTATTCCTTTCCTCCTAGTATTGTGAGATTGTGCTGGTTTGTACCTGCAGCGTCTTTGTGCTGTCTGAACCTGAGATCTCTGGTAGATCTGGGTTTCTCCAGGCTTCCTCCATGATCATGGCTTTGGTGCCTTCCTTTAGTTTGGCCCTTTCTTGCTACTGATAGGAGTTAATCATCAGCTCATCTGAATTTTGCAGGATCATTAATAATGTTAAAGATCCTTCATTAGCCAGGCTACACAAAGCGTAATTTCGTCAGATGTTGATGTTACGCAGGACTGTGATAAACAGGAAGTAGAGGCTGCAAACTAGAAGGAGATCTTAGAAAAATGGAGTTAATCCTTGACATTTTTTGAATTTCGTGCCTCTGGCATGGCACAGACCCCCAGAGGATGGGATCATTCTAGACATCTGAACTTTTTTGATAACTGTGTGTCCATTTCCCCTTAAGTGCTTTAACTCTTAAGGAAAAACCAAAAGCCTCAAACGAGCATGAAAACATTTTTTTGTGAAGCTTAAAACGTTATTTTATATTTTGCCAATACCATCAATCTTTTCTATTGTGATACTTCAAAATGTGCAACGTTGTTACTACCTGAGACATTCACTGAGCGCCTCACCCGTCGGTTCATCTTCCTGATTTATTCTTGGAAGTTGGATATTTCATCATTAATATTCCAGTTTGTGCAAAACACCAGTAAAACCGTCAATGACAGAGACAAGAGCATTATGCTTCCTCCTTCTCTGACACTTCCTGGGTTTGAAGACATTTACTCCTAAAAGCATATGTTTTGTCATATTTTCTGTTTGAGTTTGGTAAAGGGTCTTCCTAAGTAAATGGGTCTAATTGGTCCAGATCGACCCAAACATGACAAAGATGAACTTTAAATATTCCCTTCATTTCTGGGTTGATTGCATGCATCAAGGGATCAGACAGTTCAAATTGTGAAAATCATTGTTGTTGCCAGTCAGCTTTCCAAGAAATAAAAAAGAGTGTGTGCCTGTAGATTATTATACATGCTTTGAGATAATCAGCAGTGGGACAAAGGTATTTAGGAGAAAGGTAAGGAGAGAGTTGATCAGTTGACTTAATCATCATTTTATTGCTTCTGGTAGACAACATAATTACTTTATGGTCAGGAATAAATGTATTCTCTTGTAATTTGTTTTCCTCAACAGGTTTAACTTAATTACTCTCTGCAAATATGTAAGTCAAACTTTATCTAGATAGCACCATTTAAGACGTAATAAAGTAATATGTAAGAATATTGTATGTTATTGGGATTTTATGTGATTGGCAAACATAAGGTTGAGCACAATTATGAAGGGAAAAATTAAAATAAAGAAATACATAACATGACGTACATTTGTATTCAGCTTCTTTTCGTCAGATACTCTTTATTGAAATTCCCTTCAGAGGTCATTTAGTCAGTGATTACAGTTGATTTAGGTTTTATACCAGAACATGAAGCCTTCTGATGTTTCCTCCCAAATATCCAAATCAAAACTTTCCATGTAAGACTTGCAGCTCCAGTTGCAGCTAAAGTTGCTTCTGCAACATATTAACTCAGAACATAAATGCCTGCCACACTAATAAAAACAAATTTTTATTTGTTAAAATAAAAAATAAAAACCCAGCCATCATTTTGATTCTTTTTTGTAATTTTAATCTTCCATCCATCCATCCATTTTCCGTTCACCCTTGTCCCTAATGGGGTCGGGAGGGTTGCTGGTGCCCATCTCCAGCTACGTTCCGGGCGAGAGGCGGGGTACACCCTGGACAGGTCGCCAGTCTGTCGTAGTAATTTTAATCTTATTCTGGGATAAGCTTAGCTTAGCCACACGTCACGAAACATTTAACTAAAATTCTTTTTTATGATTTATTTAGACTTATTGCATGATTTTTATTCATTACTTAATAAGCACGAACAGTGTCTGTTTTACAAATATAGTTTTGGGAGATTGTTCTCTGTCACACTCTGACATAGAGATTCATAAAATAAAGCTTTGCATGAACTGTTGATTCTTCTTCACATCTGAGGAACAGCACACAGTAGATGAGGCATCGGGCTGAGAGTGATGCCTCCGCGTGGCGTCAGGTCCAGGTCGTCTTCTCTAACTCCTGGTGCTGGAGTGAAGCGGAAGTGCTGCAGCAGGGTGGTGAAGAAGATGAACAGCTCCATCCTGGCTAAACTCTCTCCAAGGCAGATCCTGCGACCTGAAGGAGAGTTGAAGACGAAAACGTAAGAGGCTTCCTGTCTAAAAGCAGACAGATTCCTGAACCAACACACACCGGCAGAAAACGGCAGGAAGGCGTCACGCTTTACAAATTTGCCATCTTTGTCCAGAAAGTGAGCAGGATGAAAGCTGTGGGGTTTCTCCCACTCACTGGGGTCATGCAGGACGGAAGTCAGGAGGGGATAGACTGTGGTTCCCTGCAGCAGACGAAATATGGAAACAGAGCAGATATTTTATCTGTTAAGAGTAACAAACTGCATTAATGCATCTCAGTCAAATAATCCAGTCTTTTGAAAATAGTTCAAGCTAATTCCAGGCTCTTGAATCCATAACTGACAGAGGAAATGTTGCTGAAGGTTGAGACAAAATATTTAATCAAAATTATCCAGGCATGTACAGAGAAAACAGACATAATCACTCCCAAAATGTTCAGACGCTGATTTCTGTGCATTCCTCTTTTTATCCACCAGAGGTCCTCAGTCCCACCAGTAGCACCAACTCCGTTTCCAAATCATCTTCCCTGAAATAGACCAGCACTCAAACTGCACTCTGCAGGTTTTCACACAGCAACATCCTGTCTGGTCCTCTGGAGTTACAATCCTGAACATTTTAGATCAATCACTTCTCCAACACACCAAAAATGTCTTCTTTTCTTTGAGCTGTAAAAACGTCTGTAAAACCATATACAGTATAGACCAAAAGTTTGGACACACCTTCTAATTCAATGGGTTTTCTTTATTTTCATGACTATTTATAAGGCAAGAAATCCCACTTATTAACCTGACAGAGCACACCTATGAAGTGAAAACCATTTCAGGTGACGACCTCTTGAAGCTCATCGAGAAAATGCAGAGTGTGTGCAAAGCAGTAATCACAGCAAAAGGTTGCTACTTTGAAGAAACTAGAATATAAGGGGTATTTTCAGTTGTTTTACACTTTTTTGTTTAGTGCATATTTCCACATGTGTTATTCATAGTTTTGATGCCTTCAGTGTGAATCTACAATGTCAATAGTCATGAAAATAAAGGAAACTCATTGAATGAAAAGGTGTGTCCAAACCTTTGGTCTGTACTGTAATTTGACTGCAGAATTACTGTATAATGTGACATTATGTTAGTATACTTGCTTTTCCTGGTTTGATATAAATTCAGATAATTTTTTCCAGCCAGACCTTCTTGATAAAGGAACCCTGGAAGGTGATGTCTCTGCTGGTTCTGTGAGGCAGCGCGGTGGGAACGATGCTGGCCAGTCTTTGTGTCTCGTGGATCACGGCATCAGTGAACTGCAGACTCTTCCTGTCTGAAACCTGAACCTGCCGATCTCCTATCACCCTCCTCAGCTCCTCCTGGACCCGGTCTGGTAGACGGAAAACATCCAGATAATGACCACTTCTTTACAGCAGCATCGCTATTTCAGTATAAACTTTTGTTAAAACATTTTCTTCTTGTTCTTGTGATGGTGGTAAAGTTTTTACCTTGTATCTTTGGATATTTGGCCATGAGGAGAAGCCCCCATCTCAGAGTGGTGGATGTTGTTTCAGTCCCGGCGCTGAATAAGTTTGTGACCGTCATTAGCAGGTTCTCATTATGGAAGTGGCTGTTTTTATTACCAGATGCCTGCAGATGAACAAATAATTATGATTCTGCACATTCCTGTCATCAGCTTTAACAGCCACAGGCGAAAATAATAATAAAAATAGCTTTACAATAAAACCAGGCATAGAAGATAGAATATAAAACAGCATACATGTATTTTGTTTGGAGTTCCCACTGGAATTTAGCTTTTTTGCATTTTGAATGTTGGAAAAAGAAATGTGTCTCTCATGTTCTGTGCTGAAAGTGAAAAATATTTCCACAACAGGGAAATTAAACAGCTGTAGATTTAGTTTCTTTGTGTATTACATCACCAAATGTTCCTATTTATAAGGTTTCCTTATAAATGAAATCATATTGGGTCACTGCTGAACTATAGAACTCCTTTATGCATGGTTTGTGTTGTATTAGAACGTTATATAGCAACATATTCATGTCTTAACACTGAAATACAGGAATATCAATAACAGTCACAATAAACTGTCATGTGAGGGCAGAGTGAGCAGATTCAACTGATGAACTCTGAAATAATTTCAGCTGAAAGAGCAAACCTCCAGGTTCTGCTTGCGAACCAGAAAGGCGTCCACAAAGCCTCTGCACATCTCCGGGTTCAGCGTCTCCTTTAACCGCCTGAAGAGGGCGAAGTTCTGCTTCTGATTGGCTACAGCCATTTCTACGAACTCCTTCCTCCTTGCGACCCATTTAAAGATGCGTGGAAACATGTTGTAAAGCTTTCAAAGAAGAAGTTCTCATATAAGTTAATGATTTCTCCACCCTACAGCATGTTGCTGTCTTTGCATTAAATACCTGAAGGGAAAGAGAACCGCTGAGCAGAACGTTCCTGTTGGTTCGATCCACCATTGATGTGAACTCTGGGTCACTGTATTCAAATCTGCTGCCGTACACCATGGAGCAGATGATGTTGGAGACGGCGTAGTTAGTCGGCTGCATTGTGTCAAAAGGTTTTCCTGTGAGGAAGTGGAAATAATTGAAGCTTACAGCCGCGTAAAAAACAGGTTTATTCTGTTTTTGCTGTTTTGTTACACTTAAATATTTCAGAACATCAAAAACATTTTGTCAGAAAGGAATCATTTCTCAATAGTCAAGGGCCCAGACCCTCAGTACGAAGCCAAGCACAGAACAATAAGCTGGTTTTTACATCTCTACATCCTACATCTCTCTGTGGTTCCATTAAATATCTAGTAAAAAGAACCAAAAAGATTTACTGACTTCAACCAGACAGCCTGACTTCACATTTTAAACAAAGACTTTTCTTTATTTTCCTGAAAAGTTTTGTAAGAAACAAGGATTTGGTCCATATGCAGCATCAATAGTTAATTACTCCACTGCTCTGGGGCTTGATGGTACAGTTAAAGGCGGTTTGTTGAGCCTCCAAGGAGACTAAAGTATTTTAATATTGCACAGGTTGTGCTGAAGTTGTGATGAGACAGAATAGATCACTGGACTTTCAGCCAACAGTAGTTTTTTCATCATAGGTGAAACTTGAAAACAGAAAAATACGGATCAGATGTCACAATTTTTAAAAAATTCACATATGCAGGACATGGCAGAGATGATTGAGCAATCACTAGACACGCAGAGATGGGTTTGTCTTTGCAACTTTATGACAATATTAATCTGAAAGGAACTATTTCTAATGTTTTTCATGAGACTGGACTGAATTGTCTTGTAAAAATGATTAATTTTACCTTTGAAATTCTTAAAAACCTCAATGAGATGCTGACACTCCTCGATGATTTTGTCTTCACACGCCTTCTTGCCCATCCCAAAGTCCCTGAGGTTTGTCAAAGCAAAGCGTCGCATTTCTCTCCAAGAGTCACCGTTCGACCACAAAACCCCTAAAATAAATTCAGTTGTAGATTTTGATTTACACAGATGTAAGTACGTATCACTAAAGGCTTTCTCTCCTCACCATGCCCTTTGTTGAAGTCACGTAAAATCTGAAATGAGTCCCGGTCTCCAAACTCCTCGTCGTGCTGAACCAGAGCCTCCCTCACCGTCTGGTATCCGGTCAGAACCACCACTTTTTGGGGCCCAAGATACACAGTGAAGACTGATCCATACTTCTTAGAAAACTGAAAACAGAAAGAAACTGATCAAGTTTCTGTGACAAATGGGAAGTTCAGTTCATCTTTAAGAAGATCTCCTTGTCAGTGACACAGGAAGTCATCTGGACTGGCCATATTGTTGTTCTCACCAAGACTTTTTGATCCTAATTGCAAAGGAAATTTGCAGAAAAAGAAGAGCAGAAGACATGAAGCAAAGATGTTGGGAATTAAACTCCAAACTCCTGCATCCAGGAATAATCGCTTTTTTCTCCAAACTGAGTTGTTTGTTTTGTTCTTAATTGTTATTTTTCATGTCATTTTTTAAGACACAAAACTTTGAATCAAGTTTATTCATAAAAGTTTATTTTAGATAACTAAGCTAAAAATAATAATAACCAAAACCAATAAGTGCCACCTGGACTTTGATCAGAAGATGGTAAGGAAAATATGTATTGAGCACAAAGTTTTTCCCAGTAAATAATCAGCAAAAGCATTAAATCAGTGCTAGATGTCACTAACAAACCTAAACATACCGAGTAATGCTTTAGTGTGTCTGCACAGACTTTATGTTCCAACAACAATAAAACTTCCACTTGTTTTAGCTGTAAATGTTTAGGATTTTGCAGCTTCTCATGACTTCATCAAGCTTCAGTTCATTACATAAGCAGGATTAATTGAATTTGCATGAAGTTATTGACCTGTTTACCTCCTGGAATGTGTGGTACGGTCTGCTCAGGTCAATCTGCAGAAGGTTTCCAATCAGAGGAAGTGGTCTCGGGCCCGGCGGCTCCTTCCCATGTTTTCCAGAACTAAAGCTGGAGGCGATGAAATAGACCAGCAGCAGGACAGCCAGAGCTACCAACCATGAGGTCAAGGAGGACCGGAGGAAAACATCTAAAACCCCCATGACTCTGAAAACGTCCATCGCTCCAGATCAGGTTCTGGCAGTCAGAGTGAGCGCTGGAAAGGAAAGCAGCTAACAGAGAATGGGATTAGTTTGGCTGGACAGAAGGAGGGGAAGTTCACACAATGCAGATAGTTAATGATTCTTTAACAGCACTTTGATCTATGTCAAAGTTGAGTCCTGATTTTACAGCCTGCATGAACCAGCAGCAGACCTGCTGCACTGCTAAACAGTTCATTAGAATGGTAATTTTGCATTTTCAATGCAGAATTATAGTTAAAACAAATCATGCTACTAACTTTACTTGAAAATCTTCTTTTTTATTTTGGGCGTGCCGTGGTGGCATAGCAGTTAGCGTGATCCATATTTGGAGGCCTTGAGTCCTCGACGCAGCCGTCGCAGGTTCGACTCCCGGACCCGACGATATTTGCCGCATGTCTTCCCCCCTCTCCTTCCCCGTTTCCTGTCAGCCCATTGTCATTTAAGGGACACTAGAGCCCACAAAAGACGCCCTGGAGGGGTTAAAAAAAAAAAAATCTTCTTTTTTTCAAACTGAAAGGGTCTGGAAGCCTGAATATCCGACAGGCAACATCCTGCTGCAGGAGTTGCTCACCAGTTTTACAGTTAATTTTAACAAAGAGACTCAATCTGTGACCTGAAGATAAGCAAGTTAGATATTCACTGATCCAGACATGTTTTAAATAAACAAGACTTACATGAATCATTACATCCATTTCAACTAATTTAGACATTCCTGTTTTAATAAACTTTATGCTGTGAACAGAATGAGTTGTATGACTGGAAGTGTTGGTTCTGTAAATAGTTTCTCCATCTCAGGTAAAGATTCATCAGAGGGTCATGTTGTTCTTCCTCACAGTTTTCTGTGTCACGCCTTATTTCTCATCTTTGTCCAACATCTGAGCAATATGTTGCTCTAAAACCTGCTGTTATACGTCTTAACTGGACTAATGTGAACTTTTCAGATTCACTGTTAGCATAACTTATTATTTTTAATCTTTTAAGATTTTAACCTGAAAAAATGATGAGCTCCACCTACATAAGTTTGGCAATGTACAAAACTAAGTTGGTTTGAGGAAACTACGTGTTGCAAGTCACAGGAAGTGAGGTCAGGATCTCCAAGTACAAAGACGTAGATGATAGAAGAAGTAACTACTGGTCTCAGACAGCGTGAACCTGAGTGGATTAAAATGTTTGTAATTCTGGTTCTGGTTCTGGTTCTGCAGCTTACAGGTAAGAAAACAAGAAATTATCCAGAATTCACAAAATTCTTGTTAATTCTAATTAGAATTTATAATTTTTTTCTTTTCAACAGAAATCAGAGGAACGTTTTCACCCAGATTTGTTGTCCGAGATGGAGATGATGTCACTCTGCCTTGTGAAAACATGAGAGATGAACAGGATACATGTGAAAAAACTAACTGGCTGTTCAGTAATTCACCAGATGCATCAGTTACTGTCTCTACTGACAGACAAGTGTCTGGAAAAACGGAAAGATTGGAGGTGGCGGCTGATTGCTCTCTGGTCATAAAGAATGTCTCACATGAGGATGTTGGTTTCTACACCTGCAGAACTTCACATATCAATCATAATCAAGATGCTCATGCTCATCTGTTTCTCTTAACAAGTAAGTTTTTAAAACTATTTTATCATTTTAACATTTAAACCTCAGGAATTAATGTAAAAATCATTCGTTATATTCACCAGTGACGGAGAAGAAAGAGGGCGACCAGGTGAAGTTTTCCTGCTTCGTCGCAGCAAAGGAAACGTGCAAACACACGGTGGAGTGGATGTATGAGAGGAAAGCTGTGAACGATACCATGATCATGAAGACATCCGGATGTTCAGTTACTGCGGTTATTCCTGAAAGTTTCCTCAAGAACAAACCAAAATATCGAGAGATGATTTCCTGCAAAGTGAAGGCTGATTCCACAGAAAGAGACCAGCTGTTTCCCCTCAGCCCTCAGACAGCCGGTGAGTTACAGGGAGCTGTGAGGAGATGAGAAAATGCACATAAATATAGCAAACAATAATAACACGTTTAAATTTAACAGGAAATGATGTAAGCATGACAAGTGCAGAAGGAAGAAAAGCTAATGAAACACAGCCTGCATTGAAAAACGCTTCAACAACCCCATTAAGTAACGCATCTCTGTTATGTTACACTTTATGCTGCAAATGCTTTTCTGTTCCTGATCAAATGCATGAGTAAAAAACATGATTGCATGTTTAAGTTGTGCTTTTAAGATTATTGTTTTCTTTTGTTTGCAGATTTGTGGTTATACGTTGTCGTGTCTCTTGGTTCAGTAGCATTGATAGTAACTGTTCTAATGATCACTCTGTGGAAACGAAGGGAAGGTGAGAGAAAACTTTGGCTTTAAATGAACTGAATTGTTCTCAGAAAGTTGTTTGTTGGAGCTAAAATGAAAACCTTTATGCATTTTTAGAGGAAAGATTGATAATTCTTCAGGATGTGGTGAGTTTATTCATTTCATTTTGAATTTTGCTGCCCAGTTCACATTGTTCATTGTGTGGAGATTTAAGCTGCCTTGTCTTTGCACTTTGACAGGAGCAAAGCCTGAACTCTGCTGTGGTTCTGTCTAGTCCTGGAAACGGTCCAAACATGGTGAGCATGTTTCCCTGAGCTCCAGCCTCCCATTCTCAGCCCACTGGTGGGAATTTCACAGCAGTAAATCCGTCATTCTTACACAAACTGCTTATTACAGCAGTGATCTAAAGGTTTTTGGCCATATTTGGCCACCGTAGTGTCTCTTCTGTTCACCTCAGCATTGCTGTGCACAACCAAACCTGCAAACACATTCAACATCAGCAGGACTGAAATGGTTCAATCCTGTATGTTTTCAAACTAAAGTGTTGCTTTAGGAATTATGCTGAATATTATATGGCATATTGAGGATTACATAATAACTTCATCTAACTTTTCTGTCATACGTTTTACATGATTTGAGGAAAAATCTAAAGTTTGAAACTGGAAATATGTGGAAAATTCACATTGAAAATGGAAGGGAATCATATTAGCAGACATGCTGCTTGCAGCTTCCCAGTTACATTTTGAAAACATTGTTACTTTATTAAGGCTGAAAGATGATGTTCCTCTGCTTTCCACACCAGAACTCGCTTTGTTTTTTGTTTTTCACAGCTAGAATAGTTTCCAAACAGAAATATTTCTGTTTCTGTAATAAAGGAAAAGGTGACACACCAGCAGAATGTAGCAACAGGTGGGGGAGGAGGAACTAACTTCAGGGCACTGAGGTCACTCTGAAAGTTTCTGTAGCATCTCTTTAAAAGAACTTCACAAATGTATAACGGAAGATTTTGAGAGTTTTGAAACCACAAATTGAGCTTTGTGTTTTCACCAAACTGTGAGAGTTTGTTTCAGAAAAATGTTGGCATTGCATTTTACAATATAATGTACTTTATTCATTTTCTTAATCAATTAAACACATTTTAAGACTTTCTTTGTGACCCAAGGAAGAAAGGAGAATGAACAGAAGTGAAGAAAGTGTCACAGTTTCAAATCCATCGGAGTTGTTTCTGTTTTATTTAGACTGATGGATTTTTGGTTTTGCAGGAATTTTATTTACACAAGATTAGTGACCTCTGCAGGAGGATAATATCTGTAAGTTGTTCGTAATTTTTTTTCTGGATCTGTTAGAATATGGATATATCCTGCACTCTGTGACCTGCAGAAACTAAACACTTTAGTCAACTAAAAGGAAATCTCCGGGTCGTTTTTGTTGTCTTGTGAATCTTTGTGTCAGTTAGTAAAGGTTTTTCTTTTTGTGTAGGCTGACCCTGAAGATGAAGTTCTCTACGCCACCATTTGCCACACAGAAAAGGCAAAAAGTAAAACTTGGGTAAGTTTCCTTCTGTTGAGCTTTATGATGAAATCAGGAGCTGAAAAGCAGAACTGCTGCTGGCCTGAACTTTTGTGAATTTGATGTCTTGCTTCATGTTCAGTAAATATGAAGAAGGCTGTTACTCACTTTCCTGCGTGATGTTAGAACATTTTGAAATTTCTGGGTTTTTTCACAAAAACCCACAATAAAGTAATTCTTCAGGGATGAGTTATTTTTGTCCTTTTCTTTTTTCCTTGTCTTTATTTTTAGGCTCACATTGACACATTGATAAAATCAGATTTAATTTCTGCTCTGTGCTCTCGTTAAGGATGATGAGAAGCCAGGCGACTCTGTGACCTACAGCTGTGTGAAGGTCGATTCTCCTGCAGGTTCCTGTGATCCTGACAGCCTCAACGCAAACCATCAGCAAATCACATGAACAAGAAATGAAATATTTTGCTTCTGAAAACAAAACCTTATTTATCATGAACTTAAACTGTTATTAAGATATTAACTGGATGCTGGTGTGATTTATTTCAGTTGAGTAGTTGGTGTGAAAGTCAGGTTTCAGATCATAATCACATGTATCTTGATTATGATGTCCAGGTTATTAATTCAGAAAAACAAATAATTCAGCAACATGATGTGTTTTCTGTATTGATCTGATTTAGTGCTTAAGTCTGACGGTTTATTTATTAACTTATTAAGTATATAAAGTAATACAAATTATACAAGTAGGAACATTGTGCTGTTCATAGAAGTTATATAAATTGAATAAAACTATGGATGCATCAGTTAATCAACTAGAAAACAATCAATTTATCCTTAACCAACAGTGAAAACTAAAATATATATTTTTTTTTTCCTGCTGAATAAATTAATCAAAACGTTTTTTAAAAGTTCATGTACGCTCTGTAAATGCAGCAACTTTTTGTTTAGAATTTAGCATGCAGACTTTCATGAATAAAATCTTGTATTTCTTTTATTTATCACTAAATTTGAAAATACTATGTTTGTTTCGTCGCTGATGTTTGTTACATTTGATTGTTGAATTTAAAAAGTTTACACAGAAATTTTTGTGTTGCATTCTTGACAATAAAATTTTTTTTAAGACTGATATTTAAACACAAAAACAGAAAAAACACAAACAAACCTCTTTACTCTGCGTACGGCTTCTGATCCACAGTGCTGCATAAAAACAAATGAATTCCCTTCTTATTATTCCTTCCATGATCGAGAGTCAGCATGACCTTGTATTTTTATTTATTTTTTTATTATTATTTAATTAAATCACTCCTTTTTTAAAAGTGATAAAATTGTCTTTTTATTTTTAAAATCTATATCAGCCTGATGACGTTTTAATACATACTTTTGGTTCTGTTCTTTAAGGTGGAGGGGAGCTGCAACATTTTCAAAAGCAGCCTTTTAATCTGATAAAATCTCCTTGTAAATTTAACATGTTTTCCTTTCATACATGTGAGTTTGCTGTAGATCTGGTCAAGATGTAATATCTTATGATTTCTACAAAATATTGACAAAAAGCAGACAGAATGTAAACCAGTACCATGCCCACATCAGCTTTTAATGTGGCAGACAGTTTTCTAACTTTAGCATGAACACAAATTAAACTGGTTTGGTGAAGTTTGTGTTTAGCTTTCATAACTTTAATATAATTTATCAAACACGAGACTTGGGAAGCTGTTAAAATTTTCTCTGTCCACAAGGGGGCGATATAGGTTGGCATCTGGTAAAATGTAAAAAAAAGAGTAATTGAATAACAGGTTTTAATTTAAAACTGTCTATAAACTCTGAACCCCAGTTAGGGATGAGGGGGAGATGAAGGATGTGAGGCTGGATTTTCTGCAACAAGTCAAACTGTCTGTGGTCAGAGTTAAATTTACACCAGGGTGAGAAAGAAATGACACACAGATGATTGTGATGTGTGAATTACTGGAGACGAACAACTTTACTGAAAAGGAAATTATCTATAGACTCAGGAAATGATAAGAGGGCTGCAGTTCAGCGGAAATGAACTGACACGTCAGGCAGAGAGAAGACAAACTGTCCAAGAAACAGAATGACTGAATTCAGATCAGTTCAGCTGTCTATATGTCTGATTCTGGCACTAAAGTTTACAGGTGAGGATTATTGTTACTGCTTTATATTTTTGTATTTTATCTAAATGAAGTGAGTTTTCTTGTTATATCTGTGAGCTTGTTACATTTCCTATTGTGTCGACATGTTTTCTACTTTAGCTGTTTTTCTTCTGTTGCTTTTCTCTGCAGTAACAAAGCAAAGTTCTTCTTCTGTCATTGTGAGAGGAGGGGATGAAGTTCTGTTGGCCTGTGAAAACATGATGGGTCCGATTAAGTGCTTACGGATCCACTGGCTCTTCAGTAAATTATCTCAAGGAACAGCACTAGCTCTGGTTAAGTTTGGTCACCCTAATAAAACTCAGGCTGCCAGAGAAAAAGCAGACAGGCTGAGAGTTTCATCAAACTGCTCTCTGATAATTCAGAAGGTCAGCGCTGCTGACGTTGGGACATATTACTGCCAACAAGTTCAAACCACAGACCAGAACGAGATCATACACACCGTCGCTTTGTCTCTGGTTAACAGTGAGTACATATTCTCAGCCTTTTACCAAATACTAACCAAGTATTCAGCACAGTCACCAGCTAACCTCAGGTCTTTGTTTTCCTCCAACAGTTACTGAACAGAAAGATGATGAAGAGGTGACGCTAAATTGTTCTGTTATACCAAATGATCCATGCAAACACAATGTGAAGTGGCTTTATCAAGGTCAAAGTATTGATAAACATAATACATATCTAGGGACAAAATACTCTGTTTGTGCTGCTGAAGTCACCTTTAAGAGTTCACATTATGTTTATGAGCCGGGCCGTTATAATTCACTGCAATGTGACGTAGAAGAGTCTGGAGGAAGAAAGCAGCAGCGGTTTCCCTTCAGAGCTGAAACTCCAGGTGAGAAAACTAATGTAATATGAAAATCTCAATTTGTCAATTTAGTTTGATCAGTTGAGCTGATAAATTTGGCCTTCATGTTTTAATGTCATGAAATTCCTGAAAATAGAGAAGAAAAATAAAAGATCTGAAGAGAATGAGGCAGAACCACCATCTGGTGAGTCAGGAAATACTTTTCAGAATTTTGGCTTCAAATCTTTTATGATGGATACATGAATACTAAATGTGTTATTTGTATCACTGGATATTAGATTGTTACATGTGCCTTATTTTTAGTCACCAGATAGTAAACATAAAGCTAATGTTTATTCCTATTTTTAGGTATGTGGTGGTTGTACGTCATTGAAGCTGCTTTAGCAGCTTTCCTGTTGTCTCTCAGTCTTCCCATAAAGACAAAGAAAAACAAAAGTATGAAGATTCATCTGAAACCAGATTCATTTGTATTTTTACTGTGAACACTAAAGTACTGCTTTCCCTTTTCTCTTTGAAGGAAATAATACACCAGTGGATGAAAACCTGGTGAGTGTAACTGTTTATAGTGCAATGTACAGTAGAGCCCTGCATATTTGCATTCTAGTATTCACAAGTTTACCTGTTTGTGGATTTTAGCTATATATAAATATATAGCTATATGGCTATATATAACTAAGAATAAACACAAAATAACCTGCATGTCTTGTGCTTAACTTCCTGATTTATGCTCTTGACTCTCCACAAGGGGGCAGGATTGGCTGATATCTTGCAAAATAGTAAAATAAAACAGCAGAAAAGAGTGTTTAAGAAGAAAAACCTCTCAGTGGCGGTTTCTGATATGGGCGGCATCTTGTGGGGGGCGGCATGAGCATCCCCTTCCCACTTCATCCCCCGCAGCAACATCTTTTATTTATTAATTATCGTTGGATTAAAGCAAATTTCTCAAAATGCAACTTGTATATCCAAGATTTTGGACACAGGTGTTGAACCAAAGCTTGGAGCTAATTGGTTGATGTCTACAAACCTACAAAATGAAAACTCAATGGACTCACAGACATGGAGAGTTGATGTAGTGAAATCAAATTTTGAAAAGAATATAAAAGGAAATAGAAAGTCCTGAAGTTTTTCTCTCTTTTTTTAGGATGATCCTGAGGTCAGTGTTGTAATCTTCTCCACTGGGGGGCGGCATGAGCATCCCCCCAGTGGATGCGGCACTGGGTTGTTGGTTTTCTTTGCCAAAACCAACAGCCCATCCATCCAGCCAATGTCTACTGGTAATCTGAGATCGGGCCGCAGTGGCAACAGGACCAGTGAGGAACCCCAGATCGCTCTCTCACCAGAGACATCCACCGTCGTTTTCAGGGGCATCCCAATGAGCTCCCAGGATTTATAATGCCCACACCTAGTAGCTCAATGTTCACACTCAACGTGAAAATGGCTGCAAACAAATGCGCAATTATACAACAGTAAGCCTTTGAAAAGCAGAAGTGGAGCCTCCTGCACAACTAACAACCAACAAGGTGGTTTCTGGATGGTGAGGTGTCTTTTCCAGCAGATACAGCGGTAAAATCAGCTGACCAAACATGCTGGAACTTATATTGGGTTGCTAGGTGACAGGCTTCACTGGGGTTGCTAGGTAGCGAGCAGTGCTTGCTGATTTGTGAAGTTACATTCCAGAGGTTTTTGAAATGGATCATTTCCAGACACCAAAAAACATAAATCTATTGCCAAAAACTAACTGGGTGTTTTTTAAACCACTTGTGTTGTTTTTAGAAGCAGTAGAAACCCAAATGGAAGTATAAAAATGTGCAGGATGTGAATTTTGTAAACTACATCCCCTTTAAGGCTGAATCTAGCCGGACTCTGATGGAAGCTCGTCTATGTGACTGTAGAGGTCATAACCTGAAGAACCCAACAGAACCAAAAAACGAGATCCTGACGTTCTCAAAGTGAACACCAGCCAGATATTGAAATTCACTGAAAAAATAGATTTTTTAATGAATCAATAAACAATTAATCAATCTGAAGTTTGTTTGTTTTTGTCCAGAATGAGGAGTTGTCATCTTAAAGTAGCATCCATATTTCATGTGCTAATACCTGCAAAAATATAATCAGATTTTGCTGTTGAATTTTGCTGTCCTATAAAGTACTCTAACTGTGTTTGGATTCAAGCAATAAAGTTATTATTTAACCACAAATATTTGTTGTTTTGACTTTTTTTTGCTATTGTGTTTTTTTCCTGCATAGTTTAAACATTTTATCAAACCGCTTTCTGTATAAAAAATGTATATTATTAGTTTAATTACCTGGTTGTTCATGTTTGTTGTTTAATTCTGCTGAAGTTGTTTTTAATGTCACAACCATACATGCATCTATTTTCATATTTTCTAAGATTACCCAAAGAGATTGAAAGTCTTGTGAACAACAATACAAACTAAAGTAACCAAATCAAACAGAAATAACAATAAATAAGAACAAAAGCATAATTTAATAGACAGAAACTTTCAAACATTCTACTAAAATCTAATACTGCATTTAAATCCAAACTAAAACAGTTGAGCATTCACCAGATGTTTAAATGTTTTAGAGCTTTTATTGCACATAAGAGGTAAAACAGTTTATAATTTTTGGGTAGTAAGTTACTCTAAGAAGTTTTTTTATTATTTTAATTTTGATCCCTGGACGTCTCAAAGTTCGCCCCCTGCTGGTGTGTTGAAGGTCGACGCCTCTGAACCATTGTAAACAGCTATAATAACGTCAGAGTTCATCAGACGTTGACTTTTTTTTTCCTTTTAAAAGACAATCTGCTGCATTCTGGACTGATATTAATCGACCGAGTGATATAACTGTGCTAGTTGTGAATTTGTAAAAAAAAAACAACTAAATCTATAAAGAACATAAGAAGAGAGACAGGTTGCAAAAGACAGACATTCCCCTCTTTACACAAATCTAAATTTGTGTTGTTCAGATGTTTGTCACCTCCCCTCAGATCAGAGTTAAATTTATAACAGGGTGAGAAAAAACAAAACCATTTTAAGAAGAGATAAGTGTACGAAGGAGGAACAACGTTAAATTCAGGAAGTGCCGACTGGCCTGCAGTTGTCAAAATATCTGCTGACACTTCAGGCAGAGAGAAGACAAACCGTTCGAGAAACAGAATGACTGAATTCAGATCAGTTCAACTGTCTTTATGTCTGATTCTGGCACTAAAGTTTACAGGTGAGGATTATTGTTACTGCTTTATATTTTTGTATTTTATCTAAATGAAGTGAGTTTTCTTGTTATATCTGTGAGCTTGTTACATTTCCTATTGTGTCGACATGTTTTCTACTTTAGCTGTTTTTCTTCTGTTGCTTTTCTCTGCAGTAACAAAGCAAAGTTCTTCTTCTGTCATTGTGAGAGGAGGGGATGAAGTTCTGTTGGCCTGTGAAAACATGATGGGTCCGATTAAGTGCTTACGGATCCACTGGCTCTTCAGTAAATTATCTCAAGGAACAGCACTAGCTCTGGTTAAGTTTGGTCACCCTAATAAAACTCAGGCTGCCAGAGAAAAAGCAGACAGGCTGAGAGTTTCATCAAACTGCTCTCTGATAATTCAGAAGGTCAGCGCTGCTGACGTTGGGACATATTACTGCCAACAAGTTCAAACCACAGACCAGAACGAGATCATACACACCGTCGCTTTGTCTCTGGTTAACAGTGAGTACATATTCTCAGCCTTTTACCAAATACTAACCAAGTATTCAGCACAGTCACCAGCTAACCTCAGGTCTTTGTTTTCCTCCAACAGTTACTGAACAGAAAGATGATGAAGAGGTGACGCTAAATTGTTCTGTTATACCAAATGATCCATGCAAACACAATGTGAAGTGGCTTTATCAAGGTCAAAGTATTGATAAACATAATACATATCTAGGGACAAAATACTCTGTTTGTGCTGCTGAAGTCACCTTTAAGAGTTCACATTATGTTTATGAGCCGGGCCGTTATAATTCACTGCAATGTGACGTAGAAGAGTCTGGAGGAAGAAAGCAGCAGCGGTTTCCCTTCAGAGCTGAAACTCCAGGTGAGAAAACTAATGTAATATGAAAATCTCAATTTGTCAATTTAGTTTGATCAGTTGAGCTGATAAATTTGGCCTTCATGTTTTAATGTCATGAAATTCCTGAAAATAGAGAAGAAAAATAAAAGATCTGAAGAGAATGAGGCAGAACCACCATCTGGTGAGTCAGGAATCTATTTTTCTTCACATCATTTTCTCTTTGTCTTGACTTTTGAATTAAGCATTTTGTCTTTAAAGATTATATGATAAATGCATGAATAATACATGTATTTTTTTTACCACATATTTATAAAAGTGCATGAAGTTAAAATGTTTATTCCTATTTTTAGGTATGTGGTGGTTGTACATCGTCATAGTTGTCGTTTTGGCAGCTTTGCTGTTAGCTGTCGGGTTTTTCACGAAAAGGAAGAAAAATAAAGGTGGGGAGATCCGACTGAAAATATTAATAGGTTTACTATAAATACTAAAATATGTCTTTGCATTTGTTCTTTGAAGGAAATAAAACACGAGTGAACTCACCCCCTGCAGCCCCTCAGTCTGCTACAGAAGTGAACCAGGATCCAGTAAGTTTCCACAGCAGAACTATCCTCCATTAACTACCCAAAATGTCAGCTTCATGAGGACAATGTCTCTCAATTTTATCAAGCTTTTAGGAATAAATTACATGTTCAAAAACACCCATGAAGAGACTTTTAAAAGAACTGGTCTAAATAAATGGAAATGAAAATGTCTAAATGTTGGAAATCACCTAATATATGACTATAATACCGAGCAGATATTTAAGGTTCTTGTCTTTGTGTAGGATGAACCTGATGCAACCATCTCTTATGCTTCAATTAACCTCCCAAAGAACAACAATCAGGTATCTGACTATAATATTATATTTTAAGATGCTGCACAGAATATTCATATAAATCTCTCATTTGTGGGGAATTGTGTTCATATGCCATCATTTATTTGCTGCACTGTGTTCATCACAGGTTTGGGGAAGTGATGCAGCAGTGACTTACAGCGCCGTTAGAATAGGAGAATCACCTGATCCAAGCCACCTCTATGCTTCTGTTAAATAACCAAACTGGTATTTTGGTTAGTTTAATAGGAAAAAAGTGGAATAAGAATTTTAAAGCAACTTAAACACAATACATTAACTTTATTTTTAGGGTATAGACTTTGAAGACAGTTTCATACATGAACTATTTCAATTTAAAATGTAAAATTATATTAAAAATGTTGTCTTAAAACACACAATAAAAAATGCTTATCAAACAAATTAACAATCCATCTCGTCTTGTGTGACTGCACAGGACTTTTTTGTCCACCAGGGGAGATGCGGGTCAGGTTATGACTGTCAAAATAGTTCCCCACTATTTGCAGTTATTGCTAAAGTAATCAATATAAAATGATAAATCAAACCTGCATGTTTTTGTCATGAAATACTTGAAAATAGAAAAAAAGAATAAGGACTCTGTAAGATTTTGTATGTGCATATCTTTTTCCTTTTGTCTTGACCCAGCCTTCAAATATGTATCTCTCTCTCTCTCTCTCTCTCTCTCTCTGTGTGTGTGTGTGGGGGGGGGGTGCGTGTGTGGACGTTGCAGTGTTTTTTTTTTTTATTTTCATAATAATCAGGTTAATTTATACGAACAGAAAGACAATAACCTCCTAATGCAAAATCAACAGTTACAATCCAGGAGTAAAAAAAAAATTACATTTGTTGCAGATTTATCACTTGTTGACAAAATCAACCAATCAGAGTATCGCATCAGTTCCAAATTTGGTAAACGACCATGTAAGTCCCGCCCCTCTTTGTTAGCTCAACCAATTAGAACCCGCCTAGCTTTGGTAACTGCAGGGTATTCGAGGAGCAGAAGAGATCGCCAGGTATCCGCCAGAGGAGCTGCGTTATCTCCAGTGATTTAATCATGTGACGGGCTTATTAAGACTTTTATCATGATGAAATCAAATTTCCCGAATAGACAGCGGATACCGAGGCGATTTAAAGCCTGCTAACGGAAGGCAATGCACAGAGGAGGAGGTTACCCAGGACTGGGCTGGTGGAAGGCAGCGGCCCCTGCAGTGTACTGAGACCAAAGATAGAAGAGCGCCGTCAAGTAAGGAGCGGAATCAACTGAACTTCTGGATGAGAATTTCAGAATAAAAGAGGTACATTGCTTAACCTTACGCATTGTGGATAACAATTTAGATGTTTATTTATAACCTCATGTGATGTGTCATACAACTTATTTGCGAGCGAGCTTTAAACAATTTTACGCCATGACAAGAAAATAAATCCCTCCGAGATTTTATTTTGAAAGTAAACTTGCCGGAATTTCATTTAAAAGACCGTTACTGCTTGGAAGCTTGACAACTTCAAAAAAGGTTGAAGTTACAAAGCCTAGGTCCAGAACAAGACTTTCCAGCCTGGAGTGGACACGGTCGCCTTTTTTATGAATGGAACCCACCTCCTCTTAAAGAGGGTTTATTTTAGTAAAAATGTATTTTAGAGCTTGGAGGCCGTCGACGGTGTGAAGTCGGTGCCCTTTTCGAAAGAACGGTAGGCTTGGATTAATAACGGTTGGAATATTTCCGCGGATACGGTTCAAGTAAGAAGGAAAAACTGTTGCAGAAATTAACTTTTCTGTATTTTTGTTATCGTACATCTTAGCAATGTATGCATTTTCTGTCGTTAAGTCAATTTAGTTGCAGTTTCTGTTACTGAAATAATAAATACATGCATATTTAGTCGTATTTATATAGAGAAAACTCCTCTTAAAACGTTGGTTTTAATATAATTCAGTTTATGGCTTTTAGAATGTTATTTTGTCACCAAAATTGTTTTTAATAACAGTTATCATTAAATAGTAACTAGACTATCGTGTATTGGTCAGTTGTTGCTGTCAGAAATAATTTTGCCTTCTAAATGTATTTAAGAAGTTTTTTGTTTTATGAGCGGTAATGCTGTGTTTCTTCTAAATAACTCCACATAGCCCAGGTCTTTGAGCTTCAGACTGAATTGAAAATACCAGCAAAATCCCTCAGAAACTCAACTGAATCTTTTTAGATGACTGGCCAGAAAACATTTCAAATCCACTTTAAAAAGTGAAGGTATTACATACAGTGTGAAACATTTTAAGCATTTACTTCAGCATTGAAAGCACATAATTAGGTTTTTCAGAACATTATGATATTATAAAACCCAATGAAATGTAATTTTTAAATTTTATTTGGTAATGTTATGTTACGACCAAGGAGGCAAATCCATCTACCGTACTTTACTTTTACTGGCAGTATGGTTAGAAAGCTGGGCAGAGAGATGTTGGAGTAGGGGATATGGTGGATATTGCCCATTATGATGGATCAGCATTGGTCTTATTCTTACTTTGGGTTTCATAAACTTCACCAAGATATATGTAGATTATATTCCAGATATGTTCTCCTAATCTCTTATGCTTTTGCTCTCTCATCAGGTCTGCCTTCACTATGCCAGTATGGACTGTCTGAACGGCAGCAGAAAGCGGCTGTAGCTGGCTGAGAATCGGCTACTGGGACCGATGACGGGACCCAACTCCCCTAGCCGGACCGGCACCTCATCGGCCAAGTTCAGCAGGCGCGGCCGCTCCAAGAGCACCAGTGCACACTGCCTGCTCCACTACGGCGCCGGGGAGGAGACCGCTGCCTGCCCCCCCAGTAACTCCCCCGAGGAGGAAGAGAAGAAAGAAGGAGGGGTTCTCTTCTACGTTAATCGGAACGGTTTCCCCATCGACGGCGTCACCTGGGAGAGGATGTGGGGCCATGTGGCCGCCGTCCACCCCGAGGGCCAGGAGATGGTGGACCGGATACGGAACGCTGCAAACCTGCCAAAAGTAAGCCATCTGCATTCTGTTCATGATTTATTCCCCTGAGGAAAAACACTGCTAATCAGAAACCTCATGATTTGGAATTCTGCTTCTTCTAAATTTGCTACTGTTTTTTTTTTTTTTACTGCAAAACATAACCCCAGTTTTTAGTTGTTATATAGAAAATGAATAGGATGACCTTCAATTTTTTTTCTTTTAAGGCACATTTGTTGTCATTATCAAAGCATCTATTCTGGATGAGCCTGTGTCACATGATAGCACTGAGATGTTCAGCATTTACTGAACTGCCTTCTTTAGTAAAAAGCTCTTTATGAAGATGTTCTCCATGCAGCACCCTGGGGATGTTGTGACTGTTCTATGAGGAAATCAGAAGGTTTTCTGGCACTTTTCATTTCCCGATCCACCGTGTTCCATAACAGGCCAAGGTTGAAGGCTTAAAAGGATCAAACAGAGCTGCTTTGCTGAAATACTTGCTTTGTCCTGTTCTCACAGCCTGAACCAACCACAGACATTTAACAGAAAATAGTTCAGCTTTGTTTGCTTCCTCCGACACTTCAATATGTGAGGTTTTCCTGCCTCAGTAACAGCTTCCACAAACGTATAACTGTGACCTGGTTGCACTTAGTTATATTCACTAATCATAAAAAGGCAGGATTTATGAGTTTGGTCAACAGCAGATTTCTCAGTGCGTCTCTCATTCAGATCTGTCTGAAACATAGGATTTGGTTTCAGTTAGCATATAAGATGCAGGTCTGCATCACATGACCTCTCCTGCCGCTCCACCGTGTTTCTTCTCTCCTCCTGCTGTGAATTCTCAGCGACTTGTGAGGAATTTCTTTTGGCTTTGTGAGTCAGGGTTTCTGATGCTGCTGGAGATGGTTGTGCTTGTGTTCACAGCTGGGTGCTTTTAATGATAACGACGACCCGGTCTGACACACAGTTTCACTACTGCATGGTCTGAGGAGTACTCGCACAGTTATTCCTCATATTACCATGACAACAAGCGTGCTAAACTGGAGCACCATGTCTGTCAGGTGGCATTAGTTGTCTCAGTGTGATTTTGTGTCACACATGCAGACTTACTGTAGCATGGCAGCAGGATTGAGAAGGCTGCACACATTCGTCATTCTACTGCTGAAATATTACATCAGTCCAGTTAAAGTTTATTTATACAAGTTCCTGTTGACTTGGAAAATTAATTATTCAAAATTAAATAAGTTGAATATCCTTTACATATCTAACTGTTAGGGATCAGTTTGCAAATTTATGAAAATAAAATGTACACTCTACTTTTTTTATTGTCATTACCAGTGGTAAGAACTGCTGATAAAAAGTTAGTTACGCTTATTAGTTCTAGTGCTAAGTGCTATATCAACAAGGTACGTAGGGAACGCTAATGCTAACATTCTAGATTCAACCCTCTTGATAACAACCTACAACATGATTTACTGCCCTCAGCTGGCTGGAATGTGTCATTACACACCTTGATAGATCTTTCTCTCATAGTCTCAGTTTTCTAGGTGTTGAGTTTTGCTAACTCTGCTGCTCATTTCCCTTAACTGACCTAGAGCAGTTAAGGGACATGACCTAGAGCTTCATGTCGGAAATCATTGGACATCAGTAGATTTTAATCTGTTTACAGGCTGTCATTTTACAGTGATGCATTCTGGGTACAGAATAAATGTTTTCAAAGTTAGCAAAAGCTCTAAGCTAGAAATGAGCAAAGAGTAAGTGTGCCACCACTGGTCATTACTAGTTACATTACTTCTTGAATTAATTCTGAATTCATGAATTCATTCATGAACATGAATTTATGTTAACTTCATACCACTATAATTAGTCCACTATAATTATTTCAAATATTTCTTTTGTCTTTATTATACATTCTCATATTTTTAAACAAAGTTTAGTTTTCTTCTTATTGCTGTTTGTCTGCTGTGGATTCAAACTGCAAATCTTCTGAATGGAGAAAACCAAAACTCTGCCTTCATGATATTCATATTATGTCTGTCTACCCCTCATGCACCAAAACAGCCCAGGTTTCTTCATAGTTTCCCATCAGTAATTATCCTGAATGCGTTTTGTTTTCCTGTGAGAGGAGGGAATCTGGTTGTTGTTGTTTCACTTCACTAATTACCCATGTGGTCATTAGTGACCCGGTTGACTGGCGGTACCAAACTCCCAGACTGTGTGATAAGCTGCAGGAGGAATGTGGACAAAGTTTAACAAATGGTTCCCGTTGCACTTTTTATTTAATTCATCAGACAGTAACAATGTTATTTTTTACAAAGACACAAATGTTTATTCTATAGAAGATTTTTATTTGAAACTTTCAGTACATCAGAGATTTCCTACCATTATCTCTGTAAATTGGGCCTGACCGTCACTCTGTTTCTGGCAGTGAGAGCATTTAGTGTTGAAGGTGGGAAACAGCTGTAAAGCGTCTGGCTGTACGGTGAACAATGGAGGTGTCAGTTGGTTTGTTAATGTGCAGCTTGACTCCACTCTGCTGTTGGTGTCGATTTTGTGTGTGTGAAGTGTAAAAGCAGATGGGCTGATTTTCACCTTCAGGCAAAGAGGAAAAAGGGAGAATAAAGGGATGACTCTCCTTTTAGGACAATGACATGTACTGAAGAAAATGTTTTTAAAAGAAGCTGCATTAGATTTCTTTCAGGCTTGTCAGTTAAAAATTTAAGCAAAAAGAAAGTTGGTAAAACTGTTCCCACTGGTCGACTGTTAAAATGGCCTCCAGTAGGAAGGGTTTTCCTGATTTTCCTGTGTTTTGATCGCCGACCTGCCGCCTCTCTCCGTCCCTGCAGGACCAGTTTGCAGTCTTGGCACAGCAGCTGAGTAATCCCTCAAATACGATCTGGGTAGTGGATAATCTCTGGATACCAACTGGACTGCATGAAGGGAAACTAATTTCACTGGATCTGTTTAGTATTACTGCAGTATTTAGTGCAGTAAGGTTTATGTAGTACCAAAACATAAACCTTTAAGTAAAGAGCTGGAGCTTACATCTTTAAAATATATGGGATTTATTCTAAAAACCTAAACTATTTCATGAAATACTTTATCTTTTCACCTGAATATGTTCAAAACATTTTATAGACAAAGTACTAAAAACAACTGCTGCATTCTTATTGTTTTGTTGTTGGGTTTTTTTTTCATAAAAGTTTAATGCACAGTAAATGTTAATAACATTTAGGTTCATGGAAACTTAACCTTATTTTAAAGAAATTCAGCAAAATCATAAAAAGGGGGGGAAAGGTTGAAGCAGTGGTTGGATGCCCCAAAATAGGAATACTGTTGGATATTCAGAAATGAAACCTGTGTTGCTTCATATTTCAGGTTATAAATATTTAATTATAATCATCCGGTCCAGAAAATTCTCCTTTGGCCCATGTTTAACCTCCAGCCATGTTGGCCTGGTTTTACATGTTAAAGCAGATTCTTCCAGTTCTCTGGTTGTTGAATGAGACGATGCAACTTTCAATAACTTTTAACTGTACTTAAACGACTTCAGCTGTCTGATGAATATGTCTTACACGCACACACACACACACACCCGGCGTTCCTGGGGAAATCCCACCCTGAAGACATCTTGGCAGCAGGAAACCTGACCTGTCCATGTCTCTCCCTCCTTTAGTTGTCTTGAATCTTTAATGCTCACACAGCAAATGTGTTTTAGATGGCAGTGAGTGTCAGCTGTCCACACTGTTATTTACAGCTAATGGAAGTGTTTTTTGTTGGGTTTTTTTATAATGCATTTCTAAAGATACCAGAGAAAATGAACTGTGCTCAAACTAGAGGATGTAGTTTTCCTGCTTTCTACACGACCTCAGGAACAGCACAACCGTCTGGTTTCATTCAGATTCATTTATTCTTCTCATCAGAAGTGTTGATCTTCTTTCATTACATGATTTAATTTATTTTTGATTATTTAATTTCTGCTGGTGATGAACTCTAAAAGCAGGAAGGTATTTTTTAACTTCTTTCTCTTGTTTGGTGGTAGATGTTCATCAGATCTGAGACATTCTAGATTTCCCTTCATTTTCTTTTGTCATGTCTTCACTCAGTGCTGCTAGTTTTGGTGCAAGGTGTTTTTCTTTCTGCTTTGTTTTTCATGTGTTCATGTTGTTAGATGTTTAAACTGAGCTCACTTGTTCTGACTTTATTATTTTTCTATAATAAAGTAAAACTACTTTCTGTTTTATACCTCAGCATACCTGTTAGAAACTGTCTGTTCTTTTCAAGGTGAGAGGATGATGAAGCTGATTTGAGGTTAGCTGAGCTGAGGAGAAATGTGGATGTTCTCTAACTGAAGAGGATCATCTTCAGCTTTGCTGTTCTACCAACGTTAGGGACTCGCAGTTCCTTTGATCCATACTTGTCAAAATTCAGATTATTTTCTGCTGAATCTTGTTACAAATAACTGCATGAAAAACTGGACTTTATTATCTGCCCTGAATGTTTTTGCAGTTTTCTGTTTACTGTCACAGCTTCTTATCTTAGAAAGGATCCTACATCTGAGATGCATCAATCAAATATTAATATCTGTATCGGTCCGATATTGAAAAAAATTCTAGGTCGGATATGAGTGGCAATGTGCCTGATTCATAAGGGCAGATCTATTCAGTCTAATTCTACGCTTTGTGCCCAGAGCAATGTCATGCTTTATCATTTATTTTGCATTATATTTAAAATTCCTCATTGCAGTTTCTGAACCATTTGAAAGGTTCAAATGTTTCAGTTTATTTTTACGTGCTTAACCAAGTTAGCCAACATATTTTTGTCACTTTTAGTTTCTTTATTATTTATTTTACATTGTCTGTTATGGTCCTAATTGCACTGACTGAACAAATTAAAGTTCTGTTGTTTTTACATGTTTGATCAAACTTGTGAAGACGTTAGTGTATTTAAGTGTGCTGTATTGTATTGGTATGTATTGGTGCAGAGTTATTAAATAAACTTGTAATTCAGCACATTTATGTCTATGTTTAAAAAAAAAAAAGTTTTTATTCTAGTTTATCTACACAACTTTTTAAGCACAGTTGACTCATTTGTTTTCCTACATTGCCACAATGCACCTCCACTTCAGAAACGATCGGCTTGGAGTATGATGGAGTGTAGGTGCTATTCGGACCTGTTCCAGGTTGTCTTCTACAAAAATAACGTTGACGTTAAGTCACATTGAGTTTGTAGATACAGCTTATTTACAGTTCCCAGATGTCTGCTCAGCCCGTGTAGAGCTGGAGAGAGGGAGGAACAGGAGACAGGATGTCACAGCAGAGGGTGGACATGTGGGGGAGGAGATGGAGGCCAAAACAGAGAAGGAAATCAGTAGAGAAGGTTTGAGGTAATAACAGAGAAGTCAGATGAAGGGTGGACAAGAAACCAGAGGAGGAGGTTCCAGATGGGCTGAGCAGACAGATTAATTACCAGGATAAACTGGCTGTGAATTGATGCTCATTCTGCTCTCACATTACGGCTACTCACTCCTCTGAATATAATGTAATGAACAACAAGAGATAAAAAAAAAATAATGAACCCTTTTAACATGAGAAAGATGGCTGTCGTTACTGTAAGTGAGGATAAAGAACAGCTCTGTTGTTGAACCCTCTGAGCCTCAGCGTGTCAGCCTGCCCAGCCAGTGAGGAGGTTTGACTGCTGAGGGGATTTCACTTCCAGATTATGTGGCTGTTAAAAAGCACGATATGCTGCTGCTGGCCGGCAGATGAGATGAATGGCCAGTTGGCAGATCGTCTTCCTCTGAGCTGCTGACTGACGGATTGCCTGATTAGTCTGTCTGTTTTCAGGCTAATCGTCTACTTGCCTGTAGTAAATTAGCAGGTAAGTGGCTAAATAACTGCTGTGCATGATTCAGGGAGCTGTTATCGTACAAAAGTGTTTTACCCAGTAAGGATGCAGTCATTGTGGTGTAGCATTGTGGTGCAGTCCCACTATCTCTCCCTTCCATTCTCTGTTCCTGCCTGAAATAGAAAGCAGGAAGAAACAGGAAGTGATAGTTCTGGTGCTCATGGTTCACTCTTCCGTTTTGCACGCACAAGCCCAGCTTTTACTGAGTTTGAGACTCACAGGAAACGTCGGTCTGTGTTTCAGCCTGAGTCACTCTGCTAAAATATCTGTGACCTCTAAACATGTGTGACCGCTGAGAAGAGGTTCCTGTTGAGGTGAACCAGCTGCAGAATCAGCAGTGATCTTTATCTCTGGAACATGTTGCTTCAAAGCAGTGTGGATTTCCTGTTGGAGTCGGATCGGCCACAAAACACCCAGACTTCTCCTTTTTACTCGGCTGTGGAAAGAACAACTGTGATGTGAATTTATACCAAAGAACTCACATAAACTAGTGAAAAGTTTTTAACAACCTGTTCCTTACTGTTGAGTCCGGGTGCCGTTATTCTTATGCTTGCAGACTTTGGTTTTACTAGACTACAGTGTGCAGCTTCAGCTCCACTTCCCCATGGAGTCCCTCAAGGGTCCATCCTGGGCCCTGTTCTGTTGTTGTTGTATATGTCCCATTTAGGGTCAGTTATTACCAAACACAGTCCTTAAGTGCTGAGATGATGTGAAAGGAATTTAAAGTACGTAGCTTGAATGTGGGTTTACTTCTCTGCTTGCTGGTTCTGCTAAAAACCACAACTTGGATGCAAAAGTTTGACCATCTTAGAGCATTTTTAGCTTCGCTCTGTTTGGTTCCCCATCATAAGATTTCATCGGTTGTTTCTGAAACTCTGCATGGGCCCTGGTTATCTGAATGAATCCCACCGTTCTTCATCAGCAGCACTCAGGTCTAATGACCAGATGGAAATCCATCAAGCCAAACTGAAAAGCAGCACTGGAGCGGTTTACTGTTGCTAATGAAGAACACTCACACATTAGACAGCTTTATAAACCTCCTAAAACCCAACTTTGCTCTTTCCCTTTCAGTTCTTGTGGTGCTTTGACATTCTCAGGTAACCTTATTCTGTAGTACTCCGATGTTGTTTTGTTACTCATTCTGCTGCAAGTTGGCTCAATTTTGACGCGCAAGACGTAACCGGTAAAATCCGGTTTAGGATTTTCAAAATAAAAGATCCGGAAGTAGTTCATTATTTCTTGCGCGGCCCGGTACCAATTGGTCCGCGGCCCGGTGGTTGGGGACCACTGATATAAACCATTTAATTTGCATCTAATCTCTTCTCTCTTTGTATTGTTTTTATGTTTTTCTTTTTCAGATTTTTGTACAGCACTGACGTCCAATTAGTGCAATTTTCTGTGATTTATAAAAAACTGTCAATGACATAAACGTGTTTGACAAATTAAAGAAGAGTCCTGGTTAGAGTTGTATGATCTGACTGGTTCTGATGACGCAGGCAGATTGTTTTCTGATGGACTGAAGGACTAAAACATCGTTTTGAGGCTCTGAAAGTTTCCAGATCTTAATCTACTGTAAGCATTTAATGATGTTTGTTTTTTTGTTGTTTTTTTTTTTTCCCAGAATGCTGTTCCCTCCATTCCAACCTTCAAGCCATCCATGTCAGCCCCTGATTGGCTGGTGGCCGTCCAGAACTACATGAAGGCTCTGCAGTATCCTTAAACACATTTAATTATCCTAAACAGCAGATGTTATAAACAGTGCCCCGCATTTCAGGTTAAGTTTCTAAACTAAATGGATTAGTCAGATACTAATGTTGCTGACAAAAGTGGTACTGCAGACAAAAGCACATTGTGAAAGTGTTTAAAAGCCCTGTTGCCCTTAACGTTTGTGTTAGGTACAACCACACTGGAACCCAGTTTTTTGAGATCAAGAAGAGCCGCCCGCTGTGTGGGTGAGTGGATGTTGTAAAAATACCTTTAAATGTTTAGAGATGAACATAATTCGGCATCATGAGTTCCCCATAAAGCCCTGGAGCCTCTCCTCCTGTTTGCTCTTCATGTGTTTTTCTTCTCGCTGTTCATGCGTCTCCGCCCCTCCCTCCTCTGCAGGTTGATGGAAACAGCGAGGGAGATGATCAGGGAGTCTCTACCAATCAAATGCCTGGAAGCCGTCATCCTGGGAGTGTATCCTATAAGCTCTACACTGTTGCTCTGCTGTGTCTGAGTAAAAAAATAAATCAATCAAACTTTCACCTCTAAAGTACTAATGCCCCAAAACATCAACCCCCTCTCTCGCTCTGTGGTGTTGCTTGGTAGCAGGAACACTTCAAAGTTTCTTCCCCCTTGGCTCGCTCTCACAGCTTAGCATCATCCTGAGAGCTCCAGTTCGAGGTCAGCTGTGTCATTTTCAGGAGCTTTGGCTTCTAATGTGGCGTCCATGTTTCCCCCAACTGTTCTTATCTGACTGGTTTTACTTTTAGATGTTGAAATTATTGTCTGAATCAGTCTCAGTAGAACATGGATTCAGGTTCTGTATTGCCTGGATTTGATCCTGAACCTTTCTGGTCTCCAACCAGTCTGCACTTACATGTCAGCAGAAGACCTTCTTTAATTCTTTATTTGGTTGGTAATTATGAAAAATATGGTAATTTTCTGCCCTGTTTGGATTTCTACCTGTTTCTAGACGAATCTTATTTGATTTGTAATAGAATCAATGATTCAATTATTTACCGTTGGAAATCTTAAATAATTTACACACAAAGATTTTTAAAGTCTCTGCTGCTTAATAACATCTTAAAGTTATTTTAATCACAGATTACTTCAATGTTATTTTTTTATGCTAAATGTGTGGGTGGAACATCTGTTGTGCTCAGTAGGACTGAAACAACCAATTTAATTAATTGTGACGAATCAATTATTGAAATAATTGTCAACTAATTTAGTAATTGATCAATCTTTAGTGCTCAAAAAAGGGTGTTTGCTGAAAGAACACCATAGAGCAATAACTAAATCAAAACTGTCCAAAACATTTTTACATTTTGCTGTTAAGATAAAAAAGAAAAAGCTTTGTTTGTAAATGTATTTTTGCAAACTGGAATAATTTTCACTTTACTTGGTTCTGATTCTGTAAAAAAATCTCAGTTTTAGCACCTTTTGCTGTTACTGTACTTTCCAGTTTATGACACAGTTTTCTGCTCCTGGTCAACAGATCAGCCTGACACAGTATTGATGTTCAGTTGAGCAGAGAAAACTGAGCTTTTCGCATGTTAATGTGTATTTTTAGCTGCAGATGCAGCTTTTCCTACAAATGATCAAGCATTCACTAAAAGAATGCTGTTGTTGCATTTTATGCAATTGCAAATTTATTTTCTTTATTAAAGAGAAATGTAATTATTTGCATCTTTTAATGCGTTTCTAATGTATATAAAGGCTTAAATGGATTAATGGAAAATCTGCAGGATGTGCTAAATATTTTTTATCTGATTGATCAGAATTAGTAATTACTAAAACCTTTGTTATTGGCAGCCCCAGTGCTCAGCCTCTTCTTTAAATCCACACATACTGCCAGTAGGACACAGTCCTCAGTGATTGTCTCTGGTATGCTGGCTCATTGGCTCTGCTTGCTGCATCCAAACAGATGGTGTGTGAGGATTTTGGCAAATGGTGGGATGCGTTCAAGGTCACCATCGGTGTCGGCCTGAATTCCCCTGAACATGTTTTAATGAAACCTGTAAAGGTTTGGTGAAATTTGAGGTGACGTTGGTCTATCAGGAGGACAAACGTCTCTCAGGATAAATGCTTCCAGTGTTGATCCTGCAGGCTGTCATGGCGGCTCTGTCACGCTGGCAGCTGACAGTGACTATAATGAAGGGTGGCTTTGGTCTGCAAGCAGCAGGTGATGAAGCTGGAAGGACGAGCAAAACAGCAAAACGGCAAATATTCAGAGGGCATGACTGGGAAAGAGGTCGGCAGTTCATAGTTTAACATACATCATCTAAAAAGAACAAAGTTTTACTGTTGAGGGAAAAGGAAGTTCAGGCCCCAGCGAGATTTGAACTCGCGACCCCTGGTTTACAAGACCAGTGCTCTAACCACTGAGCTATAGGGCCTCACCTGAGAGCACAGGCCGATCAGAGGACATTTCAATGACAACCTTGGAATGGTGACACACCCTCACTCAGTGCCATGGCGACACACCCTGCCTCAGCGTCACGGCAACACACCAGGCCAACCAGTCGGCTCCTCCCTCACCTGGATTCCTCAGCTCATCAGCACAAATTCGGTACAAGAACGCTGAGTACGCTATTATTAAACTGGATCTACATAGCTTTATTTACAGGTTATGTCTCTAAACATTAAAATAACAGAGTTTCTATAGCTTTTATTTGAAATAAATAACTTGCATGATGATAAAATCAGCTCCTGCAGCGAGTTGTAGGAAGAAGAACATCTGTTGTAGCTTGTGGCATTTGGTCCTGTCAGTTCGGCTGCATTCGTGTTGACAGCGATCCGAGGTTCCTCCAGGATCCACAGGGTTCATTCTGGGCCGCAGCGGCTCTGTGTGTGTGTGTGTGTGTGTCTGGTTCAGGTTCATATGTCTTGTTGTGTTAGCTGTCACAGATAAGACATGCAGGCCACAGCAGCGGTGCAGCTCAGCTTGAATCTCAGTATTTATTGTGGTTGGAGGTGAGGAATCACAACATGGAGGCTGTTTAGTTTGTATTTGTATTGAGTTATAAATAATGAAAGACTCTTTGTCATCTGCAGCCACAAAGCTCCCCGTTTACCGTCAGCCGTTCCCTGAGCTGCTATTCAGCCTCAGGTTTGTTTGGAAATACTGGATTCTTTGACTAAAAGACTGGAGGAGATGGCCTCTCCTGCTGTTTCATCCTTTTTATTTCAACCTTTTCTTAGAGAGAAACCAGAGTCTGAACGAGACGTGGAACATAAACCAAAGTGTCTGAGGATGTGACCTGAACTCAGCCATTAAATAGAACTGATCTGGGCTCAGACTCTGAGGTTTTCCTGTTATCAGGTCTCTGCTTGTGCTCTAACTGAGATCAGGAAGCTTTCTTTAGTTCTGCTCTGCTCTGTGTCTGTCTGGAGAGCTTTAAAGCTTCATTACATCCTGTGTATCATGCAGAATACAGAAAACATTCAACATCTTCTACACTCAAGATGCAGAAATAAGTAAAGGTTTGCTCTGATCATGATGGAGGGGTTGGAATTTGCGGGGTCACAGTTTTAAAACTTTTAGGTTGAGTTGTTCTTTTTAATTTAGCTCCATGACTCCGTCTGTGTGTGTGTGTGTGTATTGCTTACAGTAACGAGAACAAGGACACAGATGTGAGGTTGGTCCAGTTTTCTGGAAGGTCTTATAAATATTGAAGCACCCTAACTGATGAAAGCTTTGACCAATCATAAGCCTTCCTGGTCTAAACCAAGCAGTTGATTGGCTACCAGTTGGTCCAGATTCCTTTGAGTCTGTTGGTACGGTTAGAGCTGAGCTGCTGTTTGTCGTATTGCTGTATCTATTTCTCTTCATCATTAAATTATTATTTTCAGAATGATGGACTTTATTTGTGCTCAGATGTTGGAAATTCACAAGCATTTTTAAAACAGAAATGTGAACTTAATCAGAAGTATGTTTAAACTTGCTTGTAGGTTGTTATTTTCTAAGAGTTGTTTTTAATCTGACAACGAGCCTCATTGGGTCACATCTTCTGATTTACTGAATATGACTGAGCATGATTGTATTTCAGAACTTGTTCCTTTAGTTGAGAACAATTAAATATGATGAAACTCATCATTATCTGTTCATACAGCAACAACATCCAGCAGCACAGAAGTTAAATCTCTGCTTTTTCCTACATTCCCAACCTGAACACACTGCTTAACCTTAAGGCACTCTTTTTGATTGGGAAATCCGAAATTCCTACTTCTGAGAACAAACAGAACTCACCGTCACTAAAACCTTAATGTTGCTCATTTAGGAACGGCTGGAAGTCGAGTTTCTAGTTTTAGGTGCAGAAAAAGGAGAAGATGGAAAATGTATGAAGGCTGACAGAGAAAAAGAAGGAAGTGAAGATCATGAGACATGTGTAATCAAATCATGTGTCAGTTGGTCCATGAGTGTGTAGGTTGCAGGTTACGTGTTTAAACAGAATAAAACACGAGAGGTGGAGCTGGCTGAGCAGCTCTGGCTCTCTGACCTTCACTGTTTACACAGAGGCTCTTTATCCCATCAGAATGAAAGGAATTAACCACGGAGGAAGCTGCTTTGGTTCCAAACAAACACGTTCACTTCCAGGTTTCTGTCAGTGTGTGTGGATGATTCCTGCAGTCAAACATTTCCTTAGCCGCCGCTGCTGCTCAGCTACCTGACCAACGGCCTCGCGTCTCTGGAGCGCTTCCCCATCAGCTTCAAGACCCAGTTTTTAGGTCACTGCTTCCACCACGTGGTTCTGGGCGTCTACTGGAACGGTCGCTACGGATCGCTGGGCATGAGCCGGCGCCCGGACCTGATGGACAAACCGCTGAGCCACCGGACGCTGGGCGAGCTGGTGGCCGAGTTCGAAAGCTCCTACAAGAGATACCAGCACACTCTGAAGAAGGTAGAGGAGGAAACCGTGGAGCTGAGCAGAGCCAGCGCAGCCAGGGGTCAGCTTCTAACCGCTTCTGTCCATCTCTCCCAGGTGAAGATTGGCTTGTACGTGCCTCACGACCCCCATGTCTTTCAGCCAATCGAGTGGAAGTATTTGGTGCTGAACACGACCCGACTCGGAACTCAGGAGATGAGGAAGGATCTGGAGAAACATGGCCGGGACATGAGGATGAAGGTTTGTCTCATCAGCACACAGACAGATGAATTTTAATTCCTTCTGCAAAGGTTTTCACATTTTGTTGCATTAAAATAAAGAACATTGTTGTGTTTTATTGGGATTTCATCAGTCAGATTAACTCCAAGCAGCACCTAAAGGGGAGCAGATGGAAAATGATTCACAGTTCTCACTTCTTCTAATGAAGGCCAGAAACAGAACATCTGCATTTATACTGAGGTTATATGACACCAGATCAGCTGGGGGCTGAATAGATCTGCATGCCACACTTTCCAGATTTTTATTTGAAAACTGACAAAACATAAAAAAAAAAAACATTTAGATATTCAGTCAGTATTATTGTTCAGAATAAATACAAATTTATTCTAAATTAAAATGTTCAAAATAAACAAGTTTGTTCAGAAACTAAACCAGACAGAGCTCAGAATAAATCTGTTTGGATGGTCCACACAAAGTAAACAGGACTATGTGACACAGGGGCCCGGGGCCACACGGCAGGAAGACGTTGTGTCTGTTGGGATCTAATCATATGACAGCCACGACCTTTTCTGTTTTTCTTTGGAAACAAACTTTAGAATTACCTGCTTGTAGGAACATGTTTCTGTTTGTTCACTGACTTCATCTGGTTCTAATCTCCATACTGAAAATGAACGTTTGTAATTAAATTCAACCTTTAATATTATTTAGCTCCTTTCAGATGGAAAAGGAAATGTTTCTTGAGATCATGGATGAATGTTGCTTCCTTTGGTCTGAACGTGGGATATGACCAGTCAGGGATTATTTAGGTCGTGATGGAAGGAAGGAGCCGACAACCAGGCCGTGTGATGATAAATGATTCATGAGCCCAGTTGTGTTTTTAGATGTTTCTGTTTAACGTTTAAATCCCATGAAGAAGAACGGGAGTCTGACAGAGGCTGCTGGTGTCCAGTTAGATCATATGTAGGTCAGAGACTTGCAGCTGTCACACACACACACACACACTAATGGTGTCACACGTTAACACACAAACACACACCTGAGTCAGCTGTGCTGCAGACTGTATGAACTTATTAAGACAGGCTGAGGGTGTGTGTGTGTGTGTGTGTGTGTGTGTGTGTGTGTGTGTGTGTGTGTGTGTGTGTGTGTGTGTGTGTGTGTGTGTGTGTGTGTGTGTGTGTGAGAGAGAGAGAGAGAGACCAATCAGCAGACAGAACTGAGAACTGAGGCTGATTTTTACTGGAGTTAAATGTCAGGATTATAATCTGATTATAATCAGTTCATGGAGTTCAGAGATTCTATAGATTTTACTTCCAGTTTTTACTTGAACCTTAAAGGAGACAGAAACGTATTAATATAGACATATGTTTGGTGGTTATAGAGTTGATATCAGCTCATTAAAAATGGTTCAGTCTGTCATCAGTTTGAACAAACAGCAGGTTCATCAGTTAGAAAACAACATAAACTTCATGTTGTCTCCGTCGTGTTCGGTGAGTTTCCTGTTGTTCCCTTTGCTCATTTTCTCTGCCTGTGGCTCTGCAGCAGCAGCAGCAGCAGCAGCAGCAGCAGCAGCAGTAGCTGTTGATCATAGTTTCCTTTCTTTAAAATGCCAGGAGGTCAGCTCAGAGCTCCAACCAATCAGCTGCTGTTTTATTTATTCATTCATTCATTTTTCTAACGACATTCTCCAAGCTTTATAAAGCTTTGACCTTTTGACCCTAGCCTAGCCACATCTGATTTCTCTTTAAGACCAAACAACAACAACAGAGAAATATTTCTACATTCTGAATGTAAATCAATGAACTGAACTTAAAGTGTTTTTCCAATCATTTTTGACAACTCAAAGCTCCTTACACTACAGTCACATTCAACCAATGGATGAAATCATGAATGAAATGGAAATTCTAATATAAAACTTTTTCTCTCTGAATCACTGGAAATTTATAAAAATAAAATTAGTTAAGAACAAGTCTAGTGCATCACTTTTATAAAACCGATTAAAGTTCTGATTGTGTTGTTAAATCTTTAGTCTGTTTATTTTAGCTACAGATAAACTTTTTTTATTATGAACAATAAACATTTTTAACTTTAAAACAAAGTCAACATAATTCAGAATCTTTACTATCTTATATTAATGATTAGCATGGTTAACATTTACTGTATTACTGTACTATATTACTGTACTATTACTGTATGCAGCTGGCATTTCTACATCCATCATGTTCCATAAGGTCGACCTCAGAAGGACAAACGGAGAACGTTCTCACTCTGTTCCTCTGTAGCAGAATAAGTAGCTCTGCACTTCCTCTGAATTTATTTGAATATTTTAACTGGTACTGAAAATGTCTCCCTGTGAAGTCTGGGTGTGTCTGCCAGCAAGGCGGAAACTTTTTGTTTTACAAATAATTATTATAAAACAAACTTTTCTAGATCCTGAAATCCTCCATCGCTCAGTCACCAATCAAGGAGCGCAGCCGAGGAAAGTCCTTATCGCCACGTCGACGGCCGACCAGCCCTCAGCGACGGACCGCACACCGCAGAGACAAATCGTAAGTCATTGTTCCTGAAGCAGACAGAGTGTGTGGTTCAGATTTACTGAAGCTGAAGCAGCTTCGACTCTGAAGTGACTCAACCTGAGCAGGTAAACTGAAACACTGCTGTCTGCTGAGGTCAGCCAGGGGTCAGGCTGAGGTCAGCCAGGGGTCAGCCCATACTGTCTGTTAGGACCCTTAGAGATCAGACGTCTTTCTAGTTTCTGTGTTTGGCAGCTGAAGCAGCTCCAGCACTCAGGAGAGATCATCTCAAATTAGGAGACATGGACACACAGCTCAGCATCGTCGCTATGGAGACAAATCCAGAAACACTCAGCCACAAAATAACAATTTTCTGGTCTAAGATGAAGACTTTATGGCCAGTTTGAGCGGAAAGGTTGCTCTGTAGAAGGAAGAGAATGAGTGCTGAAAATCTGTTACTGCTGGGTTACTGTTAAGAACCGGGTGACTGGAGCGTGTTGGTCCCTCAGAGGGAGATGCTGAGTCTGTTTGTGAGTCGGGATGTAACAGAATCTGACCGGGTCGACAGCTGCAGCCCAGCGGCACCAGAATTAGTCACTGAGCTGCTGTTACCATGAGGCAAGGCGTCCTGACAGCACGCTGTTTACTGTAGCTGTTTACTGTAGCTGTTTACTGTAGCGTTTTACTGTAGCTGTATATTGTAGCTGTTTACTGTAGCTGTTTACTGTAGCGTTTTACTGTAGCGTTTTACTGTAGCTGTATATTGTAGCTGTTTACTGTAGCTGTTTACTGTAGCGTTTTACTGTAGCTGTTTACTGTAGCTGTTTACTGTAGCTGTTTACTGTAGCATTTTACTGTAGCTGTATATTGTAGCTGTTTACTGTACAGCGTTTTACTGTAGCTGTTTACTGTAGCCGTTTACTGTAGCATTTTACTGTAGCTGTATATTGTAGCTGTTTACTGTACAGCGTTTTACTGTAGCCGTTTACTGTAGCATTTTACTGTTGCTGTATATTGTAGCTGTTTACTGTACAGCGTTTTACTGTAGCTGTATATTGTAGCTGTTTACTGTAGCATTTTACTGTTGCTGTATATTGTAGCTGTTTACTGTACAGCGTTTTACTGTAGCTGTATATCAATCCCAGTTCATTGTGTTTCTGATCATCACAACAAGATGAACAACAAGGAGTTAAAAATCAGGAGAAATGTCAACAAAGTCTGAATGACTTTAAGAAATGGGGAAAAAACTCGCGTATGAAAAATATATATTTTTTTCCTGCTCATTAAATGCATCATAACTGAAAATCTGTTTGATTCATCAATACATCATAATCAGTCCGTTCGTTAATATTTCATTTTGAGTTTAGTAAGAATTATTAAATATTAGGGACATGTCAACAGATGTTTAAATGGTATTTTCTCTGTTCTTCCCTTTTATGGCCATTTCTTTTATATTTGATTATTAAATTAAAACAAAGTTTAGAGAGAAGAGCTGCTGTGTTTTAGTCAGTAAAGTTAGATGAACCAGTGAAACCTCAATCGGTACATCTAACATGTCCTGCCTGTAAGCTGCTGTTTCCTCCTGTGGGATGTAGAAATTTATGGAAAATGAAAAAAGAAACAGTTTTCAAATTCATGATGAAAAAATGGCTCTAAAACAACATCACTAGCATTTTTAAAGTTTCTGTTTAGTCTGCAGTTTGGAAACAGACTTTTCTGCTGTACGGCATTACAAAGTGTCAGGGTGTTAAATTGCTAATGCCCGTTAGCTTGTTAGCAGTTAGCATCTCTGCTAGCGGTCAGCTGGAGTTCAGCTTCTTCTTCTTCTCTCTTTTAGGCCGGCCCCAGTGGAGAGGAAACCTCTGGAGCTCAGCACCCTTAGTGACGGTTACCAGATCCGTATCTGACGAACCCCCCTGCCCTCTGACCCCGCCCCGCCCTGCCATGGACCAGGTCACTGCAACTGCGTCCGGCTCAAATCAGAAGTAAAGTAGTTTTGGACTGAATCTGGTAGCCATTCTTCATTCCTGACAGGAAGCTCGTCTAGGTCACTTCCTGTCATGTAGCTGAATGCCTGCCTCTGAGGCAGCAGTGACAGTTGAACCGTCTGGTTGGGGGCGGTCCTTTCTTAAAGGGGCGGGGTTTAAAGAAAAATCATGGCTGGATTTTAGAGTTTTTCATCATGAAAGATTCTCCGAACGGTTATCGGATTTAAAACGTCTCTCCAGGAGTTGGACCAAAAATTATACTAAACAAGTAAAACTCTGAATATAATGGAATTCAAAACCAACAGGAGTCCAAATAATCTGGCTAAACACACTTTGATATGCATTAATCACTGTAGGCAGGTTAGATTAGGAGAGCATGTTGGATCAATTATGCAAAAAGAACTAAAGAGTCAGAACAGAATAGAACAGAAAGAGGAGGAAGATGAAGCTGGAGAGATAGAAAGAGATTTATTATCAGAGCGCAGCAGCGTCCGTCTGCTGACACGAATCAGACGATTTGACCTTTAAATGATTTAAGCTTCACTTTCTGCAAAGTTAAGAAGAAATTAGCTTTTTATGTTCAGAGCCGAATATTTTTCCCTCTAAAGGTTCTGCATGGGAAGGAGCTTCATCATCCTGATGGTGAAAAGGTCAAAGTTTATTTTCAAACCTTCCACCAACGGCTGGAAAGTGAACAGATTGAGGTTCAGAGGAACCAAACAGGAAGTGATGCGGTCAGCGCCGTTTGAAGATGTTTATGAATCCATAAAGTTTCATTTAAAAGTAGATCTCTGTAACGGAGGAGAGAGAGTTGATCCCAGAGAAACTCAGTACTGTTTGCACTGATTCACACACCTATGTGGGGGTGTGGGTGTGTGTGGGTGTGGGTACGGGTGTGTGTGTGTGTGTGTGTGTGTGTGTGTGTGTGTGTGTGGGAGGGTCTGAACGGTCCAGTCAGGTCAAGTCTGGCCGGATGTTTGGGTTCTCCTGTCGATGCCTTCCACCAATCACAGCACAGAAGCTTGAAAATCAGTTTTATTTCATCAAAACGTTTTGATTCATGTTAACATATTAGCATGTTAACATGCTAACATTACTTACATATCAGACCCAGATGTTAAAGTTCATTGAGGTCACAGGTAAGACTTGAATCTTCAAGTCTTACCTTAATAAACTAATGAAGTGGAGTTGACCTGTTTGACCTCAGAGTCTGACCCCAGATCAGTCCTAATGAACTGATCAGTTCTACATAATGAACTTGATATCTAGACTTTGACTAGGCCGCTTCTTTATTTCTTTTCGTCCATTCTGTTGATGGATGTGTTGCTGTGTTTGGGTCGTTGTCCTGCTGATGACCCGGTTCTGATCAAATGGGTTAAACTCCAGAACATTTAAGTCACATGGAAGGGTGTACTTAGTTTTTCTCATGAGTGAACTGTTGATTAAAATTGATTATAATCGTCTTTTTCCCTTGACTTTATTAGCTCAACAAACTAGATTATATTTCAATTTGAAAAAAACCCTCATCTTTCAAGATGTTTTAAGAATTAAACATGAAAATATTCATAAAACATTTATATACATATACATACATACTTTGTGTCTTGGTTACATAAATTGATTAATGTATGACTTTTCTTTGAATGTTTCACATCATGTTTTTCCATCAGAACCAGTGCATTTAGTTGCCAAAAGAAACATTTAAAGCTAAAAGCTATGCAGCAGCTGTTAGCAGAGACGAAACAAAAACCAAGTCTTCCTCAGTGACTGTTTCCTGTTTGAACAAACATTCTGATTCATTCTGAGCTTTTATGTCGGTGCTGTGAACAAACTGAGACGTTTCTGGTGTCGATCTGGGACTTTGTTAGCGTAAAGAAACACACAGAAATGTTACATTTTGAAAAGTTTTGCGTCTTTTACTTTCCTGCGTGAAGCAGCTTCAAAAGAATCTGAATGTTTTCTTTTGTTTGACTCAAGTCTGTTTAGGATATTTGCTTTGATTGTACTCTGATTTTGAATGAAACGCTTTTGTTACAAAAGGAAACACTTTGTGGTTGTAGCGAGTGTTTCATCTGAAGCCTTTCAGTTGTTTAAGTGCTGATACCAACGTTTCGTCAGGAACTGATGCCAGCATAACAACAACCAGCTACATGCTGGAGGAGGACAACTTGTTCCAGCTTTAAACCAGATCAACAGCTCTAACTCCTATTAACTAAAACATGAGACTGGTTGACCAAACAAAGATGCACAACTTCATGAAAAAAGATTTCAAACTATCTCTTGGAGAAATCAAACTTAGAAATCATATCCAGCATTACCAGTGCCTCAGCAGTGTGTTAACAAATCAAATTTAAATCTGATTTTCTTTGTTTTGTTATGTTTTTCATTATGGGTGCAAAAACTTTTTTACTTTAAATATTCTCTTGATGTTTGAACTTTAGCTTTGTTTTGGTCTGAAGTAGTTTCTTCATGCCTGACTCTGGAGTCGGCCTTTAATAACGCTCCAGTTCGACGTGACGAAGCAGACATCTGCATGTGTGTGTACAACTCAAACCCTCCACCGCTTCTAAATATAATCAAACACCCATAAAGTCTGACGGACTGAACAGCTTTGAAAACGAGTTTTGTCGGTTTTTACCGAGTTTCCTGTGTCGTTTTGTATTCTGGAGATAAATAAGCAAAAATGTGAAACCTGGTAATTTATCATTGTTCCTCTCCTACTGTTACATCCACTGTTTTTATCTCTAAATGTAGCAGCATGTGTTGTTTTAATAAAAAATAAATCTATGTTTTTCAGCAGGAGTTCCTCATTTCTATGTAGAAGGTTTCGGAACTTGTTCCTCTACTTCTGTTTATTTCAGCTTCTTTGTATCTTTTACAGATTTCATGAAATCCCTCTTCAAGTTTTCACTCACATTATGCTCAGTCTTTAAAAAGAATCCACTGGCTCAGCAACAATGAAGGTTCCTAAATCTAACCCTTCCAACACTATAACAGATCCTTTCTACCAACTCTAGTTATTTTAGTGAATGTAGTTACTATTGATGAGTCTATGAAGAAAAGAGCTACATCTGAGTTAAATGTTTGCCTTGTGATGAGGAAACTCAACCATAAATTGACTTAAAAAAATAAACTAAGCAGGAAAGTTTGTCAAAATTAACAGGAGAGAAATCCAGTCAGGAAACGCCACCACTGTGCTGCACCGTGTCCTGGCTTCTGATAAAATAATCAGCTTATGTCAAACTGCAGATGTGAGCGTGTTCCAGCGAGGCTCATGGAGGCCGCAGACTTATAGAAATAATCCCTCAATTCTCATCTCTGCTCCATTTTAAGGATTTAGAGGCAGGAAGGTTTACCTTGCTGTGTGTCAGCAGCCTGAACGTGATGTTTGATGCAGGGAGGGAGGGGGGCTCTTATGTAAAGATGACAAGTCCCTCAGACCAATGAATGAATGAATATAGTTTATTAATCCTATATTTTAGTAAAACCCATTCAAAACTACAAACTTCAGACATTTAGACCGGTGACTGAAGTTGCATCTCTTCCTCCAGAGTGAAGGCGACACAATTAAAGTCTGAAGTTTTAATCAGTTTAAAATTTTTTCACAGCAGATTTTCTTTACCTTTATACAAATATCTGAGAATCCACGTATTACTGAACAGAAAGATACACAAATGAATCACACTATAGACCAGCTACGTGTGTAAAAAAACATTCTATAGTATGTGTGTATATTACATCATCCTATACCGTGATTTACTGTCGCAGTAAATCACGGTCACACTATGAATACGTAACACTTTGTGTACTACATGAAAGAAAAAAAAACTTCATACTGCAATGATTTTAAAATATATTACAAACTTCTAGCATCTGTGTAAAAGCCTTGAATCTTCCAGTGAACCTGTGGAGGAAATGAAGGATTAGGGTGATGGCAGAGAGACCTTCCAACCTCAAAGATTGAAGAACATCTGCTCAGCAAAAATAAGGACTTGGCTCATACCCATAAAAAAAACCTTTATCAGAATGGTAGTCAATATTTTCAACATGCAATATTTTGTTTGAATTGTAAATGAAAGCAGATCAGTTATGTTCTGTAAACGTTATGCTCTCTGTTAATTTCCTTGGATAGATGACAGTCTCATCGTTTCCTTGGCACCATTTCAAGTGAATTAGGTTGTCTGCTGCCATCTAGTGGCAACACAGTAAACATTCAAAGTCTTATTGACCTTTCAAGCTTCTTTCTATCATACATGTGCTGTTAAGTACCACAGCTGAAGGACTGGTTAAATGTCTTCAGTAACTAACAGTTGGAAGCTCATTTTTGTTCCTGTGTAGAGCGTTTGTAAGTATGGCAGGTAGTAGATTCAGCGATGCAGCATTTCTGAGGGGAGCTGAGGAAAATCAAAACGTTTGTCCAAATTCTCTCTGATTGGGTTGTTTCATAACTCTAGCCCTTAACCCCGACTTAATTCTAACAGAATGAAACCAGACTTTCCTCCAGGTGAAAATCTGTGTGAAACATTTAACCTTGGTTTGACCACAGTCTGACAGCGACAACATCCTGCAGCCTAAAGCAGAAAATACTTGCATCAATAAGCAAACTGCAGCTGGGTGTAAAAATACTCATTTATTATTTACAAACTGTAAACTTCCCCAAACTGGCAAACAAAACAGTAGAAAAATACACAGAGTCCAAACCATCGTCTCGTTGCAAACCAGGATAAAGTGATGCATTAAAAATGATAACAGCTTCAGATGAACTGGAACTCATTCAGCTAACAGAACGTTTTCCAAATACGATGATGAGATGCATGGATCATTCTCTTACTGGTAATAAAAATAATTAAAACTCATAAAATAATAAACAGATGATCTTATAGCAATGTTCTTAGTTTTGGCACATTAACTTATAAAACATGACAGTAAAATAAAATAAAACACACTTAACTGCATAATTCCTGGTGTTAGACCAGCAGCTAATGTGTTAAACGTATCATTTTAAAAATACATTTAACCTCAAATTTAGAAAAAAACAACAACAAACAAACAAAAAAACAAAAGATCTCCATTCAGTCAAATTCAATTCAAAAATGCATTATTGATCCCAAAGGGAAATGAAAAATATTCTGACTGATGCGAGTATTAATTAAATATTATCAGTGGAGCAAAGAAGATGATAAATCTGAATTTTCATCAGCTGCCATCAATCTATAATAAACAAAAATCCAACTAGATAATAAACAAACAAATTTCATCATGTTTATGATGAAATTTGTTGTCTGAGTCAAACATGTTGGTTCATTTCTGCATATTGAACTTAGCATCTTGGTTGTTTTTTTTAAATGTTCGGGGTCAGCATGTCTGCAAATATATTTTCTAAACTTATTTTGTAAATGCATCACCATGGAGACATGAAATTATAAATTCTTTGTGCAAATTCTGAACTCCGTATGGAAACGTACGAGCGGCAGCAATAAAAATTCTTCTCTATTTAAAACCATACAAGATGTTATTTGTTTCAGTTTTCTGAAACAAATTAAACAGATTTTTTTTCTAAAGGTTGGATTGAATCCAGTTTTTCCTTCATGTGAAACTGTCTGGACCAAGGCGGAAGCTGGCCAGGAGAGGAAGATGGTCCGATGAGTGGTGCCAGTTGGGAAGTCTGTGGACTTCCTCCAGCTCTGATTGGCCAACCAATGACAGCCTGCTCAGCAGCTGGAGGCCCCGCCCACCAGGAAGTAAAGGCATTGCATTTATATCTAATAAAGGAGAGCCGAGAGAGAACAGGAAACTTACTAATAATAATGACAGGACAAGAAGTGTAAGAGTGTGTGTGTGTGTGTGTGTGGGTGCGTGTGTGTGTGTGTGTACCTGAGCTGTACAGGATGTAGTCCACGGTCAGGGATGTGCGTGAGTGGCTGGTGGTGACCTCAGGGCGGCCGTCCGGCAGCAGGCGGTGCCCGTAAGACGACTGCAGCTTCAGGTCATGTTTGATCCTGTATCTGGAGCAGTTCGGCTCTGACCTATGATCAGAGGTCAGAGGTCAGAATCGTTAAGGACACACACCTGGCCTCACACTGCTCTGATTGGCTTAAAGCCTGATCATCTGGTTACCTGGTAACATCAGCTGAGACTCCAGGGGCCGGATCTTCAACCGTCAGGTTAGAGATTCCTCCTTCCACAGCTGAGACAGAAAGCAGAGCTGAGCTGAAACCGGTTCACATTCACATTAAATGAGCTGAAACCGGTTCAAGTTTACATTAAATGAGCTGAAACTGGTTCAAGTTCACATTAAATGAGCTGAAACCGGTTCAAGTTCACATTAAATGAGCTGAAACCGGTTCAAGTTCACATTAAATGAGCTGAAACCGGTTCAAGTTCACATTAAATGAGCTGAAACCGGTTCACGTTCGCATTAAATGAGCTGAAACCGGTTCAAGTTCACATTAAATGAGCTGAAACCGGTTCAAGTTCACATTAAATGAGCTGAAACCGGTTCAAGTTCACATTAAATGAGCTGAAACCGGTTCACATTCGCATTAAATGAGCTGAAACCGGTTCACATTCGCATTAAATGAGCTGAAACCGGTTCACATTCGCATTAAATGAGCTGAAACCGGTTCAAGTTCACATTAAATGAGCTGAAACCGGTTCACATTCGCATTAAATGAGCTGAAACCGGTTCAAGTTCACATTAAATGAGCTGAAACCGGTTCAAGTTCACATTAAATGAGCTGAAACCGGTTCACGTTCGCATTAAATGAGCTGAAACCGGTTCAAGTTCACATTAAATGAGCTGAAACCGGTTCAAGTTCACATTAAATGAGCTGAAACCGGTTCAAGTTCACATTAAATGAGCTGAAACCGGTTCACATTCGCATTAAATGAGCTGAAACCGGTTCACATTCGCATTAAATGAGCTGAAACCGGTTCAAGTTCACATTAAATGAGCTGAAACCGGTTCACATTCGCATTAAATGAGCTGAAACCGGTTCAAGTTCACATTAAATGAGCTGAAACCGGTTCACGTTCGCATTAAATGAGCTGAAACCGGTTCAAGTTCACATTAAATGAGCTGAAACCGGTTCAAGTTCACATTAAATGAGCTGAAACCGGTTCAAGTTCACATTAAATGAGCTGAAACCGGTTCACATTCGCATTAAATGAGCTGAAACCGGTTCAAGTTCACATTAAATGAGCTGAAACCGGTCCAGGTTCAGACTGAGTGAGCTGGTCCGGTCTGAACGGAGAGGAATTGGGTTTCACCTGCAGGGCTGCTGGGACGCAGCTCCTCTGTTGGTTTGCTCTCATACTGGCAGCACTGGTTGATTCCCAGTCCGGGGGACCAGATGGGAGGGGTGAGGAAACGGTGACCTCTGGGACTCATTTCCTGACCCGACACCTTCACAACATGAGAACTCAGTCAGGACTTTCATTTCACACAGAATGATTCACAAGATTTATTTTTATGATTACATGTGTTAGAGAAATAAAACCACGTAAAGCTGCAACTAACAATTATTTTAGTAATTGATTATTCTAGTGAATAATTAATTAATTGGAAGAAATAGACATTTTGCAGATTTTTTCTTATTCTGAAGTTAACAATTATTTGATAACTAATTTAGATGACGATGATGTCAATAATTGATTAATCATGATTAATCGTTTAGTCTCGTCTCACCATGTTAATCTGCATCCCCTTGTACTTCAGAGAGCCTGTGGTCAGGAAGTGGTACAGCGGGCTCCACGGCGCCGAGTTAAAGTCCCCACACAGGATCACCGGGTTGGTGGAGCCGTCAGGGAGGCGGGACAGCCGGCCGATCTCGGCCAATAGGATGGCCAGCTGAGCCAGCTTGATGTCGCCACGGCGAGGGTTGTAGAGCAGGTGAGTGTTGGCCACACAGATGGAGCAGGACGCGTCGGACCGGGCGGCGCCGGCGTTTGGCTGCAGCACGACCACCATGCCCACGTTGTCCCGGTTCAGGAGGGCGTCGCCATGGCGATAGAACTCCACCGGCGTTGAGGAGACGAGCGAGAAGCGGGAGGATTTAAAGGTGATGGCGCAACCGTCTGGTTTCTTCCCTGTCCGCTTCTTATATTCACACTGGTACCCTTAAACACACACCAACACACACACACGCACACACACACGTTAGCTTTTAATAAAACACGTTCTTTACATTTTATCACCACTTTCTGACACTGCACTTTCTCTTTAGATAGTTACTGAAATATTCAAACTCTGACTGTTAAAAAACTTCTTAAACATCTCTGTCAGTTTGTTGTAAGAGGTGATGTACAGTTTGTGATGCTTTTATTTTGTTTCAGTATTTTTCATACCCAGTAGAAGAGCAGGTCCAGATTAATCCTAATCTGAGATGATCTGGATACTTCAGACTCTAAATGCCCCTTTTATTGTTGAAACATTTAGTTTCCTGTTTCTCTCAGTAAATCAAAAACCAAAAAATATCAGTGAATAAAGAGTCAAGTTGTGACAAATTAAAACTGTTATTTACCTATAAATAAATAGAAATTGTACTTTTATCTTCTCAATGAGAGAATGAAAAAAATGTAAATTTTTCAAAACTTTATTTCCTTTATTCTCCTCTCAGCACTTTAAGATCGAAAGAGAGAATCCTCTATTACATTATCTGTTGTCTAATTTTCTCAGAAAAGTAAATAAAAAAACTCTTCAGCTACAGAAATATTGAGTTATGGTCCTAGATCTATTATAATAATAATAATAATAATAATACATTCATCTTTAGTTTTATCAATAGAAGATAAAAGGATAAAATCTGGAAGCTTTGATGTTTTTTTCCACCATATTATACTTTATATATTCTATAAAACTGTAATAAATTCTGTATTTTTTAGAACTAGTTGGAAGGCCGTCAGGAGTTGGTACCTAAAGCCTGTAGAGCCGGTTTGATCTGGTTCTCATAATGATCCTCCTGCACCTCCTGAAGACACAGAATCTGGGACAGAAAGAAAACAACATTTATTTCAACATTTTCACACTTTCAGCTGCACTAAGTATTCAGCTTCCTGTTTCTGAGTTTTATTTAAACCTCTGATGTCCAACAGAGAAAAGGAAGAAGCTGCCAACAGAACCAACTGGTCTGTCTGGTACCAAACCAGGAGAGGCGCTGCTCAGGCATGACATTTAAAATCACACATCCAGCGATATTTATGGAATCATAGTGGAAGGTGTGACCACAGAACTAAACTTTAACTAGACCGGGTCCACACCTCTGCTCAGGTGAGGCCCTATAGCTCAGTGGTTAGAGCACTGGTCTTGTAAACCAGGGGTCGCGAGTTCAAATCTCGCTGGGGCCTGAATTATTTTTCTATTTCTGATTATTTACACATTTTTAAAAACAACAAATTGTTCCCACAATTGTGATCTGATGTGCTACAGCAACTGGGATCAGTTTCTGAGGTTAAAAATGATTTAAACACAAATAAACCGGATAAAATCTGAGGGAAATAATCCCACCTGATGAATAATATTCCAACCGTCTCTTGATTTTGGACAACAAATAACACACATTGCTTTACATTTTAAAGAAAGATAATATGGCAGATGTTTCTCACTGAAAATAAATCAGCCTAAACATATCTGTTTATTCCTAACAGAAATAAGAATGATTTCTGTTAGCTGCTCCAATGATGTCAGAAGTTTACATACATCTTCTGAACGTTTTTTGTTCTTTCCAGAAAATTCTCACAATAGTTTGTTGGGGTTTTGGACCATTCCTCCTGACAGAACTGTTGGAAATGGGTCAGGCTGGTAAAACCTAAATTACTGACTTTGTTACCTCTTAGATATTGACCAGCAGGTGATTTTTTTAATTACTAAACTCCAAACTTTTCCAAATTTCCACATTTCTACTCTTGCGGTTTTTTTAGTTTTATGGGTATTTGAGTAGAAAGTATAATCTTTAAAATTGTTTGGGGGGCGTGCCGTGGTGGTTAGTGTGACCCGTATTTGGAGGCCTTGAGTCCTCGACGCGGCCGTCGCGGGTTCGACTCCCGGACCCGACGACATTTGCCGCATGTCTTCCCCATTTCCTGTCAGCCTACTATCATATAAGGGACAATAGAGCCCACAAAAAAACCCCTGGAGGGGTAAAAAAAAAAAGTTGCTTGTTCTGATTAACTGTAGCTCTACAGTAAATAGAGCAAAAGATAGAAGCATTTTCTCCTGTAGGGGCATGTAAGGTACCTTAGAAAAGCTTTATTTAACAGTGGAGAACATTTGAGTAGGGGTGCACCGATATCCTTAATTTTGGGAGTTTTGTAATCAGCCGACACTTACATATGAAGCATCATCTGATTCTTATTCTTAGACACATTCTTACCGACCTCTGCAATGTCTTAAAAATAAAATAAAAATATAATAAAATCAGCCACTGTCCTCTTTTCCTCTGCTGTGAGAGGTTTGAGGTTTGATCAGCCCACCAGATCATTTCTGCACATTAACAGTCACACTGTTGTCAACTAAGTGACTTTCTTGGTATATTTAGTGACATTTCAGACAAAAAACATTTGGAATCGGCCCAAATCAGAATTGGTAGGTCAGGCTTTTTAAATGTTAGTAACCAGTGATCAGAAAACTGCGGTCAATGCACAACTGCATTTCAACTTGACAAATAAGATGTGAACATCCTAGATTAAATGGAGATTTCTTCAAGGCCTTTTCCATGAAATACTATGAAATAAACTTTTAATGCATCTCGTTATTCATTGTGTTTTTGAAGCTAAAATAAACCCCGTCTGTCCTATCAAGAGGAAACTTTACTTTCGTTTTGGATTTATCTGACTGAAAACTAATTCAACCACCGAAGTTCACAACAGTAAAGTGGTGACACGTCACACAGCAAACACCGACATAAAGGTGTGCCTGTACTGGGTGTACAGGTGTAAATGAGTCATCACCACCAGCTGTGACAGGTGAGGCCCTATAGCTCAGTGGTTAGAGCACTGGTCTTGTAAACCAGGGGTCGCGAGTTCAAATCTCGCTGGGGCCTGATAAGTTTACTTTTCCATCCTGCAGAGACAAACATTTCTTATTTACCGATGGCCAAACAAAAATTTATCAACATGGTTAAGAGATTTAATATTTAGCTAAATCTAACTATATATCTCACTACTAATAAATGTAAGATACATTTGCAGATGTTACAGCAGTGGCATTCTATGGAGGCCCCTAAGGGACAAAGGGGAGTTTTTTGGTTTGTTTTAATCTCCTTTTGCAATAATAATGTTCATGTATTCTGGAGCTAAATTGGGGCCATAATGTTTGTTCCTAAAGCTGACAAAAATACAAAACAAAAAGATTTGAAACTTAAGAAAAAAAAAGCTTGAATCTTAAATGTAGTATTCAATCTTTTCATTTTTCAAACAATATTTTTGGCTATTTTGACGTTTTCTGTTGTCCTCCAGACAACTAGTAGTTGTGTGTTTAAATATTACTTTACCAGCCAAAATAAATTAGTTTTTGATTGTTTAAGTTACCTGGCTGCTAAATATCATTTTTGAAAAGGTACTCATTGAATGCAGAGAATGCTAAAATACTTTTAACGGTTTGAAATTTATGATAGTTTTATAAATTTCTGACACAACCGGCCCTTTGAGGACATTCATGATCAAAATAAAAATGAGTTTGACATTCTACACCCTGTATACTTTGACAAGTAAATTATTGATATTATTCATACAGTGTTATTCTGCTGTGGAAAATCAATGCTGGATTTATTATGTACAAAAACCCTAAAAACAAATCCTGCTAAACTCTGAAATTGTTATATCTATATTTAAAAAATAGTTGATTCTGCACATTTTCTTAAGGAGCCATTGTGGAAAAAGAGCCACAGGACTCCTGATTTATATAAAAAAAAAATAATTGTGGAACAGTTTGAATTAATTTGAACTGCAGGTTGGGAAACAAAACATCCCTCACAATTTTATGTTGTTTTCAATGTTAAACTCTGTTGACTTTTCTCTCTTATTTCTAAGTGAAGCAGTTATCTACACGTTTTCTGACTGAAACATACTAATCTGTGAAAAAAACATCCAATGCTACAATCCAGTGACGCATTGAAAGCCAGTAATGAACAGATTTACAGACACACTGAGCACAGAGACAACTGGTCTGACTGGAGTCATACCAGCTGCAGTGGAAGGAAGGTGTGTCCACAGCACTGAAACTTTAACTAGACCGGGTCCACACCTCTGCTCAGGTGAGGCCCTATAGCTCAGTGGTTAGAGCACTGGTCTTGTAAACCAGGGGTCGCAAGTTCAAATCTCGCTGGGGCCTGAATTATTTATTCTTTTTTTAATCTATAGTGATTTTAAAATTGAAGAAAATAAAGCTTCTTAAAATTGGAAGGAAATTAAAGTTTTCACAAGGGATTCCTACAACGTCTGGAGTAGAAATACAGAAAAGAAACACATTTTCTTGGCAAGAACCACCTCTCAATGACTTCAGAAATGATGGATAAGAGGAACAGTGAGTATATTTTTAGATTTTATGATTATTTTCAGGCTTTATGTCGTCCACTCACGTCGGCGTTGTGCTGCTGGATCTCTGCCAGCAGGTTGGGCAGCCGGTACGGCCAGGGCAGAACGGCAGGGTCACAGTGTCGGTACAGGTAGGCGTTATCCTGCAGCAGATCCTGGGATAAGATGTTGTAGGACATCACAGAAAAGTCAAAGACTCTGCTGTCCTCTGGTGGCTGGGTTTCAGTACTGCAGGTCTCCCAGTACCTCTGAAGACCTGAAGAAAATGAGGTTTAATTTTATCTGATAAACAAAAAATGTGCAAATTGGGAGGATTGCTTTGCTCCATACTGATAAACAAAATTAAAACAAAGTCAGTTTTACCAGAATAAACTTATAGTTTTATGAGAAGTTGCATGAGAATCAAAATGGTTCCGAGAATAAAGTCGTATAAGAATAAAGCCATAACAATATGAGAATAAAGTCATAATGTCATGATTTTATGCTTGTAAGATTTAATTCTCATCATTTTATAACTATTCTCATAACTTTATTTTCTTAGGTTGGCCCCAATGCTCCGTTGAATTGTGAGTTTAATAATCCCAGTACATTTTTTTTTTTTTACTGCGTATGAACATTTAAAGAGCTTTTATTTTACCATTATTAAAAGAGAAACTGACTTTTAACTGGGTGTGGAGGTTGTTGTGGAAATCGTCCGTCTGCTTGAATAGAACTGGAGGGCTGGTACTGAAGCCCCGCCCATCTCCCTGCATCGACACCGCCAACCTCGTCAGGTTCTGCCGACCAGGTTTGGTTCTGCTGAAGGCTCCACTGCTCCTCAGCAGGCCTGCCTCGGTACCAGACGTTGGGTTTCTCCTGCTCAGTCCTGGATCCTGCAGCTTGTGAATGCTGGTTTTTAGTTCTGTCACTGCTGCTTTTTCTCTCACATTTAGTCCTGTCACTGCTGCAAACTCTCTCGGCTCCGGTTTTTGGTTTCTCTCCAATTCTGGACTGGTGGTTCACTGGAAGTTCGCCATCTCTTCTGAAATCCCAGTGATGATGCTCCTGCTTTGACTCTCTCTCCCTGGCTTTGGCCCTCGTTTCCCTCGTTCCTCCATCCCTGGATGATACATTTTCCCCAACACTCTTCCTGTCCTCTCCACTTTTCAATCGTTTGGTTGGAGGTCCTCTGCTGGAACGCTCCATCATGACATCCACAGAGGTGTGGAATGACTGTAGACCACCAGTGTTGGCAAAGTGGAATCTGTTACCACTGAACAGTGGACAAGGAGGTGGGTATGGTGGGGGAAAATGAGGAGGCCAGGGTGGGAATCTGGGGGCTGACCACCATGGAGGAGGGTGAGGGGCGAATGGTTGGTAGTGGGAGGAGGCCCAGGGGAGAGCCGGATGCCCTCTGGGACGAATGCAGGAACTGAAGGAGGTCACTCGGTGAAGAAACATGGGAGGTCTGGAGTTCAGAAAGCAAACAGAAACTTCATAAACAGGTTAACATGTGGGAACGGATGAAAATACTCATTCTGATTTTTTGTTCTTGGGATTACAACATAAAACGATAAAGTTCTTTAATTGAAGAGGTTTTAAATGCAACAGAAAACGTTTATCCACAATGGATGCATACAGGAAGATGCCCTAAGCTTTTCATGTGATTCATATAAACTTAAAACAAATTGCTTCAAAATACGAACAGGAGGTTGATGTGCTTATAGAATGAAAATGGTGGTATTTCTCAATTAAATAGGAAACACATGACTTTACAGTATTAATGTCAATCCCAGCATATTGGGAGGAAACTACCGATTCCCACCGACTAACTGGTGCATCTTTACATAATTATTTAACTGCTTATAACATGTAACCACATTTTGACTTCACTCTAAACCATCCTAGTTATAAAAGGTTGGATCAATACACCGGTAAAGCAGAAACAACCGCTAACCGACAGGTGAGCTAACACATGTTTGGCTAGCTTGCGCCTCAATCAATACAAACTCCGTTTCTACAAACAGCTAGCTAACATTAGCATAGCATACCTGTTTTCGGGCGTGGACGTGCCATTTGTTATCTTGGGCCTCAAGTGCATTCGGATAAAATATTAAAAACAAACATTGTCAGCATTTATTTCCTTAGTTAAACCAGCACTAAAAGCAAACCTCAATTCATGTCCTTAAAAAAATTACGCACGTGATGCTTTCAAATACACAGGAGATGTATGTTATTATTCCAATTTGACCAATAAAATGTAGCTTTAAATGAGCTAAAAAGCGCAAAAATATTCCAAAAAGTTTAGAGATGTTGCGCAAATATAAAACAATGAGCTTAAACCTTTAAAAAGTTACCTGAATTCTCCGTGTTCTTGTTGAGTGTACATAGTGTCAAAAACTTAACAAAAAACCCTTACAAGTGAAAAGAAACGGTAAAACGTATCAACCAGAGATGCAACCAAAATTAAAAATATGCTTCTTATACTTCAAATCTCTTCTAGGGTACACCTTTGACTGCGCTACAGCGAGAAATATCATTTTTAAAATTACGCGAACGTATCTTCAGCTCTTACGTCATATTCATCCTCTGAACGCTGGGAGTTGTAGTCCTTTTCTGCCGTCTGCAACTCTTAATTCTTGAAGGTTCGAACCCCACCAGGGACTGTAGCGAACTACAAACCCCGGCGGTACGGCGAGAAAAACAGTACCGACTGGAAACAATCAAGTTAATTACAGTCTATTTAACCGGCTTGAAATGTCAAGACTATAAATCGCAAAACGCGTTGATAAATTCAGTATTATTGCGGTTTTTGTAAAGAAACACAAAATAATATCATTAAGGTTATTTCAACACGGCTGCTCAAAGAAAGAAGGTAGAAAGACGGAAAGGTCGCTGTACTTACGTAAAGGCGACTCTCTCCTCTGGAAAGCAGGGATGCAGTTGAAAGCGGCTCGAAAAGATTAAATGTAAACTTTTCCTCTGTGACATCTTCTGCTGTTAATGTCTTTAAAATCCAAAGGGGAGCAGCCAGGTTCGGGTTAATGATTCCCTGAGCGGATGAAACGGACCGGTGGACTGGGATCAGAGGGGGATCTGAACATACTGTACTCTGTAACTGTGTATACAAACACTCCGCCTCAGCTCTGATTATTGTGCTTCAGTTTGCAGGAAAGCAATTTCTCCGTTGTTACAGACATTGTGATGGACTGATTGGTTCCAGTTGATGATGCTGAAAAACACACTGACGCTCAGTTTACACATACACCACAGCACCACAGTCATTTAACAAAAATAGAAAGAGGAATTATAAAACTTTATTCAGGAATCAGAGAGGATATCAAGATGATGCAGCTGCAGATGTCAAACACGTGATGAAGTGAGAAAAAAAGTGAGGGAAGTGGAGGAACCTTTTGTAGGTCAGCAGTAACTTTATCTGCGTTTAGATTCACAGGATGACAAAAACAGGAAAACAGGGAACATCATCATATGACACGAGGGTTGAAGGTTTGAATTTCATTTCATCAGCAATAACCTGTTTCCTGTTAGTTTGGCTAGAAATAAAATGTAGCCTTTGTTTGGCCTACAAGATGTTTTACATCTGGGATTCTGTCGCTACATGAGAGGAAACATCTCTGCAGAGAATGTAGATAATGTGAAGAATGAAACAATCAGCACACAATGAAGGAACAACATGAAGATTAGGTCATGTAAAGCTTTCAGGCAATAAAACAACATATTATTTGGTTTGAAAAGTCAAAATATATATTTTGACTGATGTTTTAATGAGAACGACCCAACTTCTTCAAAAGCCAGCACCTTGCAAACTGACATTAATACACAATGATGCAGAAATACTTCAGAGCATTATGTTTCTTTCAAGATAATCTCCAGCTAACCTGAAATGTTTGATCTGTACCAGAAAATTGGTAAACAAAAAAAAAAATCTAGAAAACCTTTTCAAAAACAAGCCAGTTTATTTTAAAGTGCTGGCAAAACAGGAAGTGGTGAATCAATAATAAAATGCTAATTTGTTCTAACTTTCACATAGTTTGGGGTTTAAGGTTCTTGCAGAAAAATGCATTTGAAAATACATTATGTAAAATAATCTCAAACTTAGATTAAATGTTGGAATACTTATCCCCCGGCCTGAATGGCTTTTATTTTGACGAGGTCTTAGTCGCTCCTGCTGAATCCAACAGGAAACACATCTGCACTGTTAATGATGATGAGTTATGTGGTAACCATGACTTGTGCTTACTTTTCATTTTTCTGATGATTAAACAGCTTGAAGAAGAAACGTGTTTGTTGTAAATAATAACCAGACGTTATTTTCTTCCCTCATTGTGAAAAGTTTCTGCCCAGCTTTGAGTTTTAAGGTGCACTTAGTTTCAAACTCTTTAATTTGACCCATGTTTTCCATGCATCCTCTGTTGTTTCCACCATGTTTCAGCCCTTCCACTCGTCTTCATCATGTTTCTGTGCGGTAATCTTCAGCTCGGTGCCGACGTCGCTCCCGCTGCTCCGGCCAGTGGAAGTGGAGCGCTGGGCCAAAGCTCTCGCCGGTGGAGAGTCGGAGTGATAAAGCAGGTTTCTGGAGGCCCAGGGTCACGACGTCAGGAGAAAGGAACCTCCCATCTCTGTGTATAGGCGCTCAGTTCGCAGGGGCTGATGACCAGCATGCGGGACGAGTCCATGCCGTCCAGAGCCATCTCCGAGTCCAGGCAGAATCGAGACACGATGTGCTCCAAGTGAGTCCCTGATTTCTGCCACCGCTGCAGGACAGGAACAAAAAACAGAACGTTTTATGCTAATATTTTATTCTTTTTTGCTTTCTTCAACCTTCTTGCTGCTCGCTCAGACTGTGCTGCATTGAAAGAGGATGTTTTTAATCCAGAAAACTGCATTCGCCCGAGACGTTTCTGAAAAGGTCTTCAGTCACGCTCTGCAGAGCGAGTCGGAGACGATGCAGCCGTTTGCAGAGAAATACGTTTCCGACTATGACAAAGGTTCTGTCACCGAGTTTAGCATAAAAACAAAGAAAATGTTTCACAGCTGCTCACCAAAGAGTGCAACATAGACACCATTTACAACGGTTCCATATACAAGTATAGGTAACTTATAGTAACTAGTTAGGAAAAATATACAGTAATAAATCAACAAATATGTCTGTCCTGCAGCACTCACTGGGTGAGAGGCAGAGGACGCTCTGGACAGGTCAGCAGTCCATCACAGAGAAACAACAACAAACACCAGAGGAGTTCTTGATAATGGCACATTATCATGAAAAATCTATCATGATATAAGGCTTTCATATCAGTCATTATAAATAATTATTCTTTATTTTTTTTTTGTTTTAAATATCTGAAATACAACCAAACTGATGACATGACCTTTCCCTTTTTATCCAGTTTTCTCTCCACGCCGCTTTTTACTTTTAAGTAGTTATGAGACACGGTGGAGACCAAAGCGCGAGTGCGTTGCTAGGTAACCAAAGAGTTAGTTGAATCTACCAACCTTGCTTAGCAAGCAGCCATGAAAGGCTGAGCGGCTAAAGTATTTCCTCTGCCTACATCCCCCAGAATGCTGTGCAGCTCTAGGTTGTAGTTCAGTGAAATTGTACTACGATACATTGATACAATATCAATGTATCACTGATACATTGATATTGATCACATGTTTATCACGATCCGGAGTACCCGGAGAAAATCTACACATTCACGGGGGAAACAGGCAAACTCCAGGCTGGGTTGCTGTGGTAACGGTGCAACTACTGATTAATAGACTTAAAACAATAATAACTAGCTGTCTCTGTATTGAGAACTTCTTGAAATCAAATAATGTTTTCACAATGATGTAATTTGGCAGCATAGACGGGAAAAATACTTTGATTTGATTGATAAAAAAAATTAAGCTCAGAGCTTTTATCTTGAAAATTCTTAGGGCTGTTCAATCCCAATCTGTTGACTTCCTTTCATATTGTGTGGAAAAACGTTTACTTTCACTATTAATCAACCCTGATTCTGTAACTGTCTTGCTAAAGTTGAACTGTTATTTGTATATTTTTCAGTTTATAATCTCAAAGGTTTTGGTGAATTTAGGTAAATATCTATTTGTAATTCCTCTTAGTGGCCGCTAGATGGAGGTCTCTTCTAAATCTACCCTCTATCTCAGCGTGAATCTGCTTTTGTGTATCTTTTTTTGAAATATTACTTATGCTTAGGGGGGAAAATCATTTTACACTAAAGTATCATGATTTTATGTTGCTTAACGAGGGAGAAAACAGAAAGTATCACCGTAAAATAAATGACATGAGTTGTTCTTTCCGTTTGAAGCTTAATTAGACATACTGAATGAAATTTAAATGTTAGATTTTGAGGTCAGTAGGTCTAAATAGTAATAATGGAGGATATTATATTATTTATATCATTATTCTACAACTGGGAGACTGAGAGCCAATCAGACTGGAAGATGAAGGAAAGGTCTACATTTGAATATTAAAGCACAAAATATAAATCATATCCATGCTTTACTTGAGTTTCAGAGTTTGTCAGGATGTGGAGCATGAACATGTTCTGATCGGTTCAGCATTGTGGGGTCCTAATCCCACACATGCAAGCTTTGTCCAGTAAAATAACTGCAGCTCTGCTGTGACTCTGGCAGGACGAGGTGCTCGTCGCAGCGCAGTGACGGGCCGCTGAGGGTTGTAATTGAAAGAAAAAAAAAAAGAGGGAGGGATAATTAAAAGTAGATCAATTAGTATTCACCTCATTACCGGCTGCTGCACCAGAGCTGACATCAAATATGAGAGGAACACGTCGCGTTGCTCCGTCTTTGTGCAAGTCAGAGCAGCTCTGGTAAAGTTCAGGCCACTTTGTTCCTTTTCCAGACGACGGCTGGGAGCTGAGAGCTGAGAGCGCATCTCATCATCCTCAGGTCATCACAGGCCTGACACTTCCTCCTGGGAGGCTTCTGCTCACTTCCCTATTCAGCTCTCTTACCTGAGCTTTTTTATTTCAGAGACAGTCTATGACTATAAAAGCAACATTTAGGATGATTTCAAAACGAAAAGCGTACTTTAACTCCTATCCTGCAGGAAGGTTTTAATTTAAAGTGATTCTGATATATTTGTTCAAGATTTCACTTAGCTAAAACCACAGCTACTCTAACTAGGATTAAACAAAATTGCATTTATAGTATAAAATATTAAAAGTCATCTTAAAAGAAAACAAAGCTATACATTTTCCTTTAAGTATGTAAGCTTATTTTCCTTACAGCTGCAGTAGGTAACTTTTACAAAAGATATTTTTTAACATATTTGTTGAAACTGTCACCATGTTGTAACTGTATGTAAAATGATAACCTGTGAAAATATGGAGCTCCTCCACTTTCTAGTGCTAACCAGAAGAAACCAATCAGAGCCAAGTCTTAGTGCTGTCAATCACTCTCCATGTGGTGCTGCCCTCTTCCTCCCCCTCTTTCTCTCTGCTACGCTACAGCTAGTTCATCACAACATGCTAAGGCTAGTTAGTATAGCCACCGATGACGACGGCTAGAACATTTTCCTGGAATAGTAAGTGTTTCTCCGCCCTTTGTACATTTAGCAGTGAGTACATGAGATTGATTAACAGCGCTAAGACCCGCCTCCTGGCTCTGATTGGTTGCTTTTGGTCGGGAGCCAAGCATTTCTTCAGACGGCAGTAGCAGCTCAGGGAGGAAGTGGAGGAGATCGATCTTTTCACAGATTATGTCTCATATTTTTATTGTCACAACATGGTGACAATTTTGACAAATATGTAAAATAACAAATTTATAAGAGAAAGATTTTGCGATGTGGACTTAGGATCACTGACCTTTGACCCAATCTAAAGTCTCTTCTAATCTAACTGAACGGATAAAAGGTTTTTCTGTCAGAAGCTTTTTTTCCTCATTGAAATGACTTTATTCCTCATATTTGTATGAATTGTCTGTTTTCTGCTAATATCAAGACTTTCGTCTCTCTTATAATGTTTTTCTTACAATTTTAAAAAATCTGTTAGTCTGGCTCTAATACTCTGTCATTTTTACAGATTTTTTTTCTCAAAGCTGTTTGGTGCAAAAACAGACAGTATTTCTGAGAAGTCTGGAACAAATTATTAATATTCCAGATCTTTTTTTTGTATATGTTTGTGTTTAAGTTTTGTATAATGTATGAAGTCAGGTCTTGTATCTCTTTCATGCGATTCCTCCTTAGCGTTAAGAGTGGAAACTACTTCTGCTCGCCTCTCTTTCTGACATTTCCACAGCCGTTGTGATTTGTTAGCTGAAGGTTTATTAATGTGCTAAAATATTCTTCCCTTTTGCATACTTCATTCTATTTATGAGACATTTTTAGACACAACCTGTGCTACCATTAAGCGTAGCAACGTGTTTACAGGCAGACATGTAATTTACTAAAGATGAATGTGACACTAAGTGCTGCTGCTTCATTTATGTAAGTGATATTTTATGCAGAATACTTTGGAAGTTCAGTTTTAAAACGAATCCAGTTTTTTTCTCTTTTCTGTTTAGTTCTGTCTTTATGTGGGTTTTTTTTTATTTCTCTCCCTCTGTGTTTTTTTGCTTCTCTCTGCATTTTTTCCTTCCCTCAGTCTCCACCTGTCAGCTCTGGGCTGCTTCTCTGCCGGATCGTCGTTCTAATTAGCCATCATCGCTCTACTTCCTGCCTTCTGACACACACACCCACACACACACACACACCCACAGTGTGTCAGCACAAAGGTTTACACGTTTCATTTACATGACAGAGATGCGCTCCAGCGGCGCGGCTGCAGTAGACACACAGAAATGGCTAAAACAAACCCAGATGGTGTGTTTGTGTGTAACCGTGATGCCGCAGCAGCGCCTCCTGCAGGTGTGCTGCAGCTGCCTGTGTCTCTCCATGCATGCAGACCCAAACATCAGCTTCCCGGTCTCCCTAACATCCTCCGTCTCCAGGGTTCAGCGTAGATTCTCGTTTTGCTAACGCAGTGAAACGATCTGGAAATATTCCAGCAGAACCACGGAAACCAAAACGCTCGGCCTGCTGGAGACGTTTCCAGGTGATTCTTTCTCTCCTCAACTTTCTGGCTGCTTTCAAACAAAGTCAAGCAAAGTAGGAGAGAAAATATGTTTAGAAATGAACTTTTGTCATTAACTGTTTCTATAATCATTGTTTAATATTTTTCTCCTTTTCTACTTTTCTGTCTTCCTTGTTTCTTACAGTCCATCCTTCCCTACGTCCTTCTTTGTTTCCTACTCTCCTTCCCTCATTCAGTCTCGTTTCCTACTCTGTCTTACTTCCTTTCTTGTTTCCTTCCTTTTTTCTTTATTTCTTACTCTCCATCTTTCCTTCTTCATTTCATTCCTTCCTCCCTCTTTTCCCTTCCTTCTCTTTCTGCCTTACGTCCATCCATCCTCCTTTTGTTCCTTCCTTGTTTCATTATTTTCATGCTTTATTCATTTCTTCTAGCTCCATCTTCTTTTTCAAATGTATAATTCAACATCTCTTTTTTCTTTTTCAATTCTTTTCCATCTGCATCACCACATCTTTTGTCTTTATCGCTCGTACATTTTGTTTTGCAGGTTTGTTCTCGTCTTCTTTACCTCTAATAAACTCTCAGACTCAACTCAATCATTTTAAATTCTTCACATCTCAAAGCAGAATTCTCTGAATTCTCTGCTTTCCTAATTTGCTGTTTATTTTTCACACTTCCAGCCTCTTTATCCACAGCGATGCGTTCACTGTCTTTAAAAATAACAACAATCTCTCATCATCACCATGAGATTCAAAGTTTAGTAGGTTTTATTTTTGGCCTTTCTTCTTTGGAAAATCCTCAGCTTCCATGGAACTGTCAGTTAGAGGTATGTCTGGGCTTTGACTAGGCCATTCTAACACACAGTGGGTGGACCCAGAAAAATAACAAAAATCCATTAAATAATAAATGCAAAAAAAAAGTTTTTATTAAAAATAAGTCAAGACATTTACTCGAGTGTAAAATGAGCTTGATTTTGAGTTTTCTGTTCCTTAAAATAACAGTAAATGTGATGTTTTGATCAGCCAATCATATCTTTATTTGTATGCAGGTGAACGTTTCATATCTCATCCTGGCAGACAGAGCTGACTGCAGTGATACTGAACTGGAAAGGCTATAAAATAGTAGAACATTATTATTTTCTCTCTCACAATGATATGAAAAAGTATGGATTATTAAAAAGTTGAGTAATATATGTTTTATTTCAGTTCTGGATTTGTTTGCAGGTTTTAGTTTAGCAGCTGGAAAGGGGAGACTTGCTTTTGGGGTGTGAATACTTTGACTATAAGTGTGATTACTTATGTGTATTTTCTTCATTCCCTTTTGTTTTTACCGCTTTGTTTTATATTTTCACCTCCTCTCTTGATTCTCCGTTTTTACGCCCTTTTACTGTCGTTCTCATTTTGTTTCTCATTTTCTGCCTGGATGACTTTTAGATGAAATAACAACTGAATCTTATTGTGCGTCATGTCAGATATCAGAACGTGGAAATATGAACATGTTTTCTGGGTGTGATTGGATCCATGCGTCCTCCGGTTTGGTTTTACATCGCAGGAACCCGGAGGCGATGAACACAAACACACCGGAGCAGATTTTCCACATTAGAACAGTTGGTGAGCTTTAATGAGAAAATCTTCTGCCATCCCTCATCTCTTTTTTTCCTCCATCCTCCCTCCTCCTCTTCCTCATCCTTCCTCTCGTGTCTCCTCTCCCTTGCCTCTTCTTCTTCTTCCTCAGGTGATCTATTGGTTGTCAGGTGGTTCCCTGCTGCAGGGGTTTCTGGGACGCCGTCAAGGTGCCCAGTGGTCAGGTAATGACATGTGTGAGTGTCTGTTTTCAAAGCTGCATGCTCAAAAACGCGCCAAGCATCTGCACATGTGTGACTATCAGTCATTTTTTAAACAAATTCATCTTCAGGTTAATTAACATTTTGATTTATTTACCTGCCATTTGATAGACGATGCTGCAGATACACACCACCTGTCAGTCTGAGCTGAGGATGTGTGTTGTGTGTGTGTGTGTGTGTGTGTGTGTGTGTTCAGACCTGCTTCCCGTCCGCCATGTTGCAGGGCAGCATGAGGACCTGCGATGCAGGGAAGGTGGTCGACAGCGACAGGCAGTGCTGCTGCTGACGGATCTGCTGCCCGTGAGTGTAGACCCACTCCTGCAGGAACAAAACATATTCCAGTTATTAATCAATGTGTGCAGCCATGGTGTGTTTATAAACCTTTTGTTAATAAGCCTTTTGTGCAGAATACCTGTTTAAATGAGGTAGATTTAAAAAAAACCTGCAGGTTTATGTGAGTTTTGATCTGAATATCAGAATATTGAAAGTTTGACTTGAAGATCTTTGACTAGGCGCTATAGCTGGCTAGCAAGGCCTTTTACATGTAATCCCATGGATTTCTCAAGTTTTGCTAACTTTGTGTTTTCCTGTACAAGTTCTGGAAGTATTTAGTATTGGGAATGGTTGAAAGGAGAAGTGGAGGTCTTTCCAGCCAACTCGTTGAGGTAAAACGTTTTCTGAAGAACATCTGAACGCTGCAGGCTTTATTTCACAGTGACTGATTTATCGAACTGCTGCATATGGAATGACATCAGAGGTTAATTGGTGCTCCAGTTCAATACATTATCTCACAGCTGGAGCCACTCAGTTACTGCGTGTCTTTGCACTTTTAAGATTCAGTCCCAACAGAACCAAACCTACAACCTCAGCGCTCACGCTGGAATGAAAAACTGCTGAGTGTGCACTTTTTGGTAGTTCTTAAGTATGAATTCTCTTAGTTATCATATTTTGTTATTGTAAGGTGAATATCTTGTCCTCCATTTCAGAAAGTGAGACTCATATGTTACCTATTTTCATCACATAGAGCAAAATATTTTAAGCCTCCATTTCTAATAATTTTGAAGACTTTGGATCATAGATAATGAAAACTCAAAGTTGAGGTCTCAGAAAATGTGAATATTTTGCAAAAGTTAGATCTTAGAAACCTGTGATGTTACACCTTAATTAAAAATATGTGCAAATGTTTTCTGAAAGTAATGTTTTACAAAAAGTAAAGAAGCTGATTGTTCAAAGAATGCCGTGTCCATGATTATGAATAGAAAGTTGAGTGGACGAAAAAAAGTATGTTCAAAAATGTATAGACTTTTCAGAAGGTTGACATTTCTGTTCAAAATAATATTTATTTATACATTAACTTATGTAATATTAAGTTTTTCTGAGGAACAGAATTTCAGGTTTCTATTTCCTCTGAACCAGAATCATCAAAAGTACAAGAAATAAAAGCTGGAAATGTTTTGACTTTTTGTGATGAGGGAGAAAAATTTGAATTATTTCCTAGTATTCTAAAGGTTTTTCCTTTTAATATGTCTGTTTGTGTGTATATCAAGGTTTCTGCAGGTTTTGCCAACTCAAATTTAAGACATTTTTAAGACCACTATGATCAGAATTTAAGACCTGCATTATGACAGAAATATACAAAAGAAAATAGCATTTTTCATATAGTAGCATCGTAGGAGTTGGCAACAGATATGAACCACTGGCAAAGACGAACATCATACAGCAGAGGATTTACAGTCACCAATGATAAGACTCAAAAAAGCTAGCTAGCTAACTAGCTAAAAAACTCGAGGCCGTTGAGGTAGCAGAGTCAAAGAACGCAATAAAGATTTTTCATTCTTTTGTCTGACAGAAAAGTCCCACGAGAAAAATAAAGTACACGAGATTAAAGTCATGCCAAAGCAGCATCTAAGACCTTTGATTAACTTATTTAAGGCCAACTTGAATATTTTCTAATGGATTTAAGATATTTTAAGGATTTAATTTTGGATGCAGGAATTTAAGATTTTTTTAGGATGTGCAAACATCCTGGTTACTAGAGTTTGTTTAAAAGTTTTTAAATCAAAAGTAAAATGCAACATTGATATTCCAACATTCTGCATTAACTTATGCTCATTTATAACTGACTCCCCATCAATTTTCCCTTTGTCTTCATCCAAAATATGTAAATTACCAATAAATAAAAGGTTAAAATCAGGAAGCAGTGAGGCTCAAAATAAGAGTAATACCTGAGAAAAGCTGGCCGATCCGCCTGCCTTTCATGCACACGTACACAGCCTCAGAGGTAATTACATTACTAATGTTCACAATCACAGCTGTGTGGCTCAGTGAGATGGATTTCCTACCGTCTATAATACAGCTGTCCACCTCTGGGTAATGCAGCTGTGTGATTGATTTGTGTCACAGATGACTGACGCAGCACGCTTTCTCATCTGCAGGGTGATTTCAGGCTCTGCCTCCAAGATTTTTACCCAGGTACAAACATGCATCTTTATACGAAATACATCACAAGGAAAAGTAGACTGAAAGCCGCAGAAACAACAAAGTTATGACAAAAAGGTAGAAATATTAGACTGACTAAAGTAGCTTTGCTTACATGCAGCTGGTAGATATCACCAACTTTACTGCCAGTTTGAATTTGATAGATTTGGTAGATGTTTATTTCTATTAAGTTCTGTATTTCAACAATAACTACAAGTTTTTTCTTCTCTGTACAACTGCAACTGAATTTCCAACTCTTAAAACAAAAAATAACACTTAAATGCTGACAATATGACACTCAAAGCTAATAAACAAGCAGAAAAAGCTGATTGTTGTGGTTGTAAATGTCTATAATGTGACTATTTTTAAATAAATGGCCAAAATGTGCTCACTTTGCAGGTAGCCCTGCAGACATGCCAATTAAAAATGTTGGTGTGTCCAACATGCTCAGCTCTACTGCAGGCTGAGATACTTTTACAAGACAGAATATTCAGTTGCTTAAAATTTTTAAGCTTCGATTTAATTGGCAAATATGAATAAATCCAGTCACTGACCCACAAGATGTGCTTTTATCCTTGTTGGTTCTCCAATCAGAATGACTTTAAATCATTAAAAGAGCCTTTACCAGTTATACCAAAATACTTTTAACATACTTAAGAAAAGAAGGGAAGGTTACTTTTCTTTTGAAACAAGTTGTTACTAGAGGATTGTTCCAAATTGTATCATTTGATTCTGTTTTTTGACAAAAATTTGTCAGTTTTTTGAGTAACGTTGTTTTGCATGAAGCTGTAATGTTATTTTGCACAGTGTTGCTTCTTAATGATTTTTCCTGCTATGTTGTTGGTTTATCCTAATTCCTGATTCCTGATGATGAAAATATAAAGTATTAATACATTTCATTTGATCCTACATGAGCAGTGTTAATTATCCTGCTGTGTTGTGGCATAAATTTACAATAAAAACTCAGAAAGATGTTTTTATAGCCAGGTTGCAAAAAGAAAAATGACAAAATTGTGTCAGATAAAAGTTGGTTTGTCATAATTTCTCTGGCAACATTTGAGTATAGAGAGAATAATGAAAAAAATAATTCACATTTACAATGAAAACACCTCTGATTTCCCTCCAACACTGGGAGATTCCTTCTGTTTTACCCTTTAAACTAAAGTTAAATTTAATTCTTGAACTTCAAATCCAGGCTGGGAGCTCAACCCTGACGTGAACGAGCTGAACAGGCTTTAGTTTCTCTTTTGACTTCTCTGGATAAGAGACAGTTTCTCATTCTCACTCGCTCCCAGTTGGTTTAACTGGGAGCTGTGGGACTTCAATCAGCCACCTTCAAGTCAGAGGCTGTTTTCTCCAGCCTTTAGGCATTTCATCTGCTGACATGTTGGCTTTCTGCAAGCCCACTTGTTAGCGTGAACCACAGCCTCCACGCTCACTCTAAACGTGGAATAATGAGAATCCTATGGGTATTAATTATAACTGAGAGGATGGAGAACACACACACACACACGCCCCCACACACCCCTGCACGCACACACACACACACACACACACACACACACACACACACACACACACCCTCGCACACACACACACACAGAGGCTTTTCGCTGTGCTTGTTTAGTGAAAAATGAACACAGTCAGAGACGTACAGCAGAACAAAGTAAGAAAGAAACTGGTCTGCAAAAACTGAAACACATCATCTGTTTTCTGTTCTGAACGTCTTGAGATTTTCTCAGCTTCATGATTTGCTTTTGAATTCAAATAGTTTTTTGTGACGTTTACAAACAATGCTGGAGACTTAACAGGAACTTTTTTTCAGCAGGATTTTAATATTTGTGGGATAAGAAATCGTTTTTTGTTATTGTGAAATATTAAGGCAACTGTTTGATTGATTTTCAGACAAGAATTACAAAACGTAGACAGAAATGCCGACCTAATAATCAAATCCTCTCCAATTCTCTGCCAAGAGTTTCAAATCATTTTAATGAGATTCCAGAGAAAATGACAGATAACTGGAATTATCTGCAGGTGGATGAAGCAAACAGCAGCTCAGCTCTACTCCTACACAACCTGCTGCTGCACACTTCCAGTCAGCTGGCTGAAAATCGAGTACAACACTTACAAGAACAATATCTGCTTTTGTTTGGAGAATATTCACTCATGAAAGACATAAAGTTGTGGTGTAGCTACCTGAGCAGATAGCCTGACTAAATAATGGCTGCATGTTTTCCTTCATTCTAAAGCCTTAGAAATGTTTTCATAATCCATGCTGGACTGATAAATGTTTGACTTTGAGTTCGTTTAGGTCTGGTAATAATCAGTCTGAAGGTGAAACTGATTAATTTACTAAATGATTCAACAATGGAGCAGGGAGGTGTAATATTTTCTCATCAGGTCAGATTAGTTTGGTCAGTTTTGTTTTTAATAAATCACTTGAAAACATTTAAGCAGGTTTTCTTTGGCTACGTTCACACAGCAGGTTTTGATTCTCAATTTCAATTTTTTACTGAAATATGTAAAAAATTGCATAGTCATTCATTCTACCAATCAGTGAAAGGTTTATGACCCCCGTGTGCAGAAGAACGTTGACGTCACACATCAACAGACTGTTTAACGATTTTAAAGTTTTTTAGCCGACAGTATCTTCATAAAAAAATGAAGGTAACTAAGACAAAAAAAAGCACAACTTTAGTGGAGTATCGGCTGCTTCTGATGCAGAATTATGTCACATTTCACATAAATGATGTAAAAGAGAAATATAATACGAACGATCATTTTGAATGACTTTGAAAAGTATCGTATCTAATTTAGTAAAATCTGATTGTTTGAGGGATGAAAAGATCAGAATTGGGTCGATAAAAGTGGCATAAAATATATGGATTTGGGATGAATTTGCCTGCTGTATGAATGCTGGCTTTGCCTCACATTAAAGTCTTTACACATAATAATGTGAAAGGGGGAAACACTGTTAATGTAGGGAAAGAAAAACAACCAAATATTTGCTATATTTACCTTTTTCCAGGCCAGGAATGATGGAAACGTAAACACATTGTGTATTTCTGTGCATTTTCTCCTAGTAAATGCTGACAGACTTACCTGACTGCTGGTGGGGCCTCCCTCTGCTCCTGTGCAGGGGCCCAGTGTGAGGACAGGCATCTCCTGACCTTCGACCCGACGGGACTCCAGGCAGTTCTGCCGCTGTCGGATCACACCTGACTGGGAGTCTGAATCGTCTGGGACCCTGAGGATGAGCAGACGTTAGTGAGAAGGCTGGGAAATGGAGGAACTAAAAAAAAACTAAAAACATAAAAATATGGTTTGGTGTTGTTGGTGTGTTATTTTGAATAAGTAAATATATAAATAACACAGCTGTTCAGCTAACTGACATCCTTTTAAAGGAGTAAGATGAATATTTAGTCCGAATAAAGAAAACATCCATAAACAAACATATACATCAAACAAAGACAACAAACTACAGTAGACAGCAGCTGAAACACCTGTTTAAAACCCCAATAATACCTTATACCAACATTATCAGAATATTCATTCAGAAACTGTAGCATGCTTGAATATTGTTTAAATTTCTGTTTTCAGCCCTTTTCCAAAAGTTAGCACAGAGCTTCAGTTACTGCAGGTAGGAACTAGAGATCAGGATGAAATCTGTGAGTAGTTGGACTCTGACCTGAACCTTCAGAACCACGTAAAGACAGTTACAAAGTCAGCCTTCTATCATCTGAAGACCATTTCCAGAATTAGAGGACTAATGTTTCAGTAAGATCTAGAGAAACGTATCTGTGTCACATTGATTAATGCAGCAGCATCTTCACAGGTCTGTCTAAAAAAATTAGCTTCAGTTGATGTGTAAACATCTATTGTCCATAAAGGTATTTGCTGTCAGCTGTAAGGTTAGCTAAAATGCTCTAACCAAATCTGATATCTTTGTTATCCTACATTTGATATCTAAGCCAAAAAGCCAAAAGTTTTCCATATTTTCCTGACGATAACCGGCTGACCTGAAATAGCCATAAAATTACACTTAGTCCAAAAAGTTTCTTCTGTAGTCTTCCTCTTTAATAAACTTTCTCAGCCTTTCTTGTTCAAATTTTAGCTATGCCATAACTGGAGTTTAAGCTGTGCTGCATTAATTCAATCTGCTATCTTTCTCTTTTAATAACCCGTTAAAGGTTATTCGGCATTTTAAGGGTCACGTCTGTTGTCCCCTGAGAGGAAGCCTGTTAATTTCATTCTGGGGGATTAGCACCAGCCTCCCGTGAATAAATGGCTGCTTTAAAAAGGGCGAGATGGAGCAACACTGTTTACGTGTATTTTAATGGTTTGTATGTAGCGTGTGCAACAGCCTCTGCTGTGTGGCAATGTGGCCGGTAAATTGTTTGTCAATTCAGGTCCTTGATTGTGGGAGGTGCCTCTGATTACGTGGCCACCTGGATTATACTTAAGCGCCGTTGCACTCATGAGAAGATCCAGGCACAGACGGCAAGATCCAGGCGCAGACGGCAAGATCCAGGCGCAGACGGCAAGATCCAGGCACAGACGGCAAGATCCAGGCGCAGACGGGAAGAACCAGGCCTAGCCAAGATCCAGGCCCAGTCGGATCCAGAGGCGGCCCCGGCAGATTGAGTTTTGGGAGTTGGGAACAGAGACCTGTGAGGGCCAACTGGGTCCATGACTGGGGGAGGACCAGGCTGAGTTAGCACGCGCTGGGAGCACATCTTGGGCTGCTGCTCATTTTTTCCTTGACAGTTATTTTTACTAAATGCCTCTGAAGGGCTGAAAAATTATTCTGGTTGTCGTGTCCTCCTTATTTTTTGTTGCGGCCATCCGAGCTGTTACGGTTTTGTAAAGAAGAGTCGCAAAGTGTGTGTTTGTGTGTGAGGAACGGTGTGTGTGGTGAATCTGAGGAGCCGGGCCCCTGGGGAGCTGAGCCAATCAGGACTGAGAGAGAGATTTCTCTCACAAAGGCAGCGAATGAGATGCTCAGGAACTCAAATGGACGGCGGACATGAGGGACGGAGAAGTTGGAAATCACTCTCCTCTTTTATTTTTCTTTATACCTGGAGAAGCAGGTCGATTTATACAGAACTCGGGTCTTTTGTGTGTTTTCCAATTAAAATGTTCCATCTATAATAACGCTGCTGTCACATGTGATGCGACTCTTCATTTATCTTAATCAAGGATGGAGGAAAGTTGTTTCTGACCTTCATGTTGAGATTAAAAATTAATTTAAGTTGGAAAAGTACTTAATCTACAGCAAGTAGAAGCAGCAAAATACCAAAGAGTTTTGAGGGAAACAGGTTTAATAAAAAAGAAACTTTTAAACTTTTATTATAGAGAACATAATGTGATTAATTGCACTACAATGAAAAACATTCAAATTATACTAATGACCTTCATTTACATCATTCTGTGAATGCACCAGTGATTTGTCTAAATGTTTTTAGACGTAGTTCTGATGTTCTTGACTGCATATAATTGTATTTTTAAGTGCATATCATCTGTCATGGTCAAGAGGAATGTGAACCAAATAAAAAATAAAAAATTAAATTAAATAAATGACACGAGATCTGCAAATTAGAAAAGCAACAAATCTGGACTCAAGATAGAAAAATAACAAAATAATCAACCTGAGACTGCAGAAAGAAATGGAAAAATACAGATTTTCAAAAACAGAAACAAAACTATAGAAAGAATACATATGTGTGTTTATGGTACATATATAAATGATATGAGAGTCAATGCTAACTGCCTGAAAAAGAAGTAAATTGGGATAAAAATTACATTAACCAAACAATGTACCAGTCATGAAAAAAGCATATTTAATGTCATAATTAAATGTATTAAAGGTGTTAAACATACTATATTAACTGTATATTAACTCATTTTATTAAAATTTTATTGATCTGGTGTACAAGGCAACAAGGTGTTGTTTAACAACTGGCAGCAAAAACTCAAATAATACCTGAAATTTGACACCAAGCTAACTATCTGAAATTTAAAAAGTAATCCTTCCAGCTGCACATCATCCGAATCCAGACAGGATTATTGTCCAAAAAAGAAACAACTCAACCCAAAACTTATAACCAGAAATCTACAAAACAAACAAATCAGAGAAAACTCCGACATGCTGCCACCATTAGTGCTACTGCAGTGTTTTAGATATGATTCAATGCTTACCAAAGTTTCTGATTACTCCAGAGATTAATGCGTTTTTACACTTAACTCTTGAACTAAACTTGTGCTGGCCTGCTTTGATCAGTCTTGGTGTGCCAGACTTCTGCCACGTTAATAAAATCTGAAAGTTGGACTCCAACCTTTGCAGTGTGCTGCATCTTTTCACACGATGATCTACCATCATGAGTCAGCGAAACTCTACAACAGCAAATAAAGTGTGAAAAGATCAAAAATAATCTTTTTTTCTAACAATGATCCAGACGGTAATAAAGCCACTTTTGGCATCAGCATCGAAATTTCTCCTTTAAGTTTGCACGCTCAGCAGAAGCTTTTCCAGCACAGATAAGCCTGAAGAGGCATGCGCTAATACACACACACACAAAAACACACACACACAAAAACACGCCTTCTCACTTGAGCTCAGGGTACACATTGTCCAAGTACCACTTGAAGGATTTGCACTTGAGCTTTTTCCGAAGTTCGACTCTGCCTCGAATGCTGGAAGAGACAAAAACAAAGCAGCAGACAGTCAGGCTGACAGATAAACAGCAGATAGCCACTAGCACCTGCGCTAACGCTCCGGAGCCAGAACGGGAAATAACCCATAATAAGGAACAACACTGAGACAGATAATAAAATACTAACACAGAGCCAGACATAAACTGATGTGGAAATGTCAGAATTCACATGTTCCTGACAGATAAACTGACGTTTCAGAACGACTGTCTGGCTGCTGCTGCGCTGACTGTGAACGTCGAAGAAAACCTTCCACTAATGCACAATCCATTAAACCACATCGGTGTTTTGAAACATTTAGCTTAAGCTTAAAATATAAAAGTAACACATGAGGTTCACAGCAATGATTCATCAGCCTCTTTTGTTTAACCACAGGAGACTGGAGAATGGAGAAACGTAGAGAAATGCTCTTTTAGTTTGTCGACTGCATTAATCCAGAGCCTAAATCCCCAAACAGCCTTAATGACGATATTCCTAAATGACTAGAAGTTTTCTACTGATGTCTTTTCAGACAACAACAAACACCTCAGTTGGGAGTATTTTTTATGCTGAGTCGATCTGCACAATTCACACCAGTATAATGTAGCAGTGAGGAAGCAAGACACTTATAAGTGTGAGTTTATAACAGGTGCATCGGCTATTAGGGCCACTGTAAATAGATTATTATATTTCTGCCAGAAAAAACTCAGACAGAAACTTTCTAGAAAAAAATCTTGGAAATTTGAAGATTTCAAACAGTCGAACATTTCAACGGTTTAAAAGTCAAAAATGTATGACTTTTGGAAGTGTTCTGAATTTCATAAAATCTTTTCCAAAGTATTTTCTATAACATTTTTTTAGATTAATATTAATATTTTTTCTCAAATTTTTGACTTGTGGAACTCAGAAATTTCAAGATTTTTCTGGAGAACTTATTAAATAAATCTCAAAATGTCTGAATGCTTTCTGGCAAATTTTCTGCTTTCGGAGCTCAGATATTTTCTTGTTTTTTTTTCTCAGAATTTTTGAGTTTTTTGATGGAAATGTTTTACTTTTTTTCTGTCTACAATGGCCCTAATAATGCGGCGTAGTTCTGCTTGATCTTACTCTCCGTAGGACTTCCCTCGTGCGGCCGGCCGGGCCGAGTAGTAAAACAGACTGAAGTCGTCCATCCACACCTCCGCTGTGCGCCGTGTGTTCCTGTTTCCACACACAGAAACACACCGAAGCAGGAAAATACAATTATTCTGGGCAGATGACTGAGGAAAAGTTCATTTCTGTTGCTTCAGTGAAATTGAATGACAGTATACACCCATCTATTCCTGGTTCGGTATTTATGAATTCATTTCTACCCTAACCCTTTTTCGGTGAAATGTTACTTCAATTTATTTGTGGATTTTTTTCGTAGAGCATTTATAAAATATTCAAAAGAAAATGCAGCTAAGATACAGAGGCAAAATGCTACTTGACCAGCTATTGGCTGCATTTCACTCAGCAGCCAATCCAGTACTCCCACTTATTTTCCTTGTTGCTGATTGGCTGAACTCCCAAAATAGAGATAAGGTGGTTCCATTGTACTTGACTCCCCAATTAAATAAAAAAAGAGATTAGACTTTGATACATGAACATTTGTTAATAAATATTTATAGGAATGTTCCCTCAAACTGGTGAATACTGCAAGTAAGATACTACATGCTCCACAGAACCACGTCAGAGTAGAAAATCAAAGGTGTTTCCATGTATTTGATGTATTTTGTGCAGACAGTAGATTTGGGAAGCTGGTAAAAACTTTTAGTGTTTTTCTGTGCAACCAGGACTTTCTCTCATCAGCATTCTGTGAGTAGTTTCTGATTCTGATCCTGCTGGTGTGAATGAAGAAGAGGCTGCAGGAGGAAGGACAGAGAAAACAAATAAAGACAGACATCAGGAGGCTCGGCCGGGTCACCTGCTGCGTTTAAATGCGGCTGCTGCAGAGGAAACCCGGCCCACCGCCGATGATCTCTGGATGATGGATCACTGCGGTTACACATGTCTGAACTAACATTTTACTTTTCTGACGGTTTTTCTCGCATGTTCATGAAATGCTCGCATGTTTTCATACATTAAAATCTGAATCCTTAAAGTCAAACTTCTGAAAAAAGTCACAATTCTGCATTAAAGTCGCAATTGTGAGATTAAAGTCAGAATTCTAAGATTAAAGTAAAAAAAAAAAACAGAACTCTGAGATTAAAGTTACAATTTTGAGATAACAGTAAAAAAAAGAGTCAGATTTCTGAGACTCAAGTCAGAATTATTTCTTGTGTTTTCAGTCGCCCTATAATCCTCTTCCATATTTTCAGGTATGAAACCATGTTTATATCATCCTTTAATCATATCTCTGTGTCTGTATCCCATCAGCTCATTTCTATTCAACCCACTGCACTTTACTCACCCACACAGCTGCAACAGTGAAGCCCATTTTCTCTGCCTCTCATCCCATTTTCCCCTTTTGTCTCGTTCTCCCTTCCCTCTCAGTGTGTCTCTATTGTAATTAGCTATTAGCAGAGTTTCTCTGAGCTGTGAGCGATCTCATTGAATTGACGGAAACCCTCCATTATGAGCATTACACGCGCCGGCCGCGGCGCCTTAATGAACGCGGAACACAGAGGAGACGCGTGATGCTTGTGGGCGTAGAAACATAAATACTTGTCGCGCGAGGGCTTTAAATTAGTGACTCCAGACACGCGCGCGCGCATTTACGCAAAGCACAAGGAAGGAAAGAGCATAATCTTTGTAATCGAGTTATCAAGCAGCAATTTTTGGTGGAGCATAATTCATAATCCTGTCTGCCAACAGAGAAGCTTCCTGCTAATTAAGCAGCGGAGCAGCGCGGCTCTGTTTCAGAGATGCAAACATCAGGTCGTCGGGATGCAGACTGAAGTCATCCTCCTCCTCGCAGAACAGATGTTGCCTCGGTAACGACCGACGGGGAGCAAAAATGAACAACTAAAGAGCGGGGAAAAAAGCATCTCAGTGCTGCTGTGAAATAGGCAGTTGACACAAAACAATAAGCTTTAATGGGCGGTTTGGACGGCGCCAGGCTCTGAAGGGCCGTTCGGCAGCCAGAGAGCCGAGCCTCCGTCCTGCCGTCACCTCAGCCTGCCGCCGCCAATTAAACCGCGCCGCCAACTCAACTCCCACACCTTGTAGCTTTAATGTTTTGCTTACAGACAGAGGTTAATGAGTGAGTGAACAGCTGAAGGAATAATCTTTGAGATAAATCATCGGTCTACGGCGTTTAGTGGATCCCACGAGTAATGCAGTGATGGAGTGTCGCAATTAAGCTGTTGCTCTTCCTCAAGTCTCCCAGTTTGTCATGTTCACCGTTTACCAGCAGCCATCGGCTCAGGCCAGTAATAATGACTTGAATTTTTTTTTAAAAAACAAGCAATTAATTTTAATTATCAGCGTCTTATTTCCTTATTTGTTTTAATCCTTATCAACTTTGACCTGATTCTATCATTTGAAGGCAACATAATCTGCTTACAGCCTTGATTGATCGGTTAATACCAGATCAATTCATGTTCTGAGCATGTTAATGGATTACTGGCCTGCCGGTAAACATGTCTCCGTTATACTGAAAGGCGAGCAGAAAGAAAACAGCTTATGCTAATGGGATAATATTGTAGTGGCAGCTCAAAGGCTCCCGGGCAGCTGTAAATCCACCTTAACAAAGGCGCGCGCGCAGCGCGGTGGCTGCGGCGCGCGCACAGAGGAAACTCTTACTTCTACACCACTGCTGTCTCAGCGGGATGTCGCGTTATAGTCCATAAACAATGTGACAAGTAACAAAAATCAAGTTATTTAAGTGGTTTAGAGATTAGAAGGTTTGTGTCCAAGCTGTCTGTCTGATATTATTTCCTCTTTTTTCTTCTATATATAGATTTTAGGGGTTTAATCACCGCAGCATGACGCTACCTCCACTGTGCTTGACGTTTGATACAACATCCTCAACAAATATCTCCAGTAGTTTGATCTTTGTCTCTCCTGATCATAAAGGGTTTTTTCTTAAGATTATATTTGACTTTTCCATTTGGTCTCCTTCAGTAATATCACATAAATAAAGACTAACACCTGGATTTAGACCTTGTTGTTGTTGTAAGGCAGGGGTCCCCAAACTTTCTCCTGTGAGGGCCACATAACTTGTCCCTTCTCTGATGGGGGTCCGGGGTCAGTTTGTAACAGAAAAAGTGTGACGATTGTAAGAGTGCTAAACATAAAAATGTATTGTTTTTCAGAAAGCACAATCAAATAACCTTTTCTGGATTCTTCAGAGAACAAAAGTCAGGAAATAACACTATTTATGAAATAAATAATAACCAAATAACACTGGGTTCTCCACATAAAAAAAAGGGTTAGGGTCAATTATATGCATGTATAAAATAGTTACTAACTAGTAGTTAATAATAAGTAAAGTTCATTACTAAGGAACATTTATTTTATTGCAAAAGTCCAACTTATCAAATAAAAATGCACATATATGAAAATACTCTGGTATTGTTCAGGGGGCCGGACCAAATGTGGAGGCGGGCCACATCTGGCCCGCGGGCCGTAGTTTGGGGACCACTGTTGTAAGGTGACAGCAGTGACACGTTTGTGGTTAAACTGTGACGGTAAAAGTCTTACTTGATGTAGGTGTTGGCATTGCCTTCAGGGAACACGTACGGGTGTTTCTTCCTGAAGACGTGACCCACTCTGCTGCAGGGCAGGATCTCCAGACTGCCGCCACACTGCCAGACCCGGAACGAGATCTCTGCACACGCACACACACCCACACACACACACACACCCACACACACACACACACACACACACGCACACACACACACACACACACACACACACACACATCAAACTTTTTTTAGACTGTTTACTGTTTATTTATTTTACACAGAGACAAGGCGCAGCATTTCAGTAACCTTTTAAAAGCAGAGATGCTGGTACCATTTCCACCTGCCGTCCCATTGACTTAACAGGTTATGTATTGGTGAAAAGCCAGTCTAATAATTAATTACATGTCCAATAATTAATTATTCACATCGCTAAAACCAAGCAAACCAATCAAACTACAAACCGACAGACAGTTCAATAAACCATTTATAGCTTTCATCAATAATTTGTGCAAAACAATTATTTAACAGCCATATACAAATATCTGGATAATAATAGGTCACCTTTAAACTGGATGTGTTTCTGAATCCAGCGGCACACGTAAAAGGTAAAGCTGACTTGTGTTTTTTTGTTTTGTGCATATTGATTTGTAACTTAACTGTTGGTGAGTTTAGGCCAGCAGAGAAAACAAAGTTTCTCCACTAAAAGAGGAAAGAGTCCAGAGCTGAGAACTTTGAAAGTTTAGAAACTTTGACAATAAGAGCAGAAGAAGAGCTGCAGAGGAAGTGAAAATTAGAGCACAGGCCGAGTTTGATGAGTCGGAGGCAGGGATGGAAGAAGAGATGAAACAGCAGACGGAACAAAGGAGAAGAAGAAGAGTCAGCGAGATGAGGAGATAACCGACACGGAGCTGGGGAGACTGACAGAGACATGACACACAGCAAATGAGTGTGTGTGCCAGGAGGGAAGAAAACAGGCTAATAGTGTTTCACTGATCTGAGGAGAGCAGCAGCAGAGCAGCCAGAGACCCAGCACACACACACACACACACACACACACACACACTGCAGGCAGGTAGCAGGAGGAGAGCCAGATGTTCTGCTGGAGGAATGTCAACCCTGGACTTTTATCAGCCCAGAGGAAAGTTCACCTTCATCCATCTGATACCGAACGACTCCTGCTTTCTAAACCCAGTCACTCTATAATTCACTCTGCTCACATCACATGACTCATTAAAAGAGGGAAACTTAATCATTTCATAAATATAATGATTCTGCTCCTTCAGAGACATTTCTATTAGATTTTAAATAGTTTGGTTGTCAAAATGTTTGAAACACAAACAGGTAAGGTAAAACCGAAGCGTGAGGCATTCAGTCTGTAGCATGAAATGACCAGAACTGCAAAAGTCCAGGAAGGTAAAAGACCAGTAAAAAAAAACAAACAAAAAAAACCTGAATGATAATATCAACGTCTAGCACATTTCTACTCACCGGCTTTTAATACAGAGTGAGAGATTCATTTGTTTCTATACAGTGTTTGTATTTTGTTTAATGTTGTAATTATTATTTGTTGTTTTTGTGTGCAGCACTTTGGCCAACGCCTGTTGTTCTTAAATTTGCCATTCAAACAGATTTGATTGGATTTGGTCTCTTGTTGTCACTGTTTATTTCTGCTGACATATTATGTTTCTGTTGGGAACATAAACACCATCAACAGCTCAGTTAAATCCATTTCTAAATGTCTCTGCAGCAGAACCTTCCTCACTCTTTGACAGTAATGAGTCCAGAAGCTTTATGGATATACTGCACTTTTGTCTGTTTCCTCTTCTCATTTTAGCAGAAGGAAACTCATTCAGCTGAAAATTTTGAAATTAAATTTACATGTCAGAGTTCCTGTTGCAGCATTGTTGATGAAACAATCAGGGAAACGTGTTGCATCAAGCGCTCTCTGTATTACAGTCCAATAACAGATTAATTACATCATGTAATACTCCAACAAGTTAAAATGTTTTTTTTCTTGTCTTTGTCAAATATACTCAGGTTTGCAAATTTATTCACAACTTTTTCACAATTCACAGAAAGAAAATGATGCAAGGGTTTTAATTTGAAACTGCAATTTTTGACTCTTGCTACAAATTCTTATATTTCTAGTCAGGTCTGGACTTTGACTGGGCCATTCTTATTAGGGCTGTAAATAATTATTTTAGTAAATGATTATTGACAATTAATCTGATAGAAAAAAGCCACATTCTGCAGATCTTTCATTGAACAGCTTAACATTATTTTATACAATGTTAAAAATACATTTAAAATGCAAACAAATAAATAATTCAATTCCTTTTCTGAATAAGAAAATAAACATTTTATTGCCATAAAGTTATTACAAGAACGGCTTCCCTTTACTGAACGCCTGATGCATCTGCAGCTAACATAAATCTTCTCACATCAACATGTGAAAAGCTCAGAAATTTTTTTAACACTTAACAATTTAGAGCTGATTGTGTGATTATTAAAAATATCTGAATTATAGGATAGAAACAGGTGTTTAATGGGAGATTTTTCAACAGAGTGTGAACCAGAATAAAGAGAACTGAATACAAATACACTGTTCTTGTCTTAACAAATTAAAAAATCATGCATCATTTTTTCTTTACATTCTTTTTCTTACTCTATGTTGCTCTGTCAGATATAATCATAATAAAACTTTGTTGATTGAACGTCTGAGGTGTTGACGGGGTGTGTCGTAGAGGTGTGTGTGTGTTTTTATCCTCACCAAAGTTTTCTCCGCCCCAGATGTCCATTGCCGTGTCGTACTTCCCCAGATGATTGAACCAGGATCTGTCGATCACAAAAAGCCCGCCTGCGATGATCGGCGTCCTGACACACCGAAACACAAGAAAGAAAGAAAAAAGAACTGCTTTCATTTGGTTCCTCTCACCATCACCCATCTATTATGTTTAAATCTCAGGACCACAGATTACAGAAGTTATTTTAAACATCAGTCAACAACTGATGCTGCATTTTGTGTCATATTGTGGCCAATTTTCTGTTCCTGTAATTAATATCTCTAGAATCTTATCCAGACTATCTATTCAGAAAGAAACAGTTGCATATTGTGTCCCCTGCATTAATGCGAGCTGGTAAAGAAAGGATGCAACGTGTCAGGAGCTCCTGATCAGACGTCATATAGAGCAAAAGAGTTATTAACACATTAGCACGTTTCCTGCCTGTGTGTCTGTAAAAAAGGATAAATGAACAAAGTCAAAGAGTCACAATTTGGCTCCCAGATGAGGAGACAAAAGTGGAAAAAAACAGTTTTTCATTAGAAATGCTTCTTAGTAATAAAGTCTCCCTGCATTAATGATTAGAGCTGTGTAATTTTTCATTGGATTAGGTTTTCTGAGTCATGGCCACGGTCACTGCAGAACTGACAGGTCAGACTGAGGAGGAGAAGGGCTCTGTTGCTGACTGCTGAGGTGCAGACACGCATCGTTTGTCATCCAGGCTGCAGCAGGACGCCGCAGCGCTCCGTTAGCCAGTCCTGACACAGAAAATGGGATTTTTCACTGTAATTGTTTCAGAATGATGCTAGTCTACAGTCATCCCTCTTCATTCAGATTTTCTTGAGCATCACTTGTTTGGGTTTCAGAAGGTCCCATCAGATTCAATGTGAAAGTCTTGATGGAATATATACTGTTTTCTAACTGGGAGTGAATCAGTTAGCATTTCTAATAAAGAGACAACCAACCATGCACACACTCATACTGGAATCCATAACATAACTGAAGAATGTCCAAACATTTTGTCACAAGGGTCAAAATTGTTGAGTCAAAAGTCCTTAAAAAGTAACAAAAACACTAAAATCAAGAAAATAAAGTAGTCTTTTTCATTGGGTAGCAAAGAGATGTTATTTAATGTAGAATGAGAACTTAAAAAGGATTTTGCATGTTAGCTGTATTAAAAAAAAGAAATTTTCCCATTTTATGGCTCAATTTAACAAATATATTCTCAGTATAAGAACAGGATTCGAGTCACTTCCTTTCCAAACATTCTCTATATTTAAACATGTTTAATGAATCAGATAAAAGCTGATTTGGGTGCAGAAATGTCGGCTTTCCAGTAAAAGTCTCTGGATGAATGCAGTTCTGCTTATTATAAGAATTTTATAATAAAAAAAATATATAAATTTATCTTGATTCCAAATAAAAAGTCTCCATCTGGATTGTGCTTAATTTGTATCATTCTTGAATAACAGTTGGGGGCCGCACAAAATCAATCTAAGGGCCACAAATGGCCCCCAAACCACACACTGGACACCCCTACTGTACACTCTAAGTCAAGATTTTCTACACAGACTCCTAACAGCTTCTTATTCCACCACACAAACACGTTATTGCTCACTTTCACACACAAACGGCGCACATTTAGAAGCAATTAAAAGTTTCTGCTGAAGCTTGAAAATTGGAACAGCAGACTGAGGTTAGACGCTCACAACGACTTTCACCAACACATCCAACGCTGAACGTCTTCCATATCTGCTAATAGCCTGGAAGGAAGTGTTTAGATATTTAAGTCCAACTCTAGTGTGGAATTGTTCTGAGGAACATTTTGTTGTTCTGGTGTTTCTGCAAGTAGAGATGAACCTAATTCCTTTTTTACAGATTTACACTCACATCACAGGGCAGCAGACTCCATATTTTTCACCTTCTACCTTCATCAGATCATCAAACAATATGAAAATTGACATACAAAATTTTTTAATATCTTTTCAGCATATCTAAGTGATTTAAATTAGGCAGTAATAAAATAAATCAACCTCCAAATGAACACAATGTTCTCAATAACATTTTCCAAGAAGACAAAGTTAGTTTGGATAGTTTTTTACCTTTCGTGAAGAAAATCAAAAATAAAAAAATGCTTTTTTGTATTTACTATGGTTATCTTTAAGCAATATTACAATAGGTTTGATCATGTAAAACATTTAAAAGCTATTATTATACATTTTCACAGCTTTGTATGTTTCAAAGCCTGAAAATAAACAATATAAACCTGACAGAAGTTTCTCTTGGGATTCAACATGTCCAAAGAAATATAAACGTGGTTTACAGACAAAATGAAGATTAAAGGTTGTTCAAAGCTTAAACCTGTTTACTCTTAGAAATGATGTTAGGTACTTTAATTTCTGTTTATGTGGCTCTTCTGAGGAATCCATCTACAAAAGCATCAGTAATAAACATGTTAACATCAGAACTGGAATGTAAAAAAACTGTTTAAACCTTGAACGGCAAAATTAATAATGGAAAACTTCAGATGAAAGCCAAACTTCACAACCCACAAGAGCAGATCAGCTATTAAGCGTGTTAATGTTTGAGGTCAGGGCGGCTCTGACTGGTCCTCAGTGTAGGCACCTTTCCATATTATACATAAAGTTTTATTGGGTCAGGATTTAATGTGTTCTGTGCATTACTTGATCGGCTGGGTCGGGTCGGTCCGGCGTGCTTTCTGCTCCGATGTTAACTGCTCCCACTTAAAATGGAGACTCCAGTCAAACCCTGAGTGATAAAAACAGAAAAGTGTGTAAGCATCACATAATGCTGCAAATAGCCAACAGCCTTAATGTGCAATGGCTTAAAGAATGAATGTTGGCATGTGAAAATAAAGCCAATTATCACGTTTAATCAGAAGTTCCTCTGTGAAATAAAAAAAGAGAAGAGAAAGTAAATGTTTCAGATGCAGAAACTTTTAAACCTATTCATGAAACTTGTTTGAAATCTGAAGTGCCATGTTCCAACTCGTTACTTTGTGACAGTAAAGATTAAAGTTCATCTGAATAAAAGGTCATTTAAAGTGTTTAACCAGAAAGTAAAACAAGTTGAGGAAATATATAAAAAAAATAGTAAATCTAAAGCCTCATATAAACTAAACCCTGACTTTTTTATTTATTTTACATCATATTTAGAGTTCCTCACTGAATTTTCTGAACCATTTGAAAGGTTTCTGGCCGTTTAATTTTACATGTTTGACCAAGCTTATGAAACTATTGATGTATTTAAGTGTTTGAGTTATCAAATAAATCTGTAATTCAGTAAATTTATGTCTGTGTTTAAAAAAATAAACATTTCATGTCAGTTCCACTGTTTTTCTGTCAGATCTGTTTCGATAATGAACCGCAGATATTGGTATTGGAAGTGAAAACAGTGGATCGGTGCATCCCAAATATAAACTGAGATAAAAAAATAATATGCCAAAATGTGACAAAAATAAAATCTGGACCACTAAAAATCCATGTTCAAGGGATCGTTTTATGTTGGGAGCCACCGTTTTATCTCCAGTTGAAAGCTCTTTATGAAATGATCTCTGACCATCGATCCTCTGCGTGTAGCTGGGATTGGGCTGGAGAGGACTATTATCACCACTGACTGGCATTGATTGCAGCCACCCAGTGAGGAAGATGAGGATAAGACAGGATAATAGCAGGAAACAGGAAGTTTAAAGCTCTTGGGAGAGATTGGCTGCTGAAATGATGATGGGTGACAGAACACTGAATTATTTTCTATCCATTTTGTTTCAGCTCAGGTGAAGCTACAAAAACCTGTCAGGCTTAAAATAAGGAAGATTTTTCAGGATTTCTGATATATTATCAAACTATGAGCTGTTATTGAGTAATTTATTCAATCTGATCCATCAATAATTCATAATTACCTTTTACATTTGCATAAGAACCAGGGAATACAAAGGAGGAAAAAACCTATTAGAATTTATTGATGATTGGTTTTTAGAAATAAACACAATAACAAATATCATTGGTTGATAAATTCTCCAAGTAATTATTGGAATAAACAATAAAATTATTTTGAGACCATTTTCAATAAATATATTAATAATGGTATAATAATGCAAGTTGGCCCTCTCAAAAACTAATACATTAAAATTTTGTTAATAATATTTAACACTGGAACTGGAAATATCCAAAATAAAACACGACAACCAAAATCAATAAATAAACAGAAATAAAAATCATAAACAGCCAAATCCATAAATAAAGTAGATTATTATGTCGCTGTAAACAAAATAGCCCTCCAAAAATTTTAATCATCAGAATGGAAATTATTGAGCTCATTTTAATCTTTAATGAAATTAATTGATTAATTGCTTATTGCGACAGAAACAATAGTTGAGTTTTTTATGGTTCTTTTCAAAAACTTTACATTTTATTTCAGTTCATAGTTGTATCCTGCCGAGAAGAAAATTTAAGTTTTGTTATTTAATTTGAAGTAAAAACAAATCAGAAAGTCAACAACAACACAATCTAGACCCGACAAATCGAGCTGAGAGAATGCTGCTGCTTATATAGAATGAATCCATCGGCTTTTAACGTCTGTGCTTAAGCTTTACATTGTAAAAACTCCTCAAACTGAAAGGGAACCTGTGCACGAGTACTCATGTTGAGGTGTTTGACTGTCGAGCACATTTCAAATACAAGCTCCTATTGAAGGAAACAAACTACCCAGCGTCCGCTGGGACTCCAGCAAGAAAGGAAAAACGAACACAGAGAGCGAGGAAGCTGAAAGGAAAATATTTCAAAGGCGTTTGAGCTCCAGAGCAGAGAGAGCAGGTTCATGAACCCATCATGAAGGGCCCGCTCATAAATCAGAAACCCTCAGGGGTTTCTCTCTGCCATCAAAAGATACCCTGAAGGCACCTCAAAGCCATTTTTATTTTTCTGACTGAAGGTGGGAGAAAAGCATTTCCTCATACCTCCACGGAGGTCCGCTGAGGCCGCCACATAGGCGAAGGTGTCCATGTTGATGATATCGATGACAGGGCTGACCACACGAGTTGGATCCTGGGTACAAAATGAAAAACAAACACATTTTCACCCAAAGTTTGAGTTGTGAAGGACAAACAGGGGAAAAACTGACTAAATGAGAAGGAAAATGTAAATTAAAACAAAGACGGATGCTGCATCAGCATTCCCGTCTTCACACTCTGTTCCAATAAATGACATTTCCAGTTCAGTGTGTGTTCATCTGTCTGTGAAAGTTGCAGTACACTTCAAGGTCATGATAATTCTCACACTGGAAGGAACTTTCAGTCATTTGGCAGCAATCATGCAAGAAGCAGTAACTGTGGTGAGAGTGACCGCTATTTCTGTTCTTTTCAATTCAGTGTCATTACATTCACTTTGCTGATGAAAGAAAGGAGAAATACAAAAACCTAGGATGGATTCAGAAAGAACAGAACTTTTAATAAACTCTCAAGGGTTAAAAGGTCAAAATAAATGGTTTTTATTTTTATACATGATGGCCAGAGGGAGGAAAATTGATTAAAGAAGACAGTTAAAAATTATATTTACAAGAATTAGAAGCAATCTGCATTGCATAGCCACACCAACTGCTTCACCAATAAGCTCCAATGACAATGACACACTTTAGTCTTCAAGGGTATGCTTGAAGCAATTGACCTAGAAATGTTCACTTATAGCTGTTTTATGATAGCTTTGGGATATTTCTTTGTCAGACCCCCTTTACAGTGGTTTAAAACCTTATTTCCAGCAGTCCTGTTCAGTACGCTTTAACTGAACTCTAGTTTATTTGGATAGAAAATCAGATTAGTTTGGTGAGGTATGAATGCATAATCAAACTCTGAAGTGGACCAAAAGAGGTAAAAAGCTAGGTTGAAGTGAATTCTAGTGACTGTAGATCACTCCAAAATCAATCAGTGGACTACAGTGCAGGGCATTCTGGGTAGATACAACCAAAACAAATATGCTAGCTTGGCACTCGTGGGAGAAATGGCTAATGGTCTTTTACCAAAGACAAAAGAGAAATTCTCTAACCGCTAAAGTCTAACGCTTCTCCATTTTTGTTTCCATTTTGTGATGAAAGAAGGTGCACTCTGTGTCTTCTTCAGGGTTTTTATGTTGTTTCCTTTCTTGGTTCAGCGCCCCCACAGGCAGGGATGGGGACAGGTTGCTCAAACGGTTTGGTTGGTTGGTTGACACAGTGCAGTGTGACAGAGAACCACAGCAGCTACAAAAGTAAAAAATGTTGCAATTTTGGCTCCCAATCAAACCGAATCTATTGGAATTGTCAAGAAAATCCGAGCTCATCCCACTTCCCCATGCTGGAGATTTTAGTTTAACAGTAATAATAAATAAAGTTATCTTTAAAATGAATCACTCAAGTGACATCAAGGCCCAACAGTAGACTTAAGTGTCAATAAAGTTAGTTTAACAGTAATAATAAATAAAATTATCTTTAAAATGAATCACTCAAGTGACATCTAGGCCCAGCATTAGACTTAAGTGTCAATAAAATAAATCTAGTTGTGTGTGTTGTTTTTGTCTCATGCAAACTTTGCTTTAATTCTACTTTTTTCTATCTAATCATAAGAAATCATAGTCAGTCAGAGAGAGTCATTAAACAGGAAAAGCAGGTTTCCTGGAAAAAGAGGAAGTTTCCAGCCTGCAGATTTATAAAAATAGCTGAGACTATTTTAAAGCATGAAAGTTTTAAAAAATTAAATCTAAACATTATTAGTAATTGGATAAGATTCAAAGTAAAATACTTATATGAATATTGGTTTACTTGTAATAATACACTTATATTTGTGGGAACTACAAGAAAAACAAGTAACTGTAACTTTAGTAGTAAATAATTAGAATCATGTATTATTCTTGGTTTCTTTTCAGAAAAACATCTGTAATAACTCACATTAAGATTATAATAAGAATAATTAATAAGTTATGGTTATAAAATCATAAATGAATGATAGATCAGAGAAGCTGAAGAAAATAAATGTGATATAAGTTATGGTTATAAAATTATAAATGAATGCTAAATCAGAGAAGCTAAAGAAAATAAATGTGATATAAGTTATGGTTATAAAATTATAAATGAATGCTAAATCAGAGAAGCTAAAGAAAATAAATGTGATATAAATGTGATTTTGACATTAAACTTGAAATGGTGTAAAAAGGTGTAACTGCAATTAAACATCACTGATATGTTGGAGGTAGAGAGTAGGTGAAAGGTTGTGCAGGCAAGGGAAACAGGAGGTTGAGCAGCCCTGAGACATTGGCACAGACATCATGACATGATGTCTCTTAAGACAGTGACGGATATGAGATCATCTGTCTAAGCAGACAGATAAACCCTATATAAGGTGGGTGCAAAAGAGGAACCTTTTGTTGGATCCTCCGGGCAGCTTCGAGCCAAGATCGAGATGGACAAAGAACTCTGCAGCTGAAGAAGAGCCGGGGCCACGGAGCCGGAGACTGTCCTGCACATGGAGACCAACCCGTCTGGCCCACAATCTGTGGCTTCGAATCGCACTTCTCTCATCGGCTGGGTTCTGACCCCAAAGACAAAGATGAAGACAAAGACAAGGAAGAAGAACTGGTGCCTTTTTTCCTGCCAGCACCAAGTCCTGTGTGACCTCAGCATCCATGCGGAGAGGAGGCTCATCAGACCTGCGGAGATCCTGGCCTTCGCCGATCAACATCTTCCTCCTGCTGCCACACCTTCTTCATCATCAAGCCAGGTCTGGGGTTCGAAACGCCAAACTCCGTCCGTCTCGCTCTAAGGTTCCTTTTTTAGTACTCAGTATCAGCAGTAGGGAAAGATAGACTAGATGATTGATTTTACTTATTTGATTATTTCTGCTACTGAATTAAGCTGTACTGACCCTTGCAAAAATGCCTTACTAATAAAATATTTAGCATAAAGAAAATCTAAAGATGTTGTGGACATTCAGTTAATGAGTCACCTTAAAGTTCTTTGATGGTTGTAAAATAGCTGTGATGTTTGATTCTGGAGAGGAAGAGGTGGAAAATGTTTTTAGGTTGCTGGTAGCCCATATTTAAAACCTCATCCTTGGGACTCGCCCGAGTCACTAAAACCTACCTGGTTCAATAACAAATGCAAGTTGCAAAATAGAGAACGAGCGACCGTTAACAGGTGTGCTCTGTGAAACTAGTTGGCTGTAGGCTGCTCAGTCTGGCTAATTCACAGGGGGAAGAAGGGTGGGACACCTGGATGTAGGCCGTCAGATAACCAGGCGAATCGTTTCTCGAAACCAGCTTAAACAGAGTTTACTTCAGTTCTGGACAGGGTAAATCCCAGCAGATTTAGGAAACTCAACGGACCCGTTAGACGGAGAGCTGGTAGCACATCTCCCCTCTCAGAAGAGGAAGTACGAGAGTGAGAGAGTAGAGACAGAAAGGAGGGGGGGGGTGTTGCGCAACAACAGAATGCAGAATAAAGGTTAAAAGGTCTTCATTTACAGGAACTCGGTGTCCTCACTCAGACCTTTAGGACATACAAATCAATAAACGTTCAGCTTCAAAATGCATGTAAGCATGGCTATGCTGGTTGCTGGGAGACCAAAGGATATTGTAAGTTTTTCATATTGCAGTTTAAACGCATGAAGGCGATGTCACAGAAAACATCCACTGTAACCCAACAAAAGAGAGTGTATCCTTGCATTACTCCTATAGAAATCCTGCGTTTAAATCTAAATCATTTTAAAGTTAGCGCTCCCAACATGACAACCCTTTATAGCCCACATATTTCCACCTCTGATGACATAGTTTGCTCTTTACAAGAATAAAAGTAAAAATTTTCCATCACACTTTCACTAACACTGCCAGACGTGGCCCCCTTGTTAAATCATGTGATGTCCCTCTATTAGTTTGGTCAAACGGCTGGATGCGCCTTCAGCCGGTGATATTACAGAGCAGGTGGAGCGGTTCTGGACCATTAGCTGCAGGGTCAGTGCAAGGGGACGTGGGCAGCTTCCCACCGTAGCTCCAGCCACATCACAGAGCGCTGCGGCTGCTTTAATAGCTGTTAGGGTAATGACACTGTGCAGCACTCAGGGAGAAGCATTCGTGACATTAGTGTTGTAATTGGATGACTGTTATTTTCAAATCACTCCGGAGCAGTTTCTTAATTCCAGTCATTTTGTTTTTTCCACCTAATTTAAAATGAGAACATCTTATGGCTGGGCTGAGAGCATCCTGACCCCAAAACAATCTGCGTCGTCCTCATCATCACCATCTATTATCGCCCATCTTCATGTTTCTCTCCTGTGTCACATCTAGCTTATTAGCTTTGCTCCCAGATTTTTCCACAACTTGCTCCCTGTAAACAGCATGTTTTAATTTTCCCATCTTTCGTAAAGGATCAATTCATTTGTCATGTTTTTGAATTTCATCCTGTTGCATAAGTATGTTTCTAAAGGTTTCTTAAAGAGAAGAAAGCTTTTCAAGGAGAATATTTGAACTCAGGAAACAGTTGATAGAGTGGAAACGTTACTCCTCGTTGTTTATGCAGCTTTGTTCACAGATTACTCATGAGAAAAAACAAAAGGAGAGCAACAAAGCAATGGAAACTGTTTTGAACCACATAACTAATGTTTCACAGATTTTTCTGTATGAAAATTAATGGGAGAAACTCTAGAAATGTACAATAATCCCCAAAGTCCAGACGAATCAGTGACGGACAAGAATTGATTTCACCTTGTAAAATATATATTTTTATAAACTGAGTTGGTGGAAATAACATAGTTAGTAGTAAAAAAAAGTGTAATTATTGTAAACTACCTGACTGTTTTATTTATTGCACAATTTGTAGCAGCCCAGTGATGTTTTTCTGAACTACACGTTATGTCCCATCATCATCTCAAATTACATGGAATGAGACTCCGTCTAAAAACGCTTATAACTTCCTATTTCCATATTTCAAACACCAAATATACCTATGTGCATTAAACATCTTAGTACTACTGCAGAAGCTAACATCTACAGATTTCCTTGTTTCTGCTCTTCTGGGTTCAGCCAATCAGCACGAAGGAAAGTGAATTCTCCTCCCAGATTGGCTGGTTTGCAAACATCACCTTCAACAGTGTAAACAGAACGTCTGCATAAATAAAGGCTACAAGTAAGTAATTTGCAAAATGTCATTCTTAGTGAACTGGTCGATAAGTTGCTGAAATAAAGAACTTTTCAATATTTTTTTTTTTCTTATGAACCTGCATTGACTTATGGACCTTGTTGCAGCTGAGTGGCAGAAATAAAGGGAAAATTATAACTGACAAAGAAGATGTTAAAAACAAAATATTGTTGTTAAATGATCTGCTGTGAATGATGAAACTATGATATTTGATCCTGAGTTATTAATAAAATTCTCCATCACGATGACTGAAAGCTATAGGAATTAAGATAAATTGAAATACTGGTAAGATTTCAGCTCTCTATCAAAAAGACAGACAATTATTTTAAATGTGATCGGATTTTAGAGCGGTGTGGGGTCCTGCTGACCCAGATCAATACTTCATACATTTAAATCTAAATATACGACTATAAAATGACCGGAGCGGACAGTGACAAACGACTTGTTGTGCATTAAAACACACGTACGCACGCTGTGGGAATGAATAACGATGACGTTGACACTGCAGCCCAAACACATCTGGCTCTTAGGTGGATTTAATTATTGATCCGTCTCTACACAGGGAGATCAAAGGTCTTTAATACCAACAAAGGATCTGCTGACTTGATGAATCGGTGGAAAAAAACTCAGGAAATGAGAGGACACAGAGAGAAGAAGGTGAAGAAGAACTTGAGAGTGGCTGTTTGCAATGAATAAAAGTAGAAAAAAAGTTATGAAACAATAGCAAAGACAAGAATGTCACAGGAAAGGAGGAAAAAGCGTCAAACTCCAGTCCTGGTGTGAATCACACCAATAGATTATTAATATGACTCTCTTCAGTTAAAAAATATAAAACCAAAATTTCACCAAGTCTATAAACAAAAAATAGTTTTGATATTTTAGACTTGAACATGTGAGAATTAAACTAAAGAAAAGAAAGAGAGGTGATTTGTTTGAATTAAATAAATAGTAAAAATGTGATGGCAACAGGTGAAGTCTGGCGATAAATGGAGGAAAATAACTGCAGGCGAAGAGAGCGGTGACAAACAAGAGCAGGAGTGATGGAAAAGGAGAAAGAAAAGATGTAAAACTGGAAGAACTGACAAGTGCCAAAACAGGAGCAGACAGATAAGAGAGGAAAGGGCAGTTAAAGGCAGGCGGCACACAAAGAGGAGACACAAACAACGGAGGCTGGCGGTTGAGCGTGGGGAAGGAGAAAGTGCAGCACTTATTCCTTAATGAGAGGCAATCAGAGAGACGGCTACTTTCACAATGAACACATTTCATTCCTGAGGCAACTGCAAACACAAAAACACTATCAGAGGTTTTTCATGGGGTTTCTAAGCTTAAAGGAACTCTGCAGATGTTACTGGAGCTGCTGATCCCAGTTTTTGGAGAGGGTTCAATCATTCCAGCTGTGTTGGTTAGCATAATGAGGCTGCAGCTCACCTGTTTGATCCTCTGCAGCAGGGGGGGCAGCCAGTCTTTGTTGACCTCACAGTGGCTGTCCAGGAAGGTCAGGACTTTGGCCCTGGCAGCGTCGGCCCCTCGCACTCTGGACCGGATCAGGCCTGATGCAGGAACACAAACAAAACGACACGTTAAGAGCTTCTGGCATCTTATGGTAATTTCATAATGTGACAAGTGTGATTTCTTCAAATTAACTCATGAATAAAACTGACCATGTTTTCATTTTAATTGCTTGCTTGCCAAGCAGACTGGACACTGCTCCAAAAGCAGGAAGTAGAATGTAGCACAAGGCATTATGGGTAAATTCAACCAAAACAACACCTGAGTCTAGAGCAAGCAGAAGAAATTTCTTGTGGTTTTCTTTTTATCAAAGACAAAGGAAAAATCCTACAATCCGTAACATCTGACTCAATTTTGGTTTGCATTTCATGAAGAATGAAGTTGCGCTCAGTCTTCTTCAGTGGTTCTTGGTGCAGCGCCGCCACAGGTGAGGAGGGGAACAGGTTTTTCAACGGTTTGGTTGGTTTGACTCAGTGCCATGAGAGACAGAACCACAGCAGCTGGAAATTTAACAAATGTTACAATCAAACTGAGTCTGCTGGACTATCAGGTGTGAAAACAAACTGACACTCAAGATTTGCTGTAGTCATATTTACCCATAATGCCGTGTGCTGTAGTCCACTTCCTGCTTTTGAAACGGTCTCTGGTCTGCTTGGTGTTCACATATGGATTTGAACCGTACAAAAGTTGAATTCAACCCAACTGAGACCGAAATGGGAGTCCATATTTTTGGACTGATTACACATGCACACCTCCCCAAACAAACCAGATCTTCTAGGAAAACGAACTGGAGTTGGATTAAAGCAGACTAAACAGGGCTGCTGTTTAGTCTGCCTGAAAAAGCAACAAGGCGTGGTGGGAATGGAACCATCAGCCTCGGCGGTGCGAGTGCCTTGCTGCATGTATTGACATCTGATCCCTCCCTCTCAGGCCGTAGCTGGCCTCCTGGCTCAGAGACAGTCAGCGGAGGGGAAAATCGATGCGAGCTCTTAGAGGCGCTGTCAGACATGGAGACAACCTTTTAACAGCCGCATCACACTCTGCATGTACGTGTCAGGCTTCGTCTGGGAGAAAAGCTTTGTTTGTTCACTTCTAAAGGACAGAAACAGAAAAGTGAAGGAAGAGACTCGATGTGTGTGTGTGTCGGGTGACTTGAGGTCGTTTTTAAATGTGTGTGTGTGTGTGTGTGTGTAAGTAAATGAGCTAGTTAGGGAGGTCTCCCTGATGGTGGCCAGTGTTCTCCTCTATTTGGTGTAAATGGTCTAATCCAGGGGTGGGCAACTCCAGGCCTCGAGGGCCGGACTCCTGCAACTTTTAGATGCATCTCTACTTCAACACACCTGAGTCAAATAATGAGGTCATTAGCAGGACTCTGGAGAACCTGACTGCACTTGGGAGGTGATTCAGCTGCTGGATTCAAGTGTGTTGGACCAGGGAGACTTGCAAGAGTTGCAGGACACCGGCCCTCGAGGACCAGGATTGCCCACCCCTGGTCTAATCAATACTCCCTGACACATAGATATATCCTGCGTGAATGTGTCTTTTCATTCAGTGTGCACACACGTGCACGGCTGAGTGTGCACAGCGCCGAGGGTCCATTGTGTTTGTGTGTGTCGGTGACATTGTACAAGGGGCCGTGAAGTTCCACGCAGAGCAGTTAGGCCGGGGCTCAGCCAATTAAAAATCCCATTTCATCCTCAATAAGGCTTTATTTTCTGGATGGATGGACCCACACACATAAACGGAGCCACACGCAGGCCGGCACAAACACTGACGGAGGAATAAAGTGACCCGAGTCGGCAGCCGATTACTTAGATGCACATAAACACATTCAGAGCCGACTCAGTGTACAGAGATGATCTTTAATCTCTGCTGATAATCCACAGCTGCACTCTACTCTCACTCTGAGCTTCTTCCTCTCTGCTAACAGGAACACACTTTAGGTTGACAGTAACGCTGAATGTGAGGTTCATTTTGCAAGAGGAGGTGGTTTTAATTTTTGTTTTAACCTTTATTTAAGGAAAGCCTGATAAAGATGAATGTTTTTTCCTGGGAGTCCAGACTCTTCTGAAGAAAGATCAACAGTCCAGAAGTTTCTGACAGAGATTAGACTGAAGCAGCTCTACCAAAAGAGACTGAGCAAGTGGGATTCAAGTCACAGTCACTTACCAAAAACATGTTTTGAGAAACAATTTTGTACTAATCACTAATCCATCATTTTATTTCTATCACAACTGTTAGAAACAATCAGCATATTTTCTGCTTTTTGCCTGAAAATGACACAAATGACTCTAATATATCTCAGGAACTACAAGGTTTTTTGAATCACTCAGTGTTTAAAATAAAGGCAAGACTCCAGAGAGTTTTTCAAAGATCTAAAAATAAACATAAATGAAATATGTAAACAGTAAATGAATATGGCAAGCAGTAGAAAAAATGTTTTGCTTAAAAAAATCTACTTTGTTATGGGAATAACCCTTTGAATACACCAGCCAATAGCGAGTCAACTAGCATTGCATCTTGATATTTCAGCCCAGCTGCATATTCTTTCGAATATTTTAGATGCTCAAAATAGAATATCTGTATTTTTACGAACAATATGATAATTTTCTCCCATTAAAAATGCTTTGGATTAGGTTGAGGTCAATGTTGATGCAAGAAGCGAGAGGATTTATCGGGCCAGCAAGTCTCTGAAGCATAAACCATCTGTGGTTGACAGAGAAGACACACAGAGCCAGACTGGTGAGCTTTTATGACCATTAAAAAGATAATCAAGTCAAAAAGCCTAAAGCCATAAACTATTAACAAGCCAGACTGATGAAACCTGCTCCTGTGAGTCTGTAATGAAATCCTTCAGCACAACTGTTTGCTTTGTCTTCGAGACAAAGAGGTGAGGCGAAGGCAGGAGAAACTCACCAGGCTGGGAAGGACAGAAACCAGGGAGATGTCAAGCAAACAGTAACAGGAAGGAGCGGCGGGATCAGACGGGGCAGGGACACTTTAGAGGGGTGAAGACTATTATTTTCCAGCTGTAATGTGAGTTCAAATGGCACTGGTCTCATCAAACTTCAACAAGCCTGCTGGAGTGGCTTGTAAGTGTTTTCTTCTTCTGCTTTTCCCTGTGAGGAAACTGCTCCGACCTCAGGAAGCAGTCTGCATCAAAACCAAAGTCTTTTCCTTCAAACACTTTAAACTTTAAACTGGTCATTTCCTGCTTTAACAGGTAAACCAGGAGCAGGCGCTTTATTTACTTTATGTGCTTCAGGTTTAGATCTGTTCATCTCTATCATTGTCATGAGGTGTAATGGTGGGTGGTGAGGCAGACGCAGTGGAACCAGATTCTAATGAAAAACAATGATATTTAATGATGAGAATTGAACACAGTCCAAAAAACCAGGCAGCACTGCTGAGCGGAAAACCAGGACTCAACACAGGTAGCAACTGGCTACACGAATGGACATGAATACAACTGACAACGTAGACAAAACGACTGACTTGACAAGGACCCGAAGATGAACAAGGATCACAGGTGGAGCTAAATACACAGAGGGTAATCAAGGAAACGAGACACACCAGGGAACAATCAAGGGTCAGACGGACAACATGGAGACTCAGAGACACAGAAAACTCAAAATAAATACAGAGAAAACACAGATCCTGACAATCATGTGGCTTTTATTTTCTATTATTGCTCCAGTTTTATGATGTGTTTTATTGATCTCTTATCTGTGGTTCCTGAGAGCCGCTTAGCAACATTTATTCATAACAGTCGGTCAAATATCTGAAATAGCAACAAAAACATCTCTGTTTTACACCCGTGACCATTATCATGGGAAAAGTAAATATACCCTCACTGCTTCAGGGAAGCAGCTTGATATCAGCTTTATTAACTGATCATCATCATAGTGACACTGATAAAATAAAAGCAGTTTTTGTATTTTATGACTCTGGAGCAAAAGGAAAACAATGCCAGGGTTTGTTTTATATTTATTTAACCAGGAAGAGAAACTCATTGAGATTAAAAATCTATTTCCCAAGGAAGTTCTGGACTGTACATCAGGAAAACAAGATAAAAACAAAACAGTTTTAATCTTTAAAACATTTTAAATACAATGTTAGACTAATAAAACTAATTATATAGTCAATGCTGAAAAACAACAACAATGACCACAGGGTAGAAATTTCTGCTGTCCATCAATTCAGGATGCATATTCAGATCATTTTGAGGAACAAAAGATATAAGGAGCTGCAAAACAAGAACCATGAAATAATTTTCTCCCTCAGCAGATGTGTGGCTGTAATGCAGAGCATCATGTTTGGAGAAAAAGAAACATTTCAGCACTAACATCTGTTATCTTGCTAATTATTTGGTCTTGTTTTGAACCTTCAGCCGTGAACTTCTCTGTCTTTCAGAATAAAAATTTTTATATCCAGTTGTCATGTCATGGTCTGGTTTGGACTGGGAACATTTGCTATATCAAAACACATTCGGAAAAATGTGTCTCCATCTTCTACTTAGTGCATCAACTTCTTTTTGGAAAAGTCTCAAGTGTAAACACTTTTTTTGCAAAGCTGAAGAAGTTATTTTGAATTTTGTGCTTTCCATCAACCGTTTCTAATGCAATACTTCAAAAAGCAAAAATGTTGATGGAAACACAGTTAGTGCCGAAGATGAGATCTTCTGTCTGAGATCATTTTCTAGTATATTAACCCACAGCCTCTGCATGTACAGCACTGGGCTCTGGGTAAAGCTAAGTCACTAGCATTGGCTAACCTTCACTGAGAAATAAACAACAAATAAATAATCAAAATCAAACCATGCTCTGTCTTCTTTTGGTTAATAAATGTCAGAAATATCACTTCATTGTTAATTTGACATTAAATAGTACATTTTAAAATATTTAAATAGTTATAGAGGACCCAGAAATGTTATCAATTAATACAATAAACAGACAACGACTCAGAACTTTTTCAGGTGGCTAATCTAAATAAATGACATACAGCTGTAAAAGTAGCGAAATTAATGTTTTCAGTCATGAAACTGGGGAGCCATTTTTACCCAACATCACCTATGAGGTGAAAATGTTTGTGATTTTTAAAATTTGTTCAGCCTCTGTCATTTCAAAGGAACAAACATTCAGTAGCAAAAGGGAATCCCAAATACCAGAGACCTTTAAAAACGTTCTGCCTCCACAGAAAGTCTAAATAAAATAAAATAAATAAAATATTCTTTATTTAATCCCTGAGCTAATACCAGAAGCTTCAACACCTTGAAAGCCATGTACAAACATGCGGATAATCTGCTGCAGGATTAAAAATACATTTTTAAATCTTTACAGAGGCACTTAAAGAGTTTTAAGATGCCAGAGCGCTCATGACCCCATCGCTTTGTCAGCCTGTCAAATTCATTTGTGTATTTTATTTGTATTTTATATTTAATGCATGAAGGCAGCTGGAAATAGATTTCACAGAAAAATGACAAGCAGAGCTAATAGACAACATGTGAAATCAGGAAAACATCTACAAGAACACTGCTCATCAAGTTATTTATGTATTTGGCTCCTTAAATGCTATTTTGATGGAGATTTACTGAGAATTCAGCGGCTGACCAGAATCAAACACAGTTCTCCAAGCTTTTACAGCCAAGTCTGCCTTTGGTGCATATCTTGCTACTGCTGCATGATAGCAAAGACTCATAACTCGTCATGAACACACGACACTCAAACACGAGGAGCCAGAAGACAGCCAAAGGCCGTCAGGCTCCGTGTTGCCATACCTTCTCTCTTGTTGTTGCGAAGACATTTGACTTTAGGCAGTTTGGTGAGAAGCTGGCAGTCGCTTTCTGGAAATAAAGATGAGATAAAAAACAGGATGTAATAAATGTCAGGAGTGCTGTGAGGACGCGGGGTGTGGTGTGTGTCATCAGTTCCTTCACACGCTGCAGGCTGTTTCCAGCTGAAACACTCCACAGCAGCAGGACAACGACTCAGAGCCAGCAGCGTGATGAACGGCATGCTGGGAGCTTCCTGCTGGATTCCTCACTTTATCATCAGGATATGTTCAGTCCACTGGAATATGTTCTCAAAATTGAAAAATTAAACATCAATTTTTAATGCATGTTTTGGCTTTTATGTAGGAATGCGCCGATCCGCTTCTTTCACTTTTGATACCGATATCTTTCAAATGGTTCAGAAAGTTCTCAGTATAATGTAAAATATATAATGAAGCATGATGTTGCTCAGGATAGAGTTAGACTGAATAGATCTGCCCTTATGGATCAAACACATTGTCACCGATACTTGTTCTAGAATTGTATTCAATATCGGGACCGATGCAGATATAAAAATCTGATTGATGCATCTCTGCTTCTTTGCAGATATTTGACTGGATTAGTTTGATATGTTGGAAAAGTAAATCCAGCTTGTTGTTTATCCTGCTGCTGCTCCGCCTTGGGTTATGTGTGTGTGTGTGTGTGTGTGTGTGTGTGTGTGTGTGTGTGTGTGTGTAACACATCAGTCCCTGCTCCTGTCTGTCTGTCCTCTAGCCTCATCTGTCTTGATAATTACTCCACATTCTAAATGTGCCACTATTTAACCTCCATCACTTGGATTCTCATTCAGCTGCTTCCCTCATGTCTCCATCCATCCGGCAGCGAAACGACTGACGAGTCAGGAAACATGAAAAATGACACCAGGAGGCAGGCTAAGGAAACCTGGCTAATGTTGTGTTTACGTCTTACCTTAACTTTAGGTGTGTGTGCATGTGTGTGTGTGTGTGAGTTTCTATGTTTGGTAACTAATGAGTTAAATCCTGTAAAAACGTCTCTTTCCTGCCTCTAAATGTTACTTCACCTTTAATGTATTATAAACGAAGTTTTACCAGAACATTTTTGGCTGCATTAACTGAACCAGGTAATAAACAGCATCTTAAAATGAAGGGCGGGTTAGTTAGTTTCACTTTACTAGTACTAGTTTACTAATAGACAGAAAAAACTACTTATTCCTGTATAATTCCTCTGAACCGTTCTCTCAGTTTCTTTTGTACTTTTCACACAGGTTTTGAGTCTTTCTGAAGACGATAGCGTGTGAACTCTGACCCCTGACACAATTTAATCCCCAAACGAAACACCCAGCTGCTGAGGACGCATTTCTCCATCTGACCTGCTTCGTCTCTGTTTATTTTGGACCTGGAAAAAACCTGCAAGCTGCAGCTGCGACTCACCGTTGTTGCTGAAGTCGTCCACCAGGATGATCTCATGGATTAGATGAACTGGAGTCCGATTCAACACACTGCAGAGGAAACAAAACAGATCATCACTCGTTCAGACACGCCTCCAACATGAGCCTGGAAATGTACAAATTAAAAGAAAGTGTGAAAGTAAATGCCAACCAGCACACACACACACACACTCTCTCAGGTGTTCATAAAGCCATTACATATGCACAGCACAGCGCATGAAACAACATATTGAAAATGTCAGACCAAATTCCTCTTATGAAAATGTATGATGTGTCGCATCTAAAAAACTATTTCATTAGAGCTGGAGATTGAAACATAAAAAATTCATAACTTTTACAGGAAGAAAATGAGAAAATGTGTTTTGTTCTGGGTGGGTTTCTGCTCGATTTTATTTCATTATTTCTACTGTTCAATAACCTTTGTTCATTATCCCCTCTGGATACGAGCGCAGAGGGAGGAAAAGGCAGCAGGACGAGGGGAGAATAAAAACCCAGGATAAAGAAGTGATTAGAATAATGACTGGAATGGGAGGGAAAGAGGAAATATTAAAAAAGAGGTGAAGCAGCGAGTAAAAAAGAAAAATGTAAAAAGCAATAAAAGCATCAGATTACGCATAAGCTCCTGAGAAAAGGAGCAGAGAAGAAGAAAGCAGGAAAAAAGGAAGGAATAAAGTTTTGTCAAACATAGGAAACAGATTCTGAAGGAAAGAAAACAAATGTAATGGAGAAGATCGAGAAGAAAAAAGGATTATTAAAGATTCAGTCTGCAACATCTGAGAAACACAGAAAACACAGGAATAAAAAAAAAACACCAATAAATCATTTTTCATATTGTAACCACAAAGCTTAGTGTTGTTTATGGGATTTTATATGATATAGCTACTTAGAGTAGTGCATAATTGTGAAGTGAAATGAAAATGAATCATGATTTTTAAATATTATTCATCAAAATCTAAAAAGATTGCGATGCATATGAATTTATCTGGCATTATGCTAATATAAGACGTACATTTAACTGAGATTCTGTCAAATTAACTATTTATTTAATTTGCCTTAAATTTTATATTGGAATCATTTCAACAGGTGGGAATATTTATAATATAAGACAGATAAGTAAATAAAATGATAAATGGATCTTAAAATATAACTATTTTAAACAGAAAGAGGGAATATAAGGTGCCTACAGCAAGCAGGTGAGAGTTAAGAGGGGAGAGCAGGTTGGACCCCGGACCCAGCAGGAGGAAAGTGATGGATAGTTGAAGAGACAGGGATGGAGAGATAGGCTGAGATTAAGGAGAGAGGGATAATAAAGGAGAGAGAGAGAGATGGCAGCCTGGTAAGGGAGACAAATAAGCCTGATTGTAACTCTGTTTCTCTGCAGAGCCGAGGGCCGATCGGGAAAGATGGATGAATGGATTGATGAATGAGAGAGAGGAGGAGAGGAGGGAATATGAGGAATGTGTGGGCTTAGGAAAACAGGGAGGAAAGGGAAGGATGGGCTCAAGATGAAGAGAAATAAAGCAGCAAAGAAGTGAAATTTTAAAAAATGGTGGGACTCGTTCCTTCACCGATGCATTAGGTTGGTTCATCAGTTAAAGCATGACTGGTCAAAAATATAGACTGAAAATATAAAATATGATTTATTTTGTAAATAACATCAGAGCTGGTAACAGCATCCACTCAACTTTCAGAGAAATTCACAGCAAAAAGACAGACAATGTAAAAACTGTTGTGATCTACTGCTGAAGGGAGATAAAACTTTTTTAATGTTAATAGTTTCAGACTTAAAAACCACCTGAATTTAAATAAATCTGGGTTTTTTTTCTGCATTACTAAAAATCTGGGAGGTTCTTAATATATCAAACTCCCTAATTATTGATTCTCCGTGTTTTGGTTGGGCTGTGGTGTACCTCAGGGCTCGCTATTTGGGTTTTATAATATATACAGATACATTATGTTGTTTTTCTTAATATTCATGATTATAAAACTCACAAATAGCCCTCAAAATGTGAAGATTTTTATTTTTGACAGCAAATAGTGGATGATGTTACAAACCATTCAGTTTAGACCAAAGAAAATATTATTGGTTTGAAATATTTCTGATGCCTCCAGAGCTTTGAGTTTTCTGTCTCTAACTGTCAAAATGCCATAATAAATCCTTTCAAATCTTTTTCTCCATTTGTGTGATATTATATTGTACAATTTAACTTAAAATGATCAAAAATCTTGAAATTTTTTTTTATTTGCTTTCTTTGTCCAGTTTTCTTGTGTTCAGACCTTTTATTATTTATGAGACTTTGAAGCACCAGAAATAAAACAAACCCTAGTTTGGCTTATGAGATGATTGCTTATTTGTATTTTAGCTAAAACCCAGATAAGTAGAAATGTTTCATTAGTTATTTTTCCATGTGAATTTTGAGCTAACTTTAGCAAAAGATGTAAAAAGTATGAAATGTGAATTATGTGTGATTGGCTGTAATTTATTGGGCCAGGTGTAATTGTTCTGTCCCACGTCTGGAAGGTAAAGAAAGAAATGAATTTCAAAGACAGCTGACAGCAGGAACAGCTGATCAGTCAGGTCAGGTAAATGTTCGTCAGAACCTTTTCAGGAAATGTGTTTCCATCTTTTTGGAAAACGATTCCCACCTCAAGCGAGTATTAAAACTTTTTTGCAATATGAGGAAGTAATTTAGCATCTTTTCCATTTCCATTAAATGCAATACGTCCAAATGCGCTTAAAAACATTCCTGGAAACACAGATACTATTAAAGGTATCAGTCAGGAAATCATAGACTTTCATTGATAAATGGTGACAAAAATGAATGTTTCTCCAAATTAAGCCCAAATCTGAGCGTTGAAATGTCCAGGATGTTCTTAAGAGGCTGTCAGCAGCAATGGAGCATCTATAAATGATTATGGATGAATGGTCACTAATCTGCTTCCTTTTTGTTTCTCATTTCTTTTCCAGAATCCCATATTCTTCTCTTTCACACACGCTGAAGAGTTTCTACTCTCTGGTTCGCAGCTGTGAGGCTTAACCTCCCTTCAGGAGAGCTGAGAGGGGAGCTATCTTCACCTCACAGGAAATATTATCACCACTGACAATACGCAGTCAGCTGCCAGAGAAAAGCACCTCTATATCTGCACCACTCATTCCCAACTCTCTATATACCAAATTTTTTTTTGTGGGAAATATTTTCATTACCTGCAGCTGCAATTTGGAGAGCGCTTTCATCCAAACAGTCCAGCACTTTCTGAGCTGCATGTGTGGGCCCAGTGGGACTCTAACCCCACTCTGACACTAAATGGGTGCTGCCGTATGGCTGCCAGGGTGACGGGATCAAATCCCACGGGAGACACTTCTGCTCCGTATTTGTGTACTCAGAGTGGAGAGAAAGCTTTCAGCATGAAGGTGATAAAAGCTGCTATCAAGCTGCACCGCAGTTAAAGGAGCAGAACAAACAGAAAGGCATAATGTCACAACGCTTTGTTCAGTCGAGCAGCATGCAAACCGATTCCCTTTCATTCAACAAAACTTGCTGAAAAGCACTAAAACCCGTATAAGGAAAGTAGATTGTAATTACACTTCCAACAGTAGCTGTAGTTAAAGCCTGCATCCTGCAACGTGCTTCCACAAAAAAACAATAAAAAAAAAAACACTTTCCCCCCTGAACATGTGACAAAACCTCAATTACAGGTTTCAGATTGTCTTGCCTCTCTGCTGGCCAGGACTCATGGGCTTTACACCTGAGAAGTGATGCTTTCAGCTGAAAAGAGCTACATTTCTTCTGCACAGTTGGTTACAAGACAAACAACATGGCCACTTTGTGTTTCTGGAAAAAGCACTGTTTGTATTTCTGAGTCAGCCGCAGAATTGCTTTTTACTAAAGATTATTTCTGCAGGTGAGAAGAAGTGAGATGTATTTCTAATAGTTTTGCTCGTCTTGTTCCCTTTATCCCATCTGAAGCTCTGCTGTGTTTTTCAGCTTGGTTTCCTCCCACTTTCTTCCTCTCTCTGCCTGATTGGTCTGCTGACAGCCCGTTCTTCCACCTTCCACCTTCCTGGAGTAATTCATCACTCTTTCCATCCACCTCTACTTCTACTGCTCCTCCATTCATTTGAGGCTGATGTATTTCTCCAACTTATTTCTCTGTCAAGACACCAGCAGCAAAGCAACCGTAACAGAAAAACCTGTTTCTGTGTGAAATATTATACTTGACTAGGACATTTTAACTCAATAATAAACCTAATTGTAAAGTTCTTGCAGCATAAATCAGAATATGTCAATACTTTAATTAACTTATTCATACATCCACAGCATATTCAGTTTTTAATTATGATCAACACATTTCAATAGAAATTTATTTTAACTTTAATTGCAATGTGGAATAAAAACACACTTACATTTTTTCACAAAGAAATCTGAAAAGTAAAAGCTGCATTTGCATTCAGCTTCCACACTGCAAAACACTAAATCTCACCAAGTAATTTTATTCAGTTTCTAGCGCAAATATCTTAACATATATATATATATATATATATACTGTATATACGTATATATATTGTATATCATATTTTAAGTGAAACAAATCTGCAGTGAAACTTGTATGTTTTGTTTCTAAACTCTAAAATTAATAAAACAAGCTTGCTTATCTTGGTAAACAGTTACTCTTCATTTATTTTTGTCTTAATTCAATTGTGCTAAACGTTTTGCATTAGAAACTAGAAAAAAAAACTTCTTGGAAATATTTTGTGTTTTTGCAGTTTGGTTGATTTGTTCCAAATCAGTAAACAGAAACACTCCAAATTCACATTTTCCTATTTTTCCATTTTTGTGGCATTTCAAAATTTTGCTTAAAATTTGCATGGAAACAGGGCTACTAGCAAGATTTAGCTTTACCAACCAATAAAAGGAGGTTGGATACAAATGTACGGCATCGTCTCTTCAATTTTATTGATAAAAAAATTGTTTTTATTCTACTTAACATAGCTTTATAATGGTATATCTTCTTTAAAGTCTGAATTTGAAACATGACATCAGCAGCTTTTGAAAAGCCGTGTAGCACCAAAGCTCATCTACAAAGAAAACTCTAAAATGTTTCCCAGGTTGTCCAAACACTAAATGCTTGTCACTGCTAATCTACGACGATCCGTATCCGGTTTCGTTGATTTACTCTTCATGGCTGCTTATTTAGAGGATTTTTATGCACACGCTCATCAGTGTTAATCTATGCAGCATACAAACCCTGAATGGTACCTAAATAGAGTAGAAATCTGAGGGTATTGATGATCTGTGCTGCAGTGGCTCGGCATCCAGACTGAGTATGTTTATGTTTTCAACCAAAGGTGGCTTCTGTCTAATCAAAATGCTAAATGCTACCTGATTAAAATAAACACTATTGTTTCCAGGTATAACTTTGCATTAATCATTGTACCAATAAACCACCAAACAGGGAACGGAGATTGATAAAGAGTTAAAAGAAGTGCAGACTTTAGGTTGAGTCTTAATCAAACAGCAAACCTGCAGTAACAAGCAAAGACTATAAATCTAACCCCTTCCTTATTCCTACTAAATCCTGAGTGTTTAGTGGTGGAGGAAGTGGTGTGAACTCTTTACTGAGCGTTTTTAGGAGCAGTGAATCAGAAAGTGCTGATGTGGTGCTGATCTGGAAGTGGCAGCTCTATACCCAGATGAATGCAGGCTGCTGAGCAGAGCAGGACGGTTGCTTGGCTGGACTCAACTGTCTGATGGACCAAATAAATAATTAGAGAACGAGATTTATTTTCTTAAAGTCTGATTTCAGCTAAAAAGATGCAAAACCCCCAAACTACCCAGTAGCCCCCACTCTGGTCTGGTCCTCCCAGATGCCCCAGTGTTAGGATTGAAACCAAAACTGTGTGTCAACTCCAGCAACAACCACATTGAAGAGGTTTCAGCAAGTTCAATCCTGCCCCCAGACTATAGAGTACGTAAAGTATTTCACTGAAAATATAACATTTCTAGAATTACCGGTTGCACAGCATGGTGACTACTTTGTGAAGTTATCCTTGGGTAAAACATTAAACGGCACTAAACCCCAAATCAGCTTGTTTTTGTAGGTAAATTGTATAAATAGGTCTTAATGATCTTGTGCCAATTCTGACATTTTTATATCAGAATCTTGTTTAATTCTTGGCTACTTTACAAACATTAGCTAACTTTGGGTCAAGTAGCTTCATGCCAAGGAACTTTAGCTTCTCAAAATGCCTTTTCTATCAAATATTTTAGTTAGGCTTTATGAGATTATTTTACATGTAATATGTAAAATGATGAGATCTGTTTATATTTACTAAGATGTAAATAATGTGGTTTTCTCCTTTCGGTTCCATCATAAAGAAAGAATCAAGAAAAGTGACCTCTAGATATCAGAACAAATATCAGTTTCAAACGTTTCATTCAACTTTTTCTCCAGCCAGTCAACATTCAGAACTGGTTCAAGTAAATTAACAATAAAATGCATCAACTGCTGATGTTATTTATGCTTCATCTGTAATCTCACCTGCTGCTAAACTGTTTCAGATAATGATGTTCTGCGTTTAAGGCCAGTTTGAGATTTCTGTCCCTCATATCCTCCTGCTCTGCTCTGTAAATAAGCTTAATATATAAAGCAAAACCAACGAAAGCTATTAAAACCAAACAAGTCTGCCGCAGCTCTTCCTGCTCTCGTCCTCCGTCTGTCTTTATCTTGTGGGCTGCTTATCTTTGCTTAGCAGCAGCACAGAAGATGAGATCAATTTTTGGATCAGCCCTTGATTAAATATCGACAAGCAGCGGCTCTGCCTCTGAAAGCAGCTCTTTGATCACAAGATGAAAAGATTTCAGAGTGCCCATGATTGTCTCTGAAATCCAACTAATCAGCAGAGGTATGATTATCAGTGAGCCTGAAAGAGCAAAAAACTCCAAAATGATTCTCCTATATTCATGTAACTGTGGACATTTGATGTTTCTGTTGGACCCAGCAGACAGAGTGGGACTCTGCCAACTTTACTGCTATTAAAAAACAAACAAAGAAAATCAGATTTTTAGTTTCTGGTCAGAAAAAACTCACAAATATTCGGGCAAAATATTAAAATGGGACATCTGATTCAGTGCATACAACAGCTTCAGCTCAGAAACATGAATACAACCAGCAAACTTTGAAAAGAGTAAAGATTAAAGTAGAGCCCCAACCATTTACTTTCTGAATAAAATAACTCCAAATTATTTGCAAAAAATCTACGTATTCAATGATTTTTTTTTTACAAAAGTATATCTAAAATATTTGAAAGAAAATGCAGCTTTGGAAACTAAAATAGCTGCAATGCTACTTGCTTGGCATCTGCAAAGCAGCCAATCCAGAAGCGCCATTCATTTCCTGATTGGTTGAACCGCTAAAGAGCAGAAATGAGAATATTCCCATTTCCTCCTGCAGCAGAGGTACGATGGTTTCCACTGACCGTATTAATCCATATGAAGGAATATGTGATGCTTGAACAATTCAAATATTCATTTCTCAGGTGTGTTGTGGTTCCTGACCCAATTAGAGCCAATAAACAACATATTAGTATCAAAAATACCAATAATGTATTTTTACATGAATGTTTGAATAGTAACATATAACTTAAGTCATTCGTTGCACCTTTTAATGACAATGCAATTTGAAAAAACTAAGTCAAAGTTTTAGTAAACTGGTGATTATAGATTGAAATGAAAATGCAACAAAATCTGATTTCCATTTCTGTGCTCAACAATCAGACCTTCAGATTGGCTCTTCAGCACATACTTTACTTACTAATAATCAAATTCTACATCTGTAGCTTTATGTTGAGTGATATTTCACTGTTAAGCTGTCTGAGGAATCAGAGAAACGCCTGTTTTCTGTCTGTCCACGTTTCTGTCCTCATAAACTGCTCTGACTCACAGCAAACAGCAGAAAAGTGAAGAGATCGCTCTGCCTCTGGAAAGCACTTCAGCGTCCCCATAAAGACACCAAATGAACACTTCTTTTAAAGTGGCCACTCTCAGTAAACCTCCTCCTCCTTCAGTCAGAGCGAAACAGAAAAGTGCAGCTTGGGAACTAATATACTGACACCTCTGTTGTGTGCAACAAAGAATAAAGTGCTAAACCACAAAGACCTTTGAGGAAAGATCGTCCTTGAGTTCACTTTTCCACTTGACTTAATTGTGTTTCACTCTCTGAGGACAGGCTGTTCAAGGCTTTTATCTTCTCCCAAAAACTCAAAGAAAAGCACAAAAATATAAAAACGAAAAATCCGAATATTCAGTTAATCTTTGACTCATTGGCTTTTACTCTATAAACATTATGTTTCAAGACATTTTCATATGACGCAGACTCTTTGATTTAATTGCATTTAAAACATTTAAATGTCTGATTTACTTGGAAAAACAGATTGTTGGAAAATGTCATTTTCTGGGATATTTTCCCACATTCACACAACTGATGGTTGTATTGAAAAAGCCCTAGAAACGAAACAAAACCAGTAGTTCTACTGGCCTGTGAAAGCCTGGAGAGGTTTACAACGACTCTGGTCAGTTTTCTCATCGCCGTTTCACATTTCTGCACCTTTGCCTTTCTGGTTCCTGGCTTCATACAGACAAAGTGTCCATTCATACCCAGCAGGGAAGCAGTTTATTCTATTTTTCCTTCTTTTTCAGGTTTTCCCTTCACTCGTCTGTGTCCATTCAGTCCTACCCTCTGCATCCTCCACCATCACACCAGCCAACTTCATCTCCTCTTTCACCATATCCATACATCTCCTATTTGGTCTCCCCTTCAGCCTCCAGCCTGCAGACATGTTAAAGGGCAAAGCGGACCGGGCCATGACACCGGCTGAACAGAGACGTAACCCCTACATTGTTCCAACTGAATCTGAAACTCAGCTTTCCAGCAAACCCTCCTCTGTTGGCTTCATCAGACTGCGATCTCTGGCTTCCACTGCATCAGTTTGCAGCTGAATGTGATAAAAATCAGAACCTCCAAGTGCAAAACCGCGGTCTTGACCCGGAAAAGGGTAGAGTGCCCTCTGCAGGTCGGGGTTTAGGTAGCTCAGGGTCCTGTTCATGAATGAGGACAGGCAAATCGTCTGCATAAACGAACCTGTAAACCCTCAGGTAATCTAATTTAATCTGACATGCTGGATACTTACACACTAATAGAGGCCATTCAAAGACTCTGCCTGTCACAGCACCATCTGGAAACACGATACCGTCAGCTAATTTGTGCAGGTACTAGAAGAAACACTTCAATGGAGGGTATTTTTATTTCTTTTATCTTTTTACAAGTCACTGTAATCATAAAAATATCATATTATTTAAAGAGAATAACCCAAAATAAAGAAAGAAAATAGGTCCTAAGTAGTATTTTAATTAAAATAAATTAATATATTACTTTGTTGATGTACATTTCAAGAATAATAAAGAAATATTCCATCAGAAAAATTAACTCTATCATCTCAGATTCTTTATATAAACAATATTTTTATTCAACAACCTTCTACAACAATCATGATTTTAGATACAAATATTTATTTAGCTCAATTTGCTAAGCTTCAAACATTATTCATTTACAGATGATTACAGAAGATGTAATTATTTCATGACTAAAGGTTTTTTAAGACTGAATTTTAGTTCATCTTTAGACATTTTTAAAATCCGACACGTATGAAACTTTACACAAAAGCTAAAAGGACCTGCTGCACCCTGGTGAGAGGAAATGTTCCAAATTCACCAAATAAAAGCCAAAAGCAGCTAAACTACTTCCAGTTCCAAGTCACCATGGGCAAGCTAACACACACCAACACACACACAGACACACCAACACACACACAGACACCAACACACACTGACACACGGAGCCGTCGGGAGCCGAAGGGAGCGCGGGGACCCAGGGAGACAGATTGTCTTTTAATTGGTTGAAAACTGCAGAGCTTTGAGAAGAGCTGAAGGGAAAGGACACACATGCACCGCATACACACACACAGAAGACACACAATGTCCTCTGTGATAGTACGGAGACGTAGCCAGTCCCTGCTGACTGACTGGCATAATGAGCTGAACTCCAGCCAACACAGGGAAATGTGTCTTAGTGTCTTTTGTGCTGAATGTTGGTTGGTAACCTGCTGATAGCATCAAAATGAAAGACAGAACAATGGCTCAGAGGCTCAGGGTCAGGGTGGGGTTTTAAAAATGTCTCCTGATTAGATTCTGCTGCAGCATCACTAAATCAGCCAAAGGAAACTTTTTACAGCGTCTGCTAAAGGTTGAGGCTCATCATTCCTCAGATTTCTGACAGATTTATATCTAATACCTTCACAGAGTGGGATTTTTACACGTTATCTAAAAATGAATCATGTTTAACTTCAATGTTTCAGAAGATTGTTCTATATTTTAGTTGAAATTACATTTTCTTACAGTTATTTATTCATATTTGGCATTTTAAAATGGAACATTTATTTTATTTGTGTAGAGAATTTTCTTTTTTCAAAAGTTTTTCTCCAAGATGAAATGAAGCGCCCACCTGCCAGACGTTCACAAAGCTTCTAACTTTTTCTCTCAACAGAAATAATCTGTTCTCCCTCCATAACATAGGAACTAATGCAATTACCAGCAAGTCTTTAACTGGGCTTATTCCTCTTAGCAAGGACAGCATATCCTGTAGATTTTGGGAATATTTGCTGTTTATTTGCTAAAGTTACATGGGAACCAAATATTTCAGTTGAAATAATCTGCTCCAGATCCATAAAATGGGAACTAACTAACCTACAATCTCTGCAGAACCTTCTTTCTGCAAAGCATCAGTGCTAACAAATGTTAGCAACTGCTAATCCCTGCAGCATTTAAATTGATTCTCAGTGAAAACTCTGATAGGAGAGAAACAAGTTATGAGGAGATATGACAAACACACCAAGCACAGATTATTAAAGTAATAAATGAACATTTAAAACCAGCAACAAGTTAAAGCAACATGTCATAATGTCACATTGATCTTTATAAGTTTATATGACTGACACATTTTTAGAGATAGATAATTATATTTTCACTAGCTATGTTTCCATAGCTAAACTTTTTTGATATTCTCCTAGTATTGAAAAAATATAATTTTTGCACCAGTGGAATCCTGCTCATCCTATCACAAAAACTTTTCAACAAAAACAATAGTTTTTCTCAAACTGAATGTTTCTATTGAGCACATTTATTTTCATTATTATAATTTGCACAATTATATGGCCGATGGAAATGCAGCTACTGATGTCCCAACCATGAACCAAACTGGTCCAAACTGCAAATTGTGTGAAATGAGAGTAAAGCCGAGGCGTGTGCTTGCGTTACCTCTTGATGGTGCGCAGCAGCGTGGATCTGGCCTCGTTGTGGAAGGTGATGATGATGGATGTTGCAGGAAGATTTGAGTCGTAGTGAAGAGCGCTACACCTGCCAGCAGAGAGAGTAATGAACATGACATCTGATCTATTGATCCTGGGAGGAGTGTGTCATGTGCTACAGCTGTAACAAGTCACACAGGGATCAATGAGTTATTGTTCTGAGATTTGTGCTCGACATGCTCAAATGAGCCGAGATGTTTAAACTGTTAATGCAGCTGAGATTCAGGAGGAAAACCTCTGCAGGTAAAACCTGCTGGAAATGGATTTAAGATTCATTTAACCTGAAACACAGACAACAGTCAGTTAGCATCATTATTGATGAGATGCTGCTTTATTCTCATTTAGGTCTGAATGCTTAAGGTTCCAGGATACTTATCACACACACACCCACACACCCACACACACACACACACACACACACACACACACACACACCACCCAGTGATCAGTCCAGACCTGTTATAAATGAATTATAGATGATCCCCAAGACGCTCATTAAAATACACCACATAATGGTGAGTGTGTGTGTATATAGGTGTGTGCTGTGTTCGCTGGGTCAGCAGCCTTTTCTTCTCAAAGAGCACACACACACACCCACACCCACACACACACACACACACATCCAGTATAATGAGAGGACTGGCCTTTACCTATCAGATTGATGGATTGGTGACATTTTCAAACAGTAGCAGTGCTCGCTCTGCTCTGGCCTTCATGTTTCTTTAAAAAGCTCACCTTCCTCACACATCTGTAAAACTAAACACATCATGACAGCTTGATGGATGGATTTCAGATGCATCTTATTTACCTGTTTTAATATCAGCACATTTTCATTCATGGAACTGCTGAGATGAGAAACTAAAAAACGGTTGCAGTTTAAATGTTGGTGAAGTTATTCTGATGAACAGCAAAATGAAATGTGTTTTTAACCATCTATTCAAAAATAAACACCAAAGAACATGGTTTTCTTTAATCATCACAACTAAAAATCAGCTTCCAAGATGAATGAATAATGAACCACAAAGCCATATTCTGTTCAAAAATGTCACAATATGCCCACAAGCAATAGCAACAAATAAGTATTTTAAAAAGAAATATCCAACTGAGTATGTCAATAAATATAAATATCATAAAGTTTGGCTTTATATGGTTATTATTATTTCTTGGTTATTGTTTAACATGTTTTTAAAATATTGTTTTTAACACCTTAAGACCTTTTTCTTTTTGTGTGAACCTTTATAAATTACATTGTTACACCTGAATTTCCCCTTTGCTGGTCAATAAAGGCTGTTTCTCTTCTATATGTGGTTTCATTATGACTTCCAGCAAAAAAAGTTAATTTTTCTGAGGAAATTAGAGGCTTACAAATTGATTATTTAAAAAAATTACATTTACAAAAATCAGGTTCTTTTGAAGTGTGTGTCTATAGCCAACATTGAGTTGGGGCTCCTTTTGCTTTAATAATGCTTCAAAATTTGTCTCTACAAGTTTTTGTTTTTAGAATTGCTAATGAACTACAACTGTAATATTTCCTTCCTTAAACACAAAATTGCTTTCTTTTATGTTGCCTTTTACAAACATGCTGCTAGAATCTTGAATGCACGTTACGGTTCTTTTAAGACAAATTTCTGACTTTTATTTTGTCACAAATGCAATTTTATTTTAAGCACAAAGTTTAGAGTTGCTTTTGAAACATAAGCAATGACACATTAATCAACAATCTAATGTTTAACGATGGTATTTAACAAAATGTAATGTTTCAATCATTGACACATTTCTATATTTGAACCAGATAAAGATATGTGTTTTCAGATTGTGTAGCTCTGTCACAAGGTCACATATCTTCTGATTAAACATCTGAAATGAGATGACAGAGAAAACGCTGATCAAACTCAATATTCAGTTCATTTTAATGGTGCATCAAGATTTGTGTCTACTTTTAAATACATCAAAGTTGATCGTTCTTCGTCAGAGCTTGTTTTTATGACGTTCAGTCACCTTTTTGGCATCAAGAACTTGAAATTGTCATGTTACAGATCTTCATTTGAAGCTAGTGTTTTACATCTCAGCTCATATCACAGCTATAAATAACGGTTCAGCTTGCTAGCAGATGAAGCTGAAGTGTCGTTGAGGCGAACATGGAGGCTCCTCCAAAGGTTTGCTGCGGATAAGAACACAAGCTGAACTCCTAATTTGTTGTACTAACAGGTCGGGATCCGGCAGCAGTGGCTGCACACGGGAACCCGGCTGTGAAATAATACTATCAGCACCTCATTAACTCGCAATTTGATTATTTTTTTTTTCCCCTTAGTTTGGAGGCTTAATGATTAAGTGGGAAAATAATATTCCTAGCAGGTTGCAGAAAGGAAAATTTCCAGGACCTGGAAGAGGAGCATAAACATACTCTTATCTTTATGAACAGGACCATAAAGAATGAAACTATTTGTGATAAAAAAAAATTATTCATCTACATCTTTTCATTGTGATTTTTATTCATGCATTGTTATATCCAAAGCTTTGAGCTTCCTTTCAGTGTGAATGTTGTTGGGTTTCATTGGATCTCTGCTGTTCATGGGGGGGTGAGAGAACACAAGTACTTGCAAACCCCTCAAAAATGCTAATAACTGCTCATTTTAGTTTAGCATCCTTTAACATCCACAGTGGAAACTATCTGAGCTCCACTGTAAAAGCTAAAATCCACAATTAGCACCAAGGACAATTTACACATGCTCTACATAAAAATGAGTAAATAGCCTGTTTTGGTTTTGAGCCAGATGTAATGATAAACAGGCTGGAAGTCACAGAGCTGAAAACGCTGCGAGTTTTATTAGCTCAGCAAACTTTCCACCCATTCACAGATGTTTCCTTGCTTCTGATTGGCTGTAAGACTGTGGATGTTAGCTTTCATTCTGTGTTTTTATGCATGTTAAGGAATATTTGGTGTTTGAACTTTTATAATAGGCAGTTATAAGCATATTTAGAGTCGGTTTAGCTAATTGTGTGTAGTTATGGATCAGAGCGATCGACTCTAATCCAAATGGACCAGATTAGAAATGAGATTACTGTAGGAAACGCTCAGGTCGAGTTGTTAGAACGAGCCAGAGATGGTTTGGGCATTTGAAGAGGAGGACAGAGTGACAGTGATTGTAAAGAAACTGTGACAGAATATAAAGACTGAGAGCCGAATATGAAGAACACCCAGAGCTATGAGTGCAGTTTACAAACTGATTTGCAAGTTTTTCATATAACCATCTTTCATTTCCTTCTCGCTTTTTGGCGTTTTGCAGTCTGTCCCTTTCTCTTCATGCGAATATAAAATGTGCTGCACATATATCTGTCATATCGCCTCCCATCAAGGCCCTCTGTGCATCCACCATGCCACTATCTTCCTGTCTTCATCGCTGTTTTTTTTTTTTTTTTTTGCTGCAGTTGATTTATTCTGCAGTTCTACCAGAGAGGAACGATAAGAAGAAAGAGACGTGCTGCTTCGCTTTGAGTGTGTGTGAGTGTGTGTGTGTGTGTTATGGAGGCAGAAAGAGCGAGTGAGGACAAACGAGGCAGAGAGACAGACAGACAGAGATGTAGAGATAAAAGTTGTGCTGACAGATGACTGATGTAGGAGCTGATAACAACAAGCTGCCTTATTCCCAGAGTGTGTGTTCAGGCGTGTGCATGCAAGCATTTGTGTCTGTGTGTGTTTATGTGAGCCAAATGAAGGATGCGGCAAAGCTTCAGAGACCAAACACACACACATGCACGCCTACACACAAGCACACACACACAAGCACGCGAATACACATGCATAGTGCAAAGAAAAGAAGAAATTGGGAAAATATAAATATAGATGACCTGGAGACGGACAGACAGACGAGTTAATGACAGAAAACAAGGTAAGAGAAGACTTGAGACTAATGGGAAAGGAAACAAAGAAAGAGGATAAGAAGAAGGAAAGGAGAAAGGATAGTCAGAAAAAAGAAGGTAAGGTAAGTACAGTAAAAAAAAGGATTAAAGATCAATCCAGATATATAAGAGGAATACTAAAGACAGGACAGGACGGAAAAATGGAAAAACAAGAGAAGGAAGGAGGAATATAAAAAAACACAGAGACATAACTCAGACAGAATACAAATCTCAGAAAACCAACAGACAGAAATGACAAAAATAAATGCCACTAACAAAAAAACCAAGTGGCGAAACAATGTAATACAAAAAGATGTAGAAACAAAAGAAAACATTCAAAAAGATACAAAATAACTGGTTTACAAAGAAATCTTTAAAAATATGTGAAAGAAAAGAATCAACTGGACAAGAAAATAAGTCGATCAACAGCCGACCCATAATTAAAAAAAAACTTTTGTCATAAAACTACAGGAATCTGTTACTTTAACGTCTAATCAATCCCTCACAGTTTCACCACAGATTAACATGCTAACCGCTGCTAGCAACACAATGACACTGCTGATTGATTAAAGAATAAAAGAAACAAAGAAACTTTCCAGAATAAATCTGACAGATAAAACAGTACAAGAGCTTCCTAAGGAAAGCAGAGTTAGTTTCAGACTTTATTTGCTTCACTGGTATATTCCAGGAAACTTGTTGGATTTTTTTGTGAAAGGATTTTGAATATTTCTACAACATTTAATAAGAAATCTGCAGGATGTTGCAACAAAATGGAAGAAATGACTAAATATTGCTAAATATTTTATACATTTAATTTAAAAAAAGGATATGGTAAAATCAGAAGTATCTGGTTTTGTACCCTCCAAGTTAGATTTAAAATCTTACAAAGACTGGGCACTTATGTTTTCTATAAATACTTAAAACTTTTTACTTTCAGTTTTAGGAAAACCTCAAAAGGACAGAGACGTTGCAAAAACTCTCAAACCGTATTTTTAAACTACTGACATGCAGAAAACCTACAGGTTTTATTCTGGCTCTCATGGAAACTTTGATGTTGTGTTTGGTAAAATGAATTTACTGAACAAAAAATAATAGATGTATGATTCTAGGTTGAAGCAGACCAGTAATATTCTAACCATTACTGTAAATGACAGATTTAAAAAACAAAATAAAACTGAGGAAATGTAAAAAAAAAAAAAATTAGGGCGTGCTGTGGTGGCGTAGTGGTTAGCACGACCCATATTTGGGTGTGTCCTTCTCCTCGACGCGGCCGTCGCGGGTTCGACTCCCGGACCCGACGACATTTGCCGCATGTCTTCCCCCCTCTCCTTCCCCGTTTCCTGTCAGCATACTGTCATATAAGGGACACTAGAGCCCACAAAAAGACCCCCTGGAAGGGTAACAAAAAAAATTAAATGTTTTTGAATTTTAAGAGAGAAAAGTGAAGGAAAACATTGGAGTAAAGCGGCGCTGCTGAACGGTTGACTCATCCACACATGATGTGCTGAACCATTTCAGATGTAGACGGAGTGTGTGTGCAGATTAGATCATCAAAGTTCAGCTGGAGGTGAGATAAACAGATGAAAGGAAAGGTCAAACTACAAACACACACACACACACATGCCCACACACACACACACACAGAGATTTTCCTCTCTGCGGGCAGTAGCAGCCGAACTGTCAAAGTGTGTGTTCGTGCTGAAAAATACTAATGGCCACTGATGTAGCCCTAAGATACTGCCAGACACACACACACACACACACACACACCTACAGCCTCTGATTAACACCTCCAACACATTGTCTTTCTGTTCTTCACTCGTTCTGCCTCTCAGCCTTTTTCCCAACCTTCCTCCTCTCTGTGTCCTTCTCTGAAGTCGTTTCTGCTTCAGTCTGATTCTTTTCATGGCCTCTTTTCAGCACTTGGCAATGATGGTTACTAGTTCTATTTTTTATATTATCCATCTTATTTTTAATTTTGTCTGCCCCATCCTTCATCCATCAGTCTTTCTTTTTAACCCAGAGAAGAAGACGTGTCTTGTTGGGTTACATTGTGTTTTTCTGTTGTTGTTGTTTTGCCATTTTTGAACTGATTCCCAGTTGGGGAAACCAGTTGGGAATGTGTCAGTCTGGGCTGGTTTTGGTCGTACAGCAGGATGAGTGTCAGTGTGAGAGGAGATGACGGCAGTGAAATTTTAAAAAACATCAACAGTAATATCAACCTCACAATCTCAAATAAATGTTCCAGCAATTCAACGTCAGTACAACAAACAATCCAGTCAACAAACCAAATTCACCTGTAAACATGTTTTAAGTTGCATCTCATTCATTTCATTGGATTGGAACAAAAACAGTCAGTCAATAAATTAATGGAGATCATATTAGAAAATAAAAAATAACAAACCTAAATGTTTTTTATTAAGCCTAGATTTCATTTTTATTATTTTGATGAAATATAATTACATTCGTAGTTATTTTGAATTCTTCAGAAAATAAAGAAATCATAAGATTATCGTCTTTTACGCATCAAAGTATTTTATCCTCAACTTTTGTCTAATTTATAAAAAAACATTGAAAAAGTACATAAAATTATAAGTTTATGGGTCACAAACTGTGGGAGTTTTTAGTTTTAATGTATTTAACGAATACTATCTTTGCTGATTCTAATCTTTGACTGATTGACTGAAGTCTCTAATTTTGCTATCAATCATTTTGGGTTGATAATTGGCTTTAATTGGCTTTTTCTGTCTTCTTTAAAAATGAAATAAAAATCCAAGTAGCCCTAATGATTCTTTCACTCCTTTCCAGTAATACTTATAGCAATAAAATACAGAAAATGATATTTTAGCAAGCTGAAGTCTCTCTGGAAATATCCACCACTTTGATGTAGCTTGAAAGCCACCAGGTGTTTCCCCTCATTTCTCCCAGAGCTGATTTCTACCTGGATGCTGACGCTGACAGAGCTCAGAGGAGAAAAACCTAAAACTTCCTCCAACCAACAATCCAGGGATCCAAAATTAATGGGACTTTTTTATGCCAATTCCACTTCCTGCGCTCAGGTCACTTTGATCTTCCTGCTAGGAATCGTCTCAGTCCACCGCTCCGGTATCAACATGAAAGTCAAATCAAACGCTTTGAAACTTTTCCATCTTAACTTCTGCTTTAAATAAAAACTGTTTTCTCTCATGTTCTTTGTTAAATTCACTCCTTATTTAAGATTCATCTGTAATTTTACCTCTGATACATGTATCAAATGATTTTATTTCATTGACTTTAGCTTTCTCCCTCCATACATTGCTGCCATGTTTCAGTGTGATGAAACCCTCCAAGCTGCTGAAACCAAAAAGATCAAACGTTTGGATTTTCATCAGGTCTTCATGACCCAAACTGTTGATCTTGGGTAATGAATGAACTCAAAATTGAGTTGCAAACTTCAGAAAATGTCACTTTGCAGGAATGAAAATGACTCCCTTATATTGCCTTCTCACTTGATTTGGAACATATGTTTGTGGTCTGACGTGTGATTTTACAAGCAATTCTTGGGAGAATTATTGTGAATTTTTCAAATAATCAAATGAAACTTAGAACAGAAGCAGGAGGAAAATGAAGCACAGATAGAGGGACAAACAGTGAAACGAAGGAATCCAACAATAAACAAAGGAAACCAGTAAGTTTTTTTATACCAATGCAGGTTTTGAGATAATGAGCTAATCAGAGGGAATAAGGAAAAGGTATGGAAAAATGCAAGGAGGGAAATAAACTAATTAGCACAAAGAAGATGAACCAAGACTCAAAGAAACTACAAATAAAGAGAGAAAGATCAACACTGATCTTAAAGGACTAAATACAATAGAAAAAGAACAAACATTAGAACAATAAATGATACAGAGAATCGAATGGAAAATGGCAAAACCTATTGGGAATAAATAAACCACAACAAAATGATCAAAAATATTGAAATACAAAAACCACCAGACATCCCTGACATGCCTTCAGTCTCAAAGTTCACATTCAAATAAAGGGAAAGGATTGTAAACACTTTCCTAAACTCGATATTGTGAGGTTAGATGTGCTGCCGGTACAGTACGGATCCGTGTCGTTTTAATCCAAATCAAGAAGCAGCACGCCTGCTGAAGTGAGATATTTTGTTAAGCTTTTCACCCCTGGCCTTTCTTTCTCTGTCCACTATCTTTCACTTTTATTCAGGTGTTCACAGAGGAGATGATGGCCTAGTTCTGGCTGGTCGAGCAAAATCCATTTACATATTTATATAAGCCGACTCACTAATGCACACAATGGTTGTGAATGAGGGAGCAGGGGGATTTCTGTTCCGCTGAAGGGGAGAGAAGGGACGACAGAAAGAAGAAACAGCCAGGGACAGTTGATAATAGCTCATTTCTTCTCTTACTGGAAAATTCCATTAGGGAAAATTTCCGAGTCAATGAATCCAATGAATGAATAGTTTAAATGAATAGTTTCTGTGGACTCAACTATTTTAATTGAAGCAGGTTAAATCCCTAAAAAGCTTTAAGGGCTCCGGGAGATTCTCAGAGAATTTAAATAATAAAATAAAAAACAGATTAAGAGTTGCCTCCCAATGTCAATATTTTACACTTTTTTTATTTTAAACATTTGTCACTGCACTAAAAAAAAAACAATACTGCACTATGGATTATAAATATCTAATACCCTATTGATATTGATGTTCTATTATTTCTCCATTTAATTGCAGTTTATGGTTTTATATTGGCCAGAACTAATAAAAGAATAAGTGAAACTAATGCATAACTGGATCATGTGCAAATATATATGGATCCTGGATTATATAATTGGCCTCGAGGTTTTTTACTTATGTAGCTGCCTCTTAATAAAACCAAATATCTCCACCACATCATTTAAAAAACTAATAATAACACACAGCATCAGTTTCAGAAACGTTTCCATCCACATGAACCTGCATAAATACGACTCTTAACGCTGATTTACACATGCCAAACCCACAGGGGGCAGTGTAGCATGAAACGTGTCAGCCAATCAGATTGCTTCAAAGCAACCAGGACTTCCTGTTGGGAATCAAACATGGAACCACAAGGTCCATTTATGTCATAGTGACTTAATCCCAAGAGGTCAGCTGTGTTTTAGTGCAGCAGCTCTTTCTGCTTTAGCCTCACTGAAATCTGAATTTATCTCTTCTTCTATTCCAGTCTGAAAAATTTTCTCTAGAGTTTTAAACTAGAAAAATAAAACTCTGTTGCCTGGCATGGAGTTTGTTCTCTCCATGAATGCATTTCTTGCCCTTGTGTGTGAATAGTGTGTCCTGTGTGTCTCCATGTTACCATGTACTGGACTGGTAACCAGTTCAGGCTGTACCTCAACCAGTGCACAGATAAGTGGTTATAGAAACAGATGGAATAAAATATTCACTCTCTCTTTTTGTTTAGCAGTTTTCACCTTTGAGCTCTTTTTGCTGCAGGGAAACAAGATATTGTTGAGCATGTTGAACAGCAGTAATACGCTTCTGATAATATCTCCACTTAAAAAGATCTCAGGGGCAAAACCCAACTAAACCTTTTTTCTCTGATCATTTTCTTCTCCGGTCCAAACTAAGCACAAAATCTTGCAATGCCTTAAATTCAAATCACACAATGTGTTGATTCCTGTTCTGTGTTTAAAAGGCGATCTATTGCCTGTTTGTCCAACCTGATACGCAGCACGGCTGTCACTTAGACAGAAAGTTAAGTTCTTTCCAAAGAAAATCAATGCAGTTTTAGACCCAATCTGTGTTTGTGTCCCAGCGACAGACTGAGCAGCGTTCAAAGGCCTAACAGCAGAACAGAAACACAAGCAAACAGTGGAGCAGGCATCTTCTACCTCAGGGTTTCTCAAAGTCTGGACACAAACTACAACATGAACATCCTGTCTGCTCTCATCAGCCAGAGAAGACACAGCAGATCTGACAGATTCTCTTATCTGTAGGAAAAGCAGAACGGCGGCAGGTCGCTGTGTTTGGACGGTCAGTTTGGGACCAGAAACGAGAATCTGGCAGCAGACGGTTGGGTTGCCATGATTTTACAAATGAAAGGGTCTTAGTTTGGATTCACACGCTCCATCCACTCCTTATCAGAGCCGTGTGTTATTCCCTCTCATCTGTGTGAAACTGGGCCAAGTAAACACACTTGAGCACAGACTGTGATCTGATCCATTTATAGACATTTCCCCATCAGACAGACGGCGCTTCTCCTTCCAGGAAATTATCACCATTTTCACTTGTTTAAATAATCATTAACAGAAGGAGTTATGATATTTTTGTCACCATTTTGGGTTTTTTTAGGGAAAGAGGGGGTGAAGTTGTCACATATGAAGCATCTTGGCAATGACTTCTGCAGGGACCATCTCTGCAGACCTTAACACCCACATGATGGGGAGACTGCCATCTAAATTTGGTTTCTAGAACAGGCACTTCAATAAGAAGAAGTGACATGACTTCAGAGCCAAACTGCTCATGAGGATTGGTATCTAAAGGTGGAACTAAAAAAAAAAATGAAAAGAGGATGTTTTTTAACCCAAAAGAAATGATTTTTTAACAACCGCCCTGCTCCTCTGGCTCCTTGTTAGAGTGGCTGCGTTCTCCCAGCGGAGCGACGAGACCCGTGTTTTCCACAGTTTTTTTGGAAGTGTTTGAAAAACATGAGGCTGGAGCTGCTGGGAGAGAAGCTTCACCCGGTGCTGCTTATGTATTCATGCTCTTCCAGTTCCACCAGCGTCTGGTGCCACGCAGCCTGAGCTCATGCAGAGGTATTTGCTCTGGTGTGGAAACATTTCTGCTTGCATTTGCAGATCGTCGGCTATGCACATAAACTCAGCAAATCCTTTTTTTTTTTTAAATGAAGGTATATTTGTGCATATGTGTGTGTAATTGGGGGGGTATTGATCCATTTAGTGAAGTGCAGAACTGAAACAACAGGAATAATATTCATTTTTAAAGCTTGGATCCATAAAGGAAAACAGTCACTCAGAAATGCAACATGCAGATGTTTTCAGACTCTAAAAAAACTGGAGTGTTCTCTGATTTTTCTCCTCTGTCTCTTGTGGGAGGCAGCGATCTAGTTAGCCGTCTCTTTTCTCCTCTGTTTCATATTGTTATGTAGCAAAGCTCTTTGAAGAAACTTTGCAGACGGGCAGCGTAGCTGTGCCCTGACAGGAGGAAACCCAGGAGGATTGGATTCACTGCGAGAACAGCAGAGCTGAGCGCTTTACTGAAAATAAAATTATAGACAGATACAAATAAGTTTAGTGTTTTAGTGTTTACCCAGAAGATGGAACAATGCGCAAAACAGATGTAGCAACGTCCAGCTCTTCTAGGCTACATTATTAAGATTAAGACACAAAGTCAAATGTTTCAGATAAACTCAGGACTTAAAAATGACAACTATGGTAGTTTGAGAATGAGAACAAAATATTCCCTCAGAAAGTTCTAAGATTGAAAAGCAGTTGCATAAAGAACATTTAAAAGAATAAAGCGATTTTAGCACCAACATTACGACCATCCAGATGGGGCTGCGCTCTTATTGCAGGAGTTCAAAGGTCAGTTATTGATCTGATTAATGACATGCTGGCACTGATAACTGAGAATGTTGTTTTCTTGCTAAAGTTTTCTTAAAATCTTTATTAAAAGTCTGTGTCTCGTCCTGTGGGCGACCAGCCAGTGCATGCTAGTTGTTTTGGTGATTTCTCAGCTGTACTGAAATTAGTATATTTCGCAAAACTGTGACAGAAATATTCTTCCCGCATCACAAGTCATATGTTCAACAACCGGATGTTACTGCAGGTGGAAATGATGAAGATCACAACAGGAAGTGGTCGGTGGATGATGGCGCTGCATGTTCTTCATTGACTCATCGCATGAACACGTGTGATTTTAATCGCATTTCTGAAGTAATGGACATAAGCTAAATATTAAAATGCAGCTACTGACGTCATATAGTGAAGAAACAGGAACCATTAGAGTGAAACATGCAGAAGAGACGGCCACACACCACCCTCAGATGGACCAGAGTGGATCTTCACTATCTTCCTCCCTCCTCTTCCTCTGTATCTACTCCTCCCCTTTAGTTTACACGTGTCTTTCTGTCCAAACTTGTCCATTCCTCCTGTCATGTCTCAGTACAGAGAAATCAGCATCTAAATCCAGACGAGGCTTTGAACAATAAAGCAGATGAAAGATCTGTCACAGAAAACGATAGAGGCGGAGCTGGTTTCTGTTCTGGCTCGGTTTCACAGCCCGGCTCTATTTCTGCTTCTATCCACTGAAGAAACTTCAGAGGCTGAGAGGATGGAGAGTGGGCAAAGGGCGAGAAAGAGTGACGATGACAGTTTAAAGGTATATAAAAAGTAGAGTGAGGGACAAAGAAAAGCAATTGGGCAGAGAACATCGAAGTATTTCTTTTATAAGTTCGGGGTAACAAGGTGGGAGAGGAGATTGGGTAAAAGCATCAGAGGAGCAAACGAAACAGACAACAAGCTGTTGTAATGACATTTTAAAATGGCAGCTTATCTACATCTCAGCAGGGTAAGTGTAAATTAATGGACTCAAACATTTCAGTGCATATTTAAATTATGCTAAATTACATATACACAGAACCAAACGGTGATGAAAGAACAAAAATCACAATGTTTACCATCTGCATTAGTCTGAAGGAAATGATTGCAAAACATTTAGAAGGATTTCTAGATTTGGTTTGTGTTTGGTTTAACTTCATCTTTACTCCTAGAGAAAACTGACGACGTTATCTGCAGTGATTTCAATTTTCAAATTCAGGTTTTAATAAAGCAGAGCTGCAGAACCAACTGCATCTCAAAAAAGTTATATCTTAATCAAAACATTCAGAACAGAGCACCGCGCTTATTGCAGTTCTGCATTCATGGATGTTTCTGTGGAACATAACTCCAAATTATTTGTGGAGAACATGCATATTTGCATATTTTTTTATGAGTGTATCTAGAGTATTTCAGAAAAATATGAATCTTGGGGAAGCTGAAATTCCCAAGCTTCAATGCTACTTGATGTGCTATTGGCTGATATTTGCAAAACAGCCAATCCAAGAGCAGTATTCATTGTTCTTGGCTCTGATTGGCTGTAGCCCAAGAACATCTGGGGTTTATTTAAACACCAAACGTTATAACTTGTGTTCTTGTTGGTTAGTATGCATCATGGGGTCTCAACTAAAATGACAAAACTGTGTAAGAATTAAGAATTTCAGAAAACTCTCCTGTTTTGGATGGATCCACTTTTAACTTCAGAATCATCCAGGGGCCAAACCGCCTTATCGGTTCCTCAGACGAAGCTTTTCCAGATGTTCCTGTTTACTCTACCAGAAACTTAGCCATGGTGTTACTTGTTTCTTTCTCTGTCACTGCCTAAACACCCAGCTATTTATATGCTGACTGTCCTGTGGGCATCTTTGCACAACCTGCATTAGGCTCCTGTGTGACGGGTCGACCAAGCCTCCATTGTTCATTATTAGTCCCTTCTGCCTGTGCTGTAGTGCAGGAGTCTACAGAAATTAGTATAATCTCTCAATATCAGAATAAATATATTAATATTTAGTCAGACCTCATCAATGCTTTCTATGCAAATAAATAAGTAAAAAGTACTTTGCCTCCAAGTTTGGATAGATGAAAACAGTTTCTCACCTCAGCTAGAATAATGAGCACAGTTTATGTAGTCTGTCAGGAAACTAAACACGAGTACAATAAGTCATTCTTAATGGTTTTTATCTAAACTTAGACAAACTAATGGCCAGAAAGGCTGTAATAATTACAGTCTGTACTGACGTACATCAGGAATGCTTATGGTTTTCTGTTTTACACAACAGTCGGTCATTTCTCTACAGATCCAGTTTTTGCTGAATTGTGTCTCTGTGTTTACTATAATGGCTGATTTTTAATGTAGAGAAAGGAAATTAACAGCCATTAAATTAAGAGGAAGTTTTGTTTGAGGAAGAATAGTGAGGATTATTTGGTTAATTTTTATTACAGAATGCTATTCAGATTTCTCATGCCTGAATCTGATTAAATCAGTCGAGGTTATTACGATGCTGACAGTTACTGCACTTATTTGCACTCCAAACTGTTAGTGTTACTGAGAAAGTTTAACTTTTTTGCATCATATTTCATTTTTGGGAGTTTCTATTTTCACTTTGAGCATAATTTCCACAGATGGTTGTATAACATAGTCCTAACTACGGTTTGAATCAGCGCTTCATTTGTAGAATTTCACAACATTTTTATCCCTCATTAGAGATGGATTCATAAAAATATGCTCAATATTCCAAGCCGTCACCTGGCTCATGATGTGAACCTGTTAGCATCGTCTTCAACCCTCCATTCGGCTCTGCTGCTGCAGGAAACTCTGCCGGCGCTCTTCCTGTTCGCGTGTCTGTGTTAGGCCTGACATACAGTAGCAGCAACTCTCAGGTTAGTTTGCTTCATGCAGGCAGGAAACCATCAGTCACTCTGTAGCCCCTGGTCCAACACACACACACACACACACACACAGATGCAGTGTAGTAGATGAATGTTCGGTGGCAGGCAGAGGGAGAGGTTTTCCACATGAAGGATTCTGTACAATGGATCTGTGGTCATTCTCCATCACACACACACCCCACGCAGGCACACACACACCATATTGATGGAAGCATACACATACAGAGAAAGCGATGACACTTTGTGTGGGTTCAGCTGGGTGATGAATGGAGCAATATTTCAGTCTAAACCAGCATCCCTCCACAGATGGTGGTATAGAAATGCCTATACATTACACACACACACACACACACACACACGCACACGCACACGCACACACACACACACACACACACACACACACCCACTTACAACCTGTCTGTTTTTTTTTAACACTTACAGAAAATGTCTGAAAAGCCCATCTGTCAGAGTGTGACAGGATGTGCAGCTCACAGGCTCTACCTGTCTGCTCATGTGTAAGCACACCTGTACGCAAACGCATCCTGCTGCCGTGGAAACAGACCCTCATTAAACTCTGCTCACTTTTCTGCCGTTTCATCTTATAAGGCGGAAACGAGCCAACAACAGAAAACACGAACTAACACTGATAAGCGCCAGCGTATGAGGTAACATACGTGCCTCACATTCACACACTTCCAAACATGTAAAAGCAACACACACACAAACACACGCCGTCACGCTCGGTGGTTTGTGTGATGCCAGGAAGCCTGCAGGTCTGGTAGCAGGGGCCTCTGCTGTCCTACTTGTTTTCCGTCCAATCTTTCACTCTGCATGCACACAACCATGCTGCAGACCCCGAAAAGACGTCCGATTTTAAAAAGTAGAACATTTCATTATTGGCTTTAGCAAAAAGTTTAAATAACAGAAACAAAAACAAATCAACAAACAAAAATCAAGGTTTGGAGACGGTGAAATCACGAACACAAACCCTGATCTGTGATCTTTCTGCTGAAGGAGCTTTGAGGTAATTTGTCACACTTAAAGCGGCACAAACTCTTTGTGCAACTGAGCGCGCTTTTGATTTATGCGAAAAATGATTTATCCAAGCTCAGTTCTCATATCAAATTTAAACAGCAGCAGACTTTCTGGCACACTGAATGTGACAAGCCTTCTAGCAGCCCACAAACAGCAGCTCAGTTCAAAGAAGCTGGGATTCGCCAAAGACGGACGATTCTCTGCAGGAACCACAGTGGAAAAGGGTTTTATGGCTGGAGAAGACTACGTTTAAAATAAAAACACGCTGCCATTTTGGTAGGCAATAAATGGTTTTTGTTACTCATAAGAAGGTTCCAAAATATGTGCTCAGAATATAGAAATTATACAGGAATATATTTCAAGAGCAGGGGAAACATGAAGAGAAGATGAAGGAAAGAGTGAAAGTAAAGATTAATATTTCATGAAGCTCAACTCTGCTTGTTGAAAATCAATCCTTGCTATAGAATAAATATGAAGGAGGCTTCTGATTTTTCCAACAATAGAAATGACTAAACCACTTTAGAGTCGATCTCCATAACGTCTCCTCAAGACGTTCTACAGAAGCACCATAGAGAGCATTCTGACCAGCTGCCTCTCTGTGTGGTGTGGAGGCTGCAGCGCCTCCAACTGGAAGAACGTGAGGAGAGTGGTGCGGACAGCAGAAAGGATCATCGGGGCCCCCCTTCCCTCCATTCAGTACATTTCATCCCAGCGCTGCGTGTCCCGAGGCCGAAACATCATCAGTGACCCCTCACACCCCCACCATGGACTGTTCTCCCTGCTGCCCTCTGGAAAGAGGTTCCGCAGCATCCGGTGCAGGTCCACCAGGTTCCGAAACAGCTTTTTCCCACTTGCCATCAGACTGCTGAACTCTTAACTGGACTGCACTCAAAATCTGGTCTCCACTTTATACCTTGCACATGTACAGAGCTAAATAACTTCTATTTTACTGTCAGTCCTGCACTTTATATTTTATATTTAGATTTATATTCATATTTTATACTGTATTTTATTTTATTCTGGAGTAACCTCACAACATTGGAAGCTCAAAACACTGTCCTGAGCCGTATGCAACAAAATTTTGTTCTGTATACACCCTGTGCATGCAAAATGACAATAAAGTCAGTCTAAGTCAGTCTAAGTCTAAAAGCCCAGAACAGAAGATCATAAATGAACCCCAGAAATGAGAAGGAAAGCAGAAGAAAAAGTTCCTCAAATTTTAAAAGAAAACATCTGTTAGGATTTAGATCAGTTCAAAGTTGTTCATTTGACACCAACAATTTACTCAAGTCATGATAAATTATTATCAACAGTGTGAAAAGGGAGGAAAAATAATAACCAACACAGCCTAAAAGTCTCAACTGCATAAAACTAAACTCTTATTTTACCTTAATATGTAAGATTTATAAAAACTCCAACTAAAGCTGACAAAGTTCGACTTCATCTTGCTTTTCATACCATTTACACATTTTAACAATGGTTCCAATGAATAGACATATAGGCTTACATATTATTTACGAATAAATAGAGGAAATATTCTATAAAATGGAGCCCAACGGAAGTTTGCACAAAATAGCAGGTGACCCAAAACACATCCCTGTGAAACTCCATATATAAAAACTGCAGGAGAAAATAGCACTCAAGTCATGTTGGCCCGATTTTATGCAACCAATTCAAACCTTGAAAACAATTTATTCCTATAAACTGAATTAAAGCAGACTGCAGATTTCACCATTTTTGAGTTAAATTGTAAAAAAACAAAAAAAACAACCTGAATTCAAAGTCTTTCTTACATTTTATAATCCTGGTTTTTGCAACAGTAAAACATTTTCTGATATTTTAATTTTACTCTCGATGTTCTGGTGTTGAAGAAAAATGGTTGCTGCACTAACTATCAGCTCTAAACTCTGCTTGTGAATTATATTTTTAGCTTTTTGAGTATCTATGTAATTGTTTTATCCAGGTGTTTCTTAGCTGAGCTGTTTGCATTACATGTTGTAACCTTTTATAATGATGAATTTAATATTTGTCTCATATTTGAAGATGCTTTTTCTTCGTTTGTCACTGAATGTTACACTAGAATTAATTCAGAACTGAATTTTCACAGCTTTACTTGAGTAATACTCCAAATAATTCACTGAGTGCTTCCTTCTGTCCCAGAGTTGGTGTTAAACTTGGCTGCTGTTTATTTTCCTCTTGCCTGGATGTTTATGCCTAAAAATAGGGGATTCCTGTTTATTCTGAAAAATGAGCACAAAGTATTTCTGACTTTGAGAAAGACAGATTTCAGGAACATCTGCCGTACTAGAGAGCTTCCAGCACTGATGTTTATAGAAAGGAAAATCCACAAGTCGCTACATGGTTGAAGTCAAACTAATTTAATCGCCTGGGACGGGTGAAGTCAATCCCACTCAATTTGCATGAAACACCGCAGCAGCCGAGGATACCTTGTGCAAACCAACTAAAGCCATGAAATAAACCCAATTTTCTGTTCAAATGCTCATGAATGTCACATTGCAATAATTTAGAAATAATATTCAGCTTTAATGTGCTCAGGAAGCATTCATTGAAGCATGGCCTTTATTTAAAGAAAAAAAAAATATTTTCATTCATATTTTTTCTCCTGAGAGTTCCTCCTGATGACATTAATATGTCAAACTGAGCTGAATTAAATCAGCACTGGGAAGGAAAACAAATTTATACGGAGATTAAGAATACATTTCTTATACAAAAACAAGCTCAACATGAGGATATAATAGCTAATAGGGATGTAAGTTATCAATCAATTAATTAATCTAAGGTTGATTGATCTTATTGATTGACTAACGATTAGTTTATAAGCGGCCATTTTTCTAAAAAAACAGAGTTTTCTCTTCTATCAAAGGGTTTTGGCTGTCGTTCCATAACACAAAGGGCTAATTTTTCATAATATGCCAATTTAAGAAAAAAAGCACATCATTGTATTAAAAAAAATGACAGCTGTATTGAACACTGACTGAATAAACTGAAAATGTAGGTTTTCTCATATTATTAACCTTATACATATTCACAATATATAAAAAAAACGGGAATCAAAGAGGTTGGTATAATATGTCAAACACTTATTTCCCCATAAACACAGAGATATTCAGGATGGCAGATTTTATTTACCACTGTGTTAACAAAGTGGACAGAAACTGCTGGAGCTTGTTGAGTGTTTATATTTTATAAATATAAAGAGCATTTTGCATCACCATCTTTGTTTCTCTTACAACTGGCTCCTTAACCAGTGGCGCCCTCTTCTGAATGGAGGTCAAACTACAACACTGAAATGAGGTTGAAGCAGACATTATTAGTTGACCGATTGGAACTAATCTTAATCTAGTAAACCATTAATTGCAAGTTGATTAATTGCTGGCAGGCCTTTTAGCTAAGCATCAGTACTTCTGACTAAAACTTAAAAATTGGCATCTCTTACAGAACAAAATATAATCTGAATCTTGAGCAGTGTTTTCAATTTAATGGTCACTATAAGCTTGTTGACACCATGCAGGGCTTTTTAAGATCTCTTGGATTTCCCATCTGTGATTCAGGCCTCGTTTTGTGATGCCTGGAGGCTGAATGTAGCAGGAAGCGCTGCTGAAAAAGAGTTGTGTTTCTCCCCCTGGCCATCTCCTCCTTTTATCAGTTTCACACGCACACACACACCCACACACACGCAAAAGCTTGTATTGCTGAAATGTGGCTGTTAACAGCACTCGCACTTCTGTAGCCAACAGGGGAGTCAGACAATGTAATACCAGAGATACAAGCATGCACTCTGTGTCATACACATAATTCAAGTCTTTCACATTAATCTGGATGAAGAATTCCACATAATAAAGATGGTTAAAGGTCATGTAGGAATAGAAATGTGCAGATAAATGGGTTAGGATGCAAATACATACACACACATGAGAGTGAGAGCAGAGGTGCTGTGATATAATGAGAGTTGCAGGCTGATCAGGCCGCAAAGCTAAAAGTGGAACATGGCTGACATTGATCTATGGCTAACTCTGCAGCTGACTCAGAAAAAAAGGTGGCTCTAATAAAAGTTAATCATATCTGGAGCCTTTAACCTGCTTCTTTAATCTTTTCTCTGCCCTCATCTGCTGATCTGTCTTGATCCAGCATTTTCAATTCATACTTGCCGCACTAATGCTGCATTACCGCCAACTGATGTCCTATCACATCACATCAGACCGTAAAAGACAAACCCCGAAACCTGCAGAGGGGAAAACATTTAACTAAACACAACACCTCTGAGAACAAACCTTATAATGAAAGAACAGATTTCTTGCAGGTCTTAGTGCATCAAAATAAACCCTTTCCAACTTTTTCCACCAGTGGAATCTTTATTGTATCTCAGTTGAAAACCATTAAGCCTGTTTGAGTTTAACTGTACAGAACATGTCACATTAGAGTTTATATAGGTTTAAAATTGATATGAAAGTTTAGACTCCAGTACGTTAAATATGTAATCTGACATTAACCTTAAAGCCACATTAACACCTGCATTCGTTCAGTTCTAGGTCCAAATATCTACGGTGAGCCAAGCGTAGAAAATAGAAATTTGTCTGACAGATTCAAAAGCCATTTTGTGAGATATTCTTCACATCTTAATAAATTACAAAGGTAAAATCCTGAAACGTAGCATTTAAATTTCACCAAATCCTTCAGTGACTCTAGTCTGTGATGAGGAAGCATCAGAAAAAGAGCAAATATAAAAGGAAAGAAAGCGATGTTCAGATCTGCCCTCTGAGGAATTTATCCATTTTCCATTCAGTTACTGTACCAGTTAAAAATCTTTACTACACATTTTGTTTTGCCAGTTATTTAAGGATTGATTTGATCCGCTGCCTTTAACTTTTATTTTCTAAGTAAAAGGAAAACATTTTCTTCTGTTTAGCCCTCCTTGTTTTCCAAGTGGAAATGTTGGCAAATAAAATCTTTAAAAGCCAAAGCTATAGAGCTGTAAAAGCATTATTTAGACAGTTACCATAGCAACCAATTATATGATCTGAGAAAGAAGAGGATTTGACTGAACTATTATAACTGGCCAATAATAAAAAAGTAAATAAGTCCCACAGTTTGCACAGTTTCACTCTGAAGAATGTGATCAAACTGGATGTTGCAGCTAAAGTAAACAGCTGTCCTCATTTATCTGAGCTTTTCCTTCCACACAACCAAACCTTTTTATCATCTTTTATACCTTATTAGTTTTTCTTTAGCTACTTTTACACATTTCAGTCCAGTAAACATCAAATGTGTATTAAACTTCATTTTCATTTTTAACTCACTAAATACTAAATACTAGACACTTTTCAAACTATTTGAAAAGTATTCTTAAAAATCTATTTTTAAGAATATTATTGCTTCGATTAGGAACAGCTCGTTTGTCCCCTGACTCTACCGAAACCCTGAGCTTCTCCTGGGAAACGGACCGGATCAGAACCATCGGTGTTTCCGATGTTCTGGTCAGGTCGGTGTGTACCGAACATGATGGCACCTCTGCTTTGTGAATAGACGTTTTGTGCTTTTAGAAGAGGAAATGCACTTTCAGCAGATGTCTGCAGCATTTCTGACCTCATCGGCGGAGCAGAGGAACGACTCAAAGTCACAGTTCAGACCCGTAATTCCGCCTCGTCTTTGCTTCTAGTTCATGTGTGTCTGTGACTGCACGCGCACACACACACACACACACACACACACACACCCACAGATGACCTTCTCTTCAAAGTGCTGATGTCCTGTTTTCCTCTGAGCTCTCAATACTTTGAGCTCCAGAGGAACTGCTGCCGTTTCAGCTGTTGCTACGAAACAAAATGGAAAAATGTGTCAGGCAGACATTGCTGCTGGTTTTAAAATGATGCTCTTTAAAGATAAGGCATGTTTGTCTGGACAGGAAGTTTTTACAGACAATTTAAAGCTTTCTGCCTTTTTCCTGAGTTTTTCAGCCATGGTAGAAAGTAACAAATGACAATTACCTGTGTTATAGTGACTTCGCCTGTATTTTTGTGGAGATTCAGAGCAAAAATGAGAAAGTTCACTTTACTTCAGTAAATGTTTTAGTTAGGATGCATTCACACCAGCCATGTTTAGTCCACTTTAATCCAACTGCAGTTAACTTGCCTAGAAAGTTTCATTCGATTGTGGAGGTATGAATGCACGATCAAACTCTGTCAATAAAATAAATCTTAAAAGAACAAAATGAGACGGTGACGTTTGTTGATTTGGATATGGATGGTTGGTTATTTGAACACAGAGCAATCTGGGAATGTAATCATATCTAAAAAGTCTAAAAATGATTGAACAACTACTAACACTCGCTCTGATTGGTTCTGACAGTGTGTGTCTGTTGGTCTGAGCTGCTCTTTATCCAGATGACGAGGTCCAGCCTCCTCTGCTACTGTCAGAGAGTGTTTGGTTGGAAACGCTGTCAGCAGCAGAGATGAACAAACCACCAACATACACACACACACACACACACACCCACACCCACGCACGCACGCACACGCCCACACACACAAACGCCTGCACTTACAGTGGAAATCTGACTGTGGAAGTTTAACGTTTTAAATATGAAGAACAAAAAACCAGCAGATGTAATAATGTAATGAGGGTCAGCAGTCGCTCAGTGGACAGGATTTATGTTTGAAATACATCATCTGGATTTAATCTTTCTCTTTTCTCTGCTTCTGCAAACTAAACACCAAATTATTTAGAGCCTCAGCAGCACTCCAGCCTTATTAAAAAGTACAACAATCATCTTTATTTAGTGCAAGTGCCAACAAACATAAAACTTTAATTGTTCTCTTTGAGATGGATGGCGCTGAAGGAAACAGGATGAGCTCTAACTCAGAGGAGTGGAGGAGCTTTGACCCCTTTGAGGCTCCAGATGCAACACGAAGGTTTTACTTTATTTCACCTGCAGGTTCAGCTCACTCACTGGAACAGAGAACAGCCACGAGGAAAAATCAATCCTTCAATCTTTAAGTCTTTAACGGCACGATGGGATGGCAGTGGCATTTCATTCCTGCAGCTGGGAGTCGGACTGGGCTCAGCGTTCATGCCAGTCAGCTGGGCACATTAGCGTTAGCGCCGTTAGCTTGGTACATTAAAAACTTTCTTCTGGTTGGAGATTGTCTGGGTCTGTACTGGGAATGCCACTACCTTCAGTTTAGTGACATTTAGACTGATTGAAAAAACAATGGAATATAAAGCAATATTTGAAAAATAGTAAAATAAAAATAACTAAAATAGGAAAATTAAAAGCTGTGTCTTTAGAAACTTTTGCTGGCTGAGAATTATCTCAAGTAATGTTGGGAAACTGGATCCTACGTGCCACTTGAGAGCACAATATTTTACAATAATTCACTAAGGTGAATAAATATATCTACCTTTATAAATACATGTTACCTAATTATATGTCACTGCTGCCACCAAAGGTTTTTAAGGGGAACTGCTTGTTCTGATAAGTTACCTCCACATGGGAACAACCAATCACTAGGCAAACGCTGAATACTTTCTGAATAAACTACATACTCTACAAAATAACATGTTTAGTACTATTAGAACTTTACTAAAAAATTACCAGAGTCTACAAAATTACTATGTGCCTGGACAGGATGGTGATCTGTTATCACGCTATGTAATTTGGTTCTTGTATGAGTTTCTTTTTATTGATTTTCCACATTAATTGTAGAGGTTTTAGGACAATCTGGACTCAAAATGGAAGCATGTCATGATTTAACAGTATTTAACAGTCTTTATAATAAAAATGTACAAGCAGAAAAGAGAAAGGTTTCCGATGTAATTTCCTCTCAGACCTTGATTTACTGGAAAGTGGAAGAGGTGAAAGTGTTTGTTTACTGGGGATTGTTTCACCCACAGGATCATATGGAGAATTGACCAATATGTTTGCTGGAAATCGGGAATGATGAAGCCTTGGAGAGCTGGAACTCTCAAGGTAGTAAGATAAACTTGTTTTACACACATTGCTGCAATTATCTGGTTTCACCATGAGAAAATAAATTTTGACCATAATCCTGAGTTCAGTAGTCGAGGAAAGAGTCCATGTTGGCAACAGAATAGAGCGATGAGGCAGAACATTAATTTCTGGAATTAAAGATTGAGCTCAGTGTGAACAAAGTGATCTTCTGTATCATTTAAAGAGCATGTCTTCCAACAGAATATCCATTTTCATAACTTAATTGTTGCTGTCGCACGCAACAGCTGGAACTGTAAATCAGCTAAATAACGATGCATGTGCACAAATCTTTCTAGCATCAGATTCAGTTGACTTAGCATGCGTTGGATTCGCGCGCTCACCCTGCACGGCATCATTAGGGAGATGGAGTCTGTTGGCCCTGAGCAAGGCAGGAGACCGCGCAGCATGTCACCTTGAAGATCCAGGACAATTTCAGAAAGCAAATGACCATCTGGCTACCATTTTACACAGCAATATGAAGCTATTAGAGAAACACACACGCACACACACTGGGTTGGTTAGTCAGCCAGTCAGGCAGTCAGTTACTGCTCTCTGTTTAGTTCTTAATTGGGCGTTGTCATAACTCGCAGTGTTTTCATCACGTTAGAGGACATTAAACTGACCTACATTTATCAGGCCAACGTTTGACAGAATTTAGCCTTTAGAATCAGGGTGAGGTTTTGGTTAACGTGTTTTTTGTTCCTAATCTCACCCTCATCAACCTGCTGCTCACATGACTCCACCTCCGTGTCATCAGAGATGGCCTAATCAAATCTGATCAGAGAGAGGGGGTGAGTGGCAGCGTGTGACGGGGTGTCAACGAGCATATTGGCGTGTGTGCCCGCGCGCGCGTGTGCGTGTGTGTGGTCCGGTTTGACGGGAGCTATCTGAGGTAAACAGCTGCTGATTGGAGGGCGGACGTCCTGTTTTTGGAGAGTTTCCCAGACTGTCGACATTAACATGCTCATACACACAAACACAGAAAACACCTATGAATAAATAATCCACACATTCATACCCATTATCAGCTCTTGGGGTGACCAGGTAAATATCAGATCCTTGTTGATGATCAACTGATGTGCAAAAAGACAAGAGCAACACAGACTTTCATGGAATCTCATTTTCAACGTGGTAAAGAGTTCATACACTTTGACCTTTTCCCCAAGGTCAATATAATTATATTTAAGTAATAAACTAACACAAGTAGAGCAGGGCTGGGAAATGATTTCAAACTTTATAAATCTGAAAAGTGTGGCTTGCATTTATTTTCAGCATCCCAAGCCAATACTTTGTAGAACTGGTGTTTGAGGTACATTGTGCTCTCTCAGTTCTTCTTTTCAAAATAGTTCAAGACTCACCAGAGATCCTGAAATGGATATTAATCTAGGCTTTGACTAGGCCAGGGGTCTGCAACCTTTATAAAAATAAGTCATTTTTGCCCTTGATTCAGTTAACAAACCTTGTTTTGAGCCACAAGCATTACATATCATTTTGAACAAAAAATATATACATTTCAACTAGGAATTTTGTTGTCGTATCTACAGAGCCATTGTCTTATTCATATATTTAGGTTTAGAAATAAAGAAAAGCGTGAAACTCTGAAACAAAAAGAATAGGATCGATGCATTATCTACTGTGGGATGTTGATATTTGTGGAAATAATGTAAAAACAAATTCCACATAATTTCCAATCAAAACACACAAAACAATAAATCAAAAAACAAAATTCTTCTGCTGCCAAAATTCATAACAAAACTAAAGCTACTAAAATCCTGCATTTCTTATTAGAGCCATACTTACAACATTAGTTGGTTCTATTACTTTTTCTCATGTTATTTCCAGAAAGCTGCACCCTGTCAGCAGGTATGTCCACCTCTTACACATAATATGTTGTTTATAGGTAAAATGTGACAAAATGTGAATAGTTTGGAAGAGCGGCGTAAACTGAAAGTACCAGTTTCAATCATTTTCTGGAACAAAAGCTTTGCCTCACCCGGTTTTTAAACATTTAAAATGCATAAAGACGGCAGTACTGGATATAATATGATGTTCATCCTTTGTGCAAATGAAAAGTTTCAGTGTTTTTTTCTTTGGTGCTCAACAGACCAGTAATTTTCAACCTGGAGCTTCAAATGATTTATTGAGCTAAAAAATATATTTTTTCTAATATGCAAATGGCTCAGCGTGCCGTTAATCTCGGTGATAAATGCCCCTTTCCTGTGAAATAATGAACGCCTGCAGCCTCTGGGCTTCCTGCCTTTTATGTGAATAAAAAAGCTTCAGTATTTAGTCTCAAAGTTTTGTGCAGCCACTCGGTTAAATAACCCATCCGTTAGCGATTAAATTAGTCATTAAAACAGCCTTTTGCAAATTGATCCCAAACAGGAAGTAAAAGCTCATTTCAGTACCATCCACTGTTACTGTTTCTGCTGTAACGGACAAAAACAAATGAACACTGTCGCTTTAAATCCATCTGACCAATTTACCTCATTTTTAAGATTAAATGGGAACACAAACAAACAGACTGAAAGAACTTTACAATAATCACACATATTTGGACAGATGCACAAAACCAAAGGTAATAGTAAAGTCACAAACTCACTTCCTATACTTCTGGCAAAATATTATGTTACTGAATGGCTAAATTATTAGTTTTATTACATTTAAAATTGATAAAAGCATTACTTCACTGGCAAAGATTTTATTTTTGGCTATTATTACATTCTGACTCTGCCTCGGTCTTGCTGGACTTCTAGCAACATCCTTATTTTTACTGCAACTTATTGTGAAACTCCTTGAAGAATTCAAATGCAACCAGTAAAGTTTTCTATTTAGAAATTTTGTCGCCACCTCTGACCTCCGGGCTGAGGATGGGGAGGTGAGACAGAAAAGATGGCAAGAAAAAATAATATTTTTCAGTGTGAAAATATTGATGTTTTCCTCTCCGTACCACAAGCAGGAGGAACAACACGGAGTTAACTTCTCCACCTCCACTCACTCTGCCTGCAGCTACATTTAACAAAGTTCATGTTTATCTGGATGTGCTTTGTCTGTTTAACTTCTTACTGGCTTGTTAGACTTAGTGGCTTGTAGTTGTAGAATTATGAAAATTATAAAAGTAATGTAACTAGTTGCATGTTTACATGTTAGTCTGGAAGCTCCATTCCAGTTTAGCTAGCTTATTAAGTGCAGATTATTATGACAACAGCAATAGTTTTGAAAATGGTCACACATGGTTTGGTCTTAAGTTAAAATGTGGGTTTCTTCACCTTGTTTCTGCCTTTTGTTGCCGTTTTTGTTTCCTTGCATGAATCCACTTCTATTTAGTACAAAACATTAGGGATCATTTCAGGTTTCTTTTCCTGTTAGGGCTATAACTAACAGGAAATGTGAACAGCAGTGAGTAAAAAGACCATTAAGTGTCCAGCAGCAGTCAGGGCAGCAGTTCATTAGACAGCGTGCAGCCTCAGTGTCTCACTAAAAATGGTTGCTGTTATTAAAGAGCAAGCTCGTTGGCTAGAAAAGACAAAAACAAGCTGCTGTCCCCTCAGATTTATTACTGCAGCTTTGTGCCATCTATCTCAGCTTAAATTCTCTATTGTTGTGAAACACACACACACACACACACACTTTGAAATGCTGAGATACAATAATGAAACTCCTCCTCAGCAGCACACACAGTGGCACCTCTCCGGAGCTCCGGGGAGAGATCCTGGGATTTTAAAGCAATCGTTACAGGAGCACATTGGCTAATTAAAACACACTTTTTCTTGACAGGCTCTGCAAACACACATGCCAACGCTTAATATTAGACAGCTTCTAAAAGAAGAGGCGAAACGTGCAGAATCCAAAAGGAACTGACAGTGCAGGAGGAAGCGCACGTGTGTGTGTGTGTGTGTGTGTGTGTGTGTGTGAGCGTGAGAGGTGAAGTGAGGGAGACAGGAGTAGGTGGCTGGAAGCCACGGCAGGTGGTGGATCTGCCTGTTTGCTTAAATCACAACATGTTGATGCATGCACGCCGCTGTGTGTTTGCGTGGGCCCGTGTGCACGGCAGATGGCGCGTGACGACTGTATTGCTCTCAGCAGCACAGCTGTCGGAGGCAATACTGGACACACACCTCTTCATCAAGTTAAATTACAGCATGAACACACACTCCAGCTGAGAAAGTAAACACACTTCAGCCTTTTAACGATTTGACTGTCAGATGTTTTTATCCAAATGGAAGTTTGAACTGCATGTTGCTGATGTCACGACCTTCACAGCGAGATGCAGATAGAAGCTCTTAAAAGTAAACTCCACACAAACTCCAGAAATATCATTTTCACAGCTTTTTTGACTCTTTATGTAATAAAGTCTCACAGTTACACAGGGTCTAAGTGTGGTCAACATTCATATCACTCATTTTACATGATTCAGTTTTATATAAGGATGAAAATCTTCAAAGCAGGCAAACCAGGAGCAGCCTTAATTTTTCTTGGAGCTGATTGGCTTATTCCACCAAAAAGAAAAAAAAATAACACAAACTGCAGATATTAGGTTCTGTGGAAGTGCTAAGATGGTTTCTACTGTATCGGTTAATCCATATTAAAATATATTTTGTGTTACTATCAACTGTTAAAAAAGGCAGTTTTAAGCTTTTTTGTGAGTATTTTCAAGTTTTAGCTTTTCATGTGTGTTTGAGGAATCCTTCAGTCTCCCATAGAAACCATTCAGAGATGCCTTATCGCCCAAGCCAAGTTCCCACGCCTCGCCCATCCAGCTCCTCCAGACTAGCGGCAGCAGTAATTAGCAAACCTCTGGTGGTTCGCTTATTACTGGTATATGCAACATTTTTTATTACAACTAAGGTCACATAGTTACTTCATTGTCCAGTAAAAATGGCATAAACACATAACACCGCCCCGTTAAGTGAGAAAACAGAATGTAGAAAAGTAAAAGGCCCAGCATACCTCCTCACATCTACTGAAGAAATTAGAAATCGTGCTCTATAGTCGAGAACAGAAGTTGGGCATAAAAACCTACTCAGATATTTATTAGTACTGTGGATGACAGTTACACTGATACAACAGCCGGCAGCGCCTGCATTCATCTGACGAACTGAGCTGCAAATGGCCAAATGTTATTATGAGGGATTATTCACTTGCAGAGAAATATCTATGATTTGTTGAACAAGTGAGAGAGAAGAAAAGCTCAGCAGAGGCACAATGAGCACATTAAACATTACACACTGATGCATAACAAATAAACACTCCATACAATATTAAAGATTTTGACAACCTTGCTGCAAAGTCAGGAGGAAAAAACAATAAGTGATGACTACAAAAGGAAGTAAAAAATGTTTATTCAGTGGAAATCACCTGCTCATAACAATATATATGTTCAAGCGGCGTTCCGAATGTCTGCATACAAGAGAAATTCAACTTTAGATTTCCTGATGCTGATTTATGTCTGAATATCAATGCTGACATTTTTTTTTAGTTCTTTGGAAGAAGAGTTAGGATACATTATTCCTCTGTCCAAAATCAATACATCACTCAGCAGGGTATTAGGTAACTGCATTTTTATTCTAGTATCATATTTAAAGCCTGAGAAATAAAGTATGCTGCATAAAATATAAATGGAATAATTAAAATTGATGTAAAATTTATGCTCTGCCCTGCTTGCAAATTCATGTGCACAGGTTTTGTCCAAAATAGTTTTATGTGTCACTAAAATCCTTACTAAATAAATAAAAATATGTGTGAAGCTGAACACATAGAAGGCCTCTGTTAATTTGTGGTATAGTTCAAGTCTGCATAATGTAAGCAACATGTTGACACTGAAAACAACAACATCCAAACAAACGAACGCAGGGAAGAGGAGGATTTCCTCCAATCCAAAACTTCTGATTCCAGCAGCCTGAACAGAACCGGTTCTGACTTTCATTTGTGTGAATTATCCAAGAAATTGTGACTGTTGCAACAGGAAATAGAAATCCTCAGCTGTTGTGGTGAACTAACTCAGCAACAAGCTGACTCAGTGTCATATATTTCCAGGACAAGCAGTGAATGTTTGGGATTATTAGAAGGACTTTCTCTGCCCAATTTCTGCTTCCAGCACCAGCAGAAAACTCTGATAACTATCAGAAAGATGCTTTTTGCTTTCACTGCAAGCTAATTTGAAAGAAAAACTATTTTCAATGACAATTATAGGAATGTGATTAATAATTGATGCTCTATGGTTTCCAGTTCATTGAAAGCCTGGAACCAACAAAGACTTTCAAGCATCAAACACAAGAAGTTTAGATTTCTAAAGAAAAGTTAGCCCTGCAGCAGAGTTTTTCACCAACTATCTCCCACTTAGCCATTTATTTCAATATGCAATAGACTAACTGAACAAACTGGAGCAATTAACAGCAAAAGAAAACAAGTGGAAACAGCAAATGTAGCTGAACTGGGGAGTAATATTGCACAAATGCACCTCCCATTGAGAAAATCTAATTTCTATTTAGGCATGAGCAGAGTCGAATCTAATCTAATTTTACCCTATTATCTATTTCCCTTAATGTCTCCTTTCCATCGCTATCTCCTTTGCTCCTTTCATATCCTCCTCTCTTTTTATCTCCTCTAAACTCTTCACCTCTCTCCTCTTCTTTCATCTCACCATCCACCTTCTTTCTTTTCCTTCCCTCCACTAATGAGATGAGGTTTCTGTATAGACACAGAGATGGTGAAGTAGAGACATAGATAAAAAAAACAACAGAAGTTTGAAAGCTAAGAGAGAGACGGAGATTGAGACAGGCAGGAGGATAGAAAGAGAGGGAGAGAGAGAAGGAGAGGTGGCCTTTGGGTTTTTATAATTGGCTGTCTGTGACTCAGAGAGTGAGTACAGTATCCCTCTGCCTGCACACAGACTCACACAAGCTCTCAAAGAGATCACATTTCGTCTTCTCGCCTCCCCTAACATGACATGAAACCAGCTTCTGAAGCCTCGGGCCTCTGAACATTTAAATTATCTCCTATCTCCTCCGCTCTCTGTGAGCTAAAGATCACAGATTCAGCTGCACAGCAGCACCCGGGCCGTCATTTCCTTCTGATTCGCCTAATTAGCATCGCTAACGATGTTCTCCATACAATGTCCCTGTTTTAACCTGAGTATTAACCCATCCAGCGACGCACCGAGCGGCGGCCAATCAACAAGTCCGTCTCTGTGGGGTGTTGGCGTCGTATCTGCTGTGTTTTAATGGATTGGGATGCTGTGTAAAACCTTTAGACCACAATATGTTGATGCAAGGCTGTAAGATGGAGTTAGATAAGACAAATTTTAAAAAACACATTAACGATGTAATAAGCAAAGAAATTCTCCTTAAAGCTGCATTATTAGGAACCCCAACAACCATTAAAAGCTAAAATTCACAAATCCCCAATAAAAACACTTTTAACTGCCTATTTTAAAAGTTCAAACATCAAATATACCTTAGTATGTATTAATATACACAGTGGAAACTGAGTACCTTAACGCAGCTGCTACATGGTTTTCCTTATCAACACTCTTGTGGGTTCAGCCAATCAGAACCAAGGACAAATGACGCTCTTGGATTGGCTGTTCTGCAAACGCCAACTAGTGGTGTGTCAAGTAATTTATAAGATGCATAAAAACTTTTGCATATCTTAGACATGCTCAACAAGAAAAACATACAAATACTTGTGGGTCCATAATCTTCTAGTTTGCTTTATGTGATACTTTGTTTATTAATACTGTAATCTACATAGTTACATTTCCAACCACTGCAATGGGATTAACACAAAGGCATTAACTGTTTCTCCATTCATTTCCTATGGATGGAGAGACAGGTGATTGTGTGATGAAGCAACAATCACTTGTTCTCATCAAGCCAAACAATTCATGTATGTAATTTTTGAGCTTGTACACGGAGATGTGCACACATGAACTGGCAATATTACACAAGAAAATGAGCAAATGTTCAGTTTTTGTCGCTGTTGTGTCGAGTGTGTTTGGTTCATCCTGAGTGGCGTCGTTCACCGCTCCCCGTACGTTTATACAGTCCTTTACAGATATTTACATAAACTGTAATCCACTCAATATTAGGGAGCTTTTTAAAACTGAATTCAAGTAATAGTATTATAGTAGTAATAGTAATATAATCAGAAATTTAAAGTTAATAACCTGAATAAGGATAAGATAAATTAGCTATTCACGGTGGTCCCCAACTTAAACAATTACTGGGGCTCCAGGCTTTTCCAAGACAGGAACATCATTCAAGGAACGTCAGACATAATTTTCCATTTAAATCCTCTGAGAACCTCTGGGATGTGCTGGAGAAACCTTTGTGCAATGGCTGGACTCTCACATCATCTTAGAGAAAAATTAATGAAACAGTGGATGGAAATAAATCTTGTGACATCACAGAAGCAAACTGAAACAAAGACAGTGGATGTGTGACCTTCTTTTTCATCAGGCAGTGTATCCATCGGAGGATTTACCAACCTGCAGAGTTTGTCAGAGTTCATGATTTGATTGACAATTTTTCTAATGGTTACAGAAAAAGAGGTAGATGTTTAAAATACGAGGTGCAGAGAAAAATGATGCTCCTAACATCAGCCTCACTTTCTCTCAGGAGGAAATGAAACTGGATCTTCTTGTCATGAACAGTGGAAGAAGTTAAACTCCCAATTAAAGGAAAATATGCTGCAATCAGTTCAGGACTAAAGGAAAGAGAAGCTATAAAAGGTTTCTGTCAGTGTGAGTCATTCTCTGAGCTTCTCGTAGCTTGTTGGTGTTTGAAGCTGCAGCAACAGAAACACTGAGCTGCTGCGAAGACGACGCGTCTTCCTGGGATGAGTGCAGCCTGTGGTCAGACTGCTCTATAATAAAACTGACCAGCCTGCAGCTTCTGGACAACCCAAACCGCAGCATTCACTGGAGATGAAACAATTAAAAAATAAGTTTCATGTTTTTCATATTTTAATTTTTGCATTTCTCAAAAACAACAAAAACTGTGTTTTGGCTTCATTTGCAATCTAATTTCCAACACTTCAATCCAGCTAGAGTTGAAATGTGGTGACTCACCACTGTGAAGCTAGATGAGCCTTCAAGTTCTCATTAATAATTTACAACGCAGCCTCCATAAATCCTGACCCAGAGGAGAAGGAAAAATAACAGATTTACTGTATTTTCCAGTAAATTTGTGGAGATGTGAGTTTTTTTAATCTGTGACTGAATCTTAAAGAGAATCCTACAGAGAAAAGTCAGCATGTCTGATCAGGGTTTATTTCTAAGAAGCTTACATGAGTTGATTTCTCAGCTGATGGATCTTCAGTTTGATAATGAATCAGCAGCCAGAAAAGCAGAAAAATCTGAAAAAGTTTGACTCCAGAAGATCATGTTAGGCTTTTGATGCTGAGATAAATCCTTCTCCACAGCATCAACTCATCATCAAAACTGTAAACTAAGAAAAAGCCCCTTCACATCCTCCTGATGTTCACATTAACAGTCACACATTTCAGTGAGCAGCTTTACAGCATCTGGGCTTTTTTTTCTTATTTTTACACTTTTTCCCTCTGCAATCTTCTGAGAACTGATTTTTTATTTTTTATTTTTGCTGAAGTGACAAGAAGATGCTATAAATGGACGGATAGATTTTCAGATGCAGTTTGGCGTGATGGAGATGTTAAATCCAGGAAGCCCAGTGGGAAAATAACTAAGAACCTACAGCAGGTGTTGATCACTGCTGGAGCTGCTTTCCATTGGACTCTTTGTTCATTTTCTTTTTTTATCCAATTTAACCTCTTATGAGTAAACAAAAGAAAGAGTTACTTTAGTTATTTTGGTTTTATTTTAGTAATATGAAATCTTCCAAAAAATAATATACATTTAAATAAAATTGTGCAAATTCATTTATCTCCATAATTCATCATGCATACTTAAGAATTACTGTTAGCAGTGAGCGATATGGACTTTAGATTTTATCTGCAGTCATAGTGAAACACAACATTCCCACTGTACATGTTAGTGCATATTAAGGGATATTAAAGTATATTTTGGTATTTTAATTAAATAAACAAGCAGGCATCCAGTGTAATTTAGATTAATTTTAATAAAACTTTGGTTAAGTATTTGATTAAAAAATGGTGTTTTGTTAAACAGATTAAATTATTAGTGTGAAGAATTGAATTACCTGAGAGCAACACTGTCAGAGCTAAACAGAACCACGTTGGCTCAAGCTTAAACATCCAAACAGAAAACTTGTCTTACAGCAAAGTGAAACCATACGTCTTGTTTTCCTACATGACATGGCTATTACTCACTCTTGCAACATTTATTCATGTATATTCCAGCTTCCTGTTTGTGTTTCCAGTCTGTTTACACCCCAGCATCGCTGCTCTCCATCTCCCTCAAACTCTGGCCCAAAGCCATCAGTGGAATTGATCTCCACACTGGAATAAATGACACACATCTATATTATAGTCATCCCTGCAGAACACAACATGCCCCCCAGCATGAGGCATAGCATAAGCCCACACACACACACACACACACACACGGCAACAAGCATGCACACAATAATATGGCGAGAGTTGAGGAATAATATCTTCCTGTCCGGAGGACGAGATATTGATTGCGGCGCACCGAGCGGAGAGTTTCGATTTACACATTTAGAGTTTGACGGCAGCCGTGTCGGCCATTTGGCTGCCGGTGATGGCCAAACGCTCATAACTTACAGCATAAACGGCCCAACAGGAAACACAAACGATTAAAAGTACAGAGGTAACTGAGTAACAGAGAGAATAGGGAGATTTGTTCTGGGAGTGCTGCTTAGCTTCATTAAAACATGTTGAATGCAAAATGTTTGCTTCAGAAAAAGCTCATCCAAATGTGTGTGGGCTGATGTTTCTCTATTTGCAGGTGAGGATATGTGGAAGCTGTGCAGTTATCATGCAGGAATAACTTCAGCAAAAAATCACTTTTAATGACATCCATTAAGCCCAAAGTCATAGCAGAGCATTGTTTAAAATATTTCTTATTCTCATAATCATAAGTTAGGAGAGCAGTTAACACCAATGAAATGAAAACTCTTTATTGGCCTCCCAACACTTATAAATCACTTCCAGACCTATTTTATACCACAGCAGGGAGGAGAGAGGTCCAGAAGATAAAGATAAAAGTGAAAACAGAAGCAAAAGATGAATAAGAACCTAATCTGAAAAGGTTTGTGGCTCAAAGCGGAGCGGAAACTGAAGGGTAGAAGAGGGAACCTCCTGGGAGGAGACAAGAAGAAACCGCGATTAGAGGCAGGGATGAAAAGAAAGACTTGAAGTGAAAATAAAAACGAATGAATCAGGGATTGGGTTGCAGTTTTGCAGCGATGAAGGGAAAGTAAAAGAAGGAAATAACCTGAAGGAGAGTGGCAGAGAGGTGAGGCTGGAGCATCAAACTGAGGTGGAAATATTTAATTAAAAGAAGAATTCTGCTTTCAGCGATTCCAGTGTTGGAGGAGCATTTTTAAGAGATTTTAACCGCTGAAGTTAAAATATTTTCAAGGGTTTTTTTTTTGTTATGTACAGAGAAAAGCGATCAGTAAAACTGAACAAAAGTTTAACCTCGATCAATTGGGTTCATAGAAGCATGTAGATAAAAATTGACGTTATTATGTTTGGACCTAAAGAGCAACGATCCAGAATCAGTACAGTTTCAGTTGTTACAACTAAAAACCAGCGATGAGGCCGAAAACCTGGGAGTAGAGATGAACTCTGACCTGAACCTTCAGAGTTACATAAAGACAGTTACAAAGTCGGCCTTCTACATTTCCAGGATTAGAGGATTAATGTCTCAGCAAGATCTATAGAAACTCATCCATGAGTTCATTCTCAGTCGCATTGATTACTGCAACAGTGTCCTCACAGGTCTGACTAAAAAAATCAATCAGATCCAGAACGCAGCTGCTGTTGTTCTGACTACAACCAGGAAGTTAGAGCACATCACCTAACACTGAGAGAATAGACTTTAAAATACTTTTGGTTCTGCCTGATCTTCATCCAGAACCAGAACCAAACATCTGGAACAAACTTCCAGAAAACTGCTAAATTGCTGAACCACCAAGTTCATTTAAATCAAGAATAAATTCCCACCTGTTTAGATTTGCCTTTGATTAGTAATAACTGGAATCAACATATTTAATGTGTATTTGCCTGATGATTTTTAATGATGGCATTTGATAAATGTTTATTGTTTGTTTCATAATTGTTTTTCTGATGTAAAGCACTTTGAACTGCCATATTCCTGAAGTGTGCTCTGCTAATAAGCTTAAAGTGTCACTAAATATTAGCTATATGCAATTATTATTGGAAATCCCCTTTTTGTGTCTTTTGAGAGAAGATTCCTGTATTTGTATAAAATCCATTCTACTTTCACATTTTTATACAATTTAAAGGGGAAATTGGTTGTTAGCTAAGATTAATGTCATCTGGTTTTTACTGCTTTTAATTCAATTCTTGACTCGACTGAGGTTAGGATCAATGCAAGGGGCCATTATTCAGATATCTTCAAGGCAATGCACTGCACCAACCTGTGCACACAGTTTAAACTACAACCTTATCTGTAACAACAATCTTAAATGAATCCCACTGGGTTTAACTTTAGGATTCACTCTCTAATACCAGAGAAGAAGAAACTCACTCTGTTTATCTGGATGAGAAAGCGGCTGTGTCTCAGTCTGCGGTCAGTCCCACAGTTTAAACCGCATTGTGCAGGAGTTCAGGTGAACATGCATGTGGGAGTAAAGAGCCGAGAGGCAGGAACACGGCGCGGCTGGAACTGAGGAACGAGCTGCAGGTTTGGTTTTTGCAGCTGGGAGTAAAACTCATCGTTTAGTTCCAGGTGGGAGGACAGAGTGGATCCCATGTGCAGCTCAGGATTCACATCTGAGTTCTGCAAAAAACACAGCACTGCATTCAGGCTCATCTATTGTTCTGCGTTGCATTGTGGGAAGCTGTTATTGATGGTGCATGTGCAACACCATTTTTCTCCAACAAACTTTCAGCTGCATTTGCACACAGACACAGAATGAGACTGGAAACTGGAGGGAAAGGAGCTTCTTATTAATGGGCTGGCAGAGCCAAAAGAGAATCTCCCGGGTGGTTCGCTGCAGGACCATTCTGTTCTCCATTTGGATTAGGTTGTGCTGGGTCCGGGGATTAAACACAGTCCGCAGCCACGTTTAAATTGATCCAGCCAACCTTATTGAATCACATTTCCCACAAAACATCTCTGATTACTAAAGGAAAAATCCTAAAACCGTTGCATTTAGAGTCGAGTGCATGCGTAAACGACCGACCTGAATGTGCATCATCGGCTTTGACTTGTTCTTAATTGGAAACAGTCAGAATAAACCTACGGAGGGATGTTTAATTGTGCAGAATACATTTCTAATATAAAAGCCAATAAGTCCCAGAGCAACATGTGCAGCATTGCCAGCAGTAAAAGTTTAACAAGATGCAGTAAAACTATACAGCGTAGTCCTTAACCCGCAGTAAGGGAGTCAGAATGTCCCTTTGTGTGATTAGACGTCCAACAAAGTGTCTCTCCAGCAGCACAAAGCTCCCATAATCAGAGGAAAGGACATCCTGAGGCACATTAACACATGCATGTGTGCTGACCCACTCATTTTCCTTACAGTACTGTGAATACATTAGAGCGGGTCATTCAGAGCTGCTCCCATCCCAGAAGGTTATTTATTCCAGAAGAACAGGAGAGAGGAGCCTCGGATGGCGCATTTACATTCAGATGAGTTTGTTTGTCTTGCTTTAGATTGTGATGTTTCCAACCCAAAGGGAGGTGGGTAGAAATAGTCTGGGATGGGGGTGGGGGAAGATAAATCCTGAAATTTCAACGTTCAGCATCAAAGCGCATCTTTAATCTGAGCTGCAGAAGCCACTCTGCCTATCGGGTCATCTGCCCGGCAGTCAACACCGGCTCGCTGCGTTTACATCCTTTTATCTGCTCACAGGCGGACCCAGGGAGAAACAGAGGAAACAAAATGAAAAATAAAGAGCGAATGTGAGGCAGAAACGACACGGTGAAGGAGAATCAAAGCCAACAATCAGAGACTTGCTCCTCATTTCCTGAAACAGCTTCAGAGGGCCGAGCCCAAACAGGAAGTGAGCGTTGTTAACATGGAAAGACTCATTTCCTCAGCTCTGACAGCTAATAATGTGTGATCCATCTACACTTTAAAAACAGCCTGACTGCATCAATACACACCTAGATTTAACAGGTTTATTTTTCAGAACGCTCTAATTCAGAAGATTTAGCGATTTTTTTATATCTCTGGGCATCATATGAGAAATACAGGCTAACAAATATTTACTCCAGGAAACAAACAGATGTGTTGCTTATAGCTGCTACAGCAGAAAGATTTTGATGTTTCTACCAATTTTGCCCATTTTTATTTGCAAAATAGGACGAAGATCATCTCTGAACATCCATCTTTAAGTCCCTGAAACTACTGAAATTAAATTATTCAGCACTTTTCAGGCTCTTATTTGTAAAAAAGATGAAAAATAGACATGTCTTCCCTCTGAAATAAACATGAGGCATAAAACATATCTTAATAAATAAAATCCCTGACATTCTGACAAAATTACAGAACAAATATTCCTAATATTGTCAGACACTTTATTGATCCACACAGGAAGACTGCTTTGTCACAGTAGAATTTAAAATAGAGTAAACAAAATAAATCATAAAAATAAGATGTACGTCAGAGAATGTATAACAGTAAAATTAGAAACATAAAAGTCAGAATGAGTCGAGCTTTGCTATTTAAACAGAATCTGAGCTGGATCAGTAATCAGAAGAGCAAACAGGAGAGGAAACATCACGACGTAATTCTGCAGACAGCTGGATTAATAAAATGCATCAGTTGAATATAAACTAAATAAATTGAATTTCTGTGCTTTAAACAATGTTGAATTGTAATATGCAAGTGAAATATTGCCTCACTAAGCCTGTTGCAGTAAGCAATGAATCACATGATACATTAATATTAGCTTGATAGATTACATTCTGATGATTAATATTTATTGAAGACCAATTTCATCTACAGAGAGTCATAATTAATTTGATTGTTTTTTGATTGTGTTTGGCTTTTATTTCTGTTTTTAGTTTTCTTGTTTTTGTTTGCTATTTAATATATCTTGGCTAAACATTTTTTTACAGAATTAAAGTTTATTGGTCTTTGAAAGAGCAAATTTGCATTTTTATTTTATGATCATGATACTTTTTATGATACTTCAAAATGACAACAAAACAACAATATTACTGATTATCGCTGTAACTTCTGGGACAATTTATGGCAGGCCTCTGGCTTCATCATAATTTGCTCTGCTTTTAAAAAGATATTTTATGACTGTTTAAGACAGAAACACAGACTCTTTGGCGGCTCTGTAGCATTAATGCCGGCCACTGCATTACAGCAGGGAGGTTGATTAAAAGGAATTAGAGATGTGCAGTCCTCAGCTAGCAGAGGTTGAAGCCTCTGTCACCCAGATCGATGCTGTTAGCTGCTGCCAGCGCCGCCTGTTAGCCAGGTTGGCTACGCGCCTCTGTTTGTAGCTTAACGTCTGCCCTTTGAGCTGCAATATGAATATTTCCTGCACCATGGTGGAGGCATTAGAAGTAAACTTACCCCATAAGGTTTCGGGGTGAGTTTGCTTATAACTGCAACTCAACAAGCAGGTTAGAAATAATTTGAAAGAGAAAAATTGCTGTTGCACCTGAGGAGCCCCTGCAGCCGTTCATCACTTAATCTAACCAACACAAAATCTAAGCTTTTCTTATCTTTGGTCTAGTTTAGTGCAAATACCTCAGTACAAATGAAATAAAACAAAACTAACCTACAAGAAACTTTTCACCAAGTTGAAGGAGCTTCTTTACAGTCAATAACTGCTTAACATTGATGAGAAAAAATACTAATTCCATTTCTCTCATGTTATAAATGAAATAATCTGCCAGTGGAACTGGGACTTTTTAATCAAAATTTAAAAATTGTTGACTCTAAACAAATTCATATATCTTAGCTAAAAGCTACTTACTGTATATGTTGGTTTTGTCTTATTTTAAGGGTGCTAAGACATTTGGACTAAATTAGACCAGAAATGCTTGTTGTGTGTTTTTTGGTGTCTTGCATGGATCTGCTGACTGTTTCTGAATGAATCAGGCTTTCTGCCATGTGTGGGTATGAGAGTCTGTTTGTGTGGGTTCAGTCTATTATTGTAGTGTGAAAACATTCTCTCTGGAAAGCTGAGAAACTTAACTAAGCTCTTTCTTACTGGCCAGCTCTCTCACTTTTACACTTTTTAACATTAAGTTGAGGTTAACAGTGTTCAATAAGTTCAAACATTTCTGTCACTTTACATTAATGCACAAATATTCTGATTTTCTTGGTGTCCTTGTTCAGATTCGAAGGGATAGAAAAATAGACTGAAAGGAGCAGAAAATCACAGCAAGGTTGTTTCTACTTTGGAGGATTTTTACGCCAAGAAGAGAAGAGAGGCTGTTAATGCTTTTAATGACAGGCCTGAGGGGGGCCCTATAATTATTTCTGATTTGGAGTTATTCAACTGAAGCAAATTTTCAGAGATCCACTTCTTAAGGAGTAAGAAATTACTTTCAGAGACAGAGGGCACACAACCGAAGTCAATGTTAAGTCAGAGAAATGTTTTTCTACTACAAAAAAAATAAAATAAAATGAAAAAGAGAAAAAAGAAGTTTCTGAAAGGAGGAGAAATTATTATTAGAAGAATTTGGACTGGGCGCAGTGTCCTGTAAGTGGATTAAAAGTGAAGATATACTTAATAAAATAATATTTGCACAACTGGTAACGCAACTTTCTGCTGTTGAATTTTTATCAATATCGCAGCGCTCATGATGGTTGGTCATAAAACGGATCAAACACCATCTGCAACTATTTCTTTTATTTTCATTATTGTTTTTTATTATTATTCTTAACCTGAAAAGGCCAGTTTTCCTTTAATAACCTCCAGTTTTATTACTGAAAATTGGAGCAAGAACAAATGAAATACTAAAAATAGTAGATATATTTTTGCTTTTCTTGAAACAGTTAAGGGCTTTTATTCATTTATCTTTATTATGTATAACAAATTTATGTATTTATTTTTTAATGAGAGGATAAATAAAGTTTATCTTTAGCTGTTAAGTTCTTTGTGTAATTTAATCTGATCTGACAAATGAACCATCAGGGAAAAACATTAGATAAAGAAGGACGAAATGTTTTCAAGAAAATGTCTGACAGTCTCAAAATTTCTAAGTTAGAAAAGTCTAAAATTTACTAGAAAAATTTTGTGACTAATGTGAGACATTTTCAAAACACATTTTTTGAGTTTCAGCTTTCTACAATGTGCTAGAAAACAACAGAAATTTTTGGATTAAACTCAGAAATTTTCTAGAAAAACTTGAAAGTTTTTTCATTTCAAACGTGAAAAAGTTGGTAGGAAAAAAAGTCAGAAATTTGAAAACTTGGAAAATTTTGAAAATGTTCAACTTCACTTATAACTAGTACATTTTCATCAATACTAAGAAGTGATTGACTTAAACTTTGCTGAAAAGATATTTTTAAGTTTTGTTTTATTTCAAGTGAGATATTTGCAATAAGACCAATTAGATGATGCAGAGTTTGTGTTGCTTCAGCAGCAGTAAAAACAGAAGGCAGGTTTATCCAACATATCTCTGGGTTAAACTCGCCTGATGCGGAAGAAGTTGGTCGCTGCAGAGAGGAGCCCAGGAATGTCTGCTTCTCTCTCTCCTTCCGTCTCCTCTGTTCTCCTGTCCTTCACTCCATTAACCCGAGCAATTTTCATGGACTGTTCTATTAGTTGGCTGGACAGCAGAGCAGATGAGACCAGAGAGAGAGAGAGGAGACAGGCAGCAGCACCGAGCCTTGCAGGATAATGACACCACAGCTGAGGATTCAGACAGCAATACTTCCTCCTTCCTGTCCTTCTTCTTCTTCTTCTTCTTCTTCTTCTCTTTTTCTATTTAAACCAGGAGATTCGTCCTGGGAGATTAGCTGATCCCTCTTATTTTTCTGTCTTTCTTTGGATTCATGTTTCATTATGTATGTCTATCTAAATGCTTCTCACGGAATTTCAGTTTCCTCCAACAAGGTTTGTATCTCATTATGGGATGAGGAACCAGAACCAGACTCAGGTTCTAACGATGGCATATTTTAAATTGAAAGCAGCAGGGCCGGCCCAAGGTTGTGTGGGACCCTATGCAGAATCTCACCGAGGCCCCGTTTCCAATGAATCCCACCCTAAAATCCAGCCAACATGGTTTCTTTAAATATATATTTTTTTTAAATGTCGAGGTTTAATTTTCTGTGTTTTGTGCGTCTAATAAAGCTACATGGCTGACATACCAGGGCTGGACTGAAACATAAGCAAACTTTGTCACCAAATAAAACCATTCTGAATATAATTTAATAATACTTATCACTTCTAAACTGATAAACTACAGAAGAAAAAAAATCATTTACCCAAATTTATTGATTTTGTTTTCTTACATAACTTTGAAGGAATCAGAGTTTGTAGCCTTTTCGGCTCAGGAAACCTTTTTAGAATTATGTCATAAATTATTAGGAAAAACAAATTATCATATCATTCATTTATCACTGATTCATCAGGTGAAATGAAAGGATGGACAGACGGACATTTGGTCAATGGACGTAACCTTAGCTCAAGTCTGATCGCACGTTAATAATTTAATCCATTTGCTCACACATTGTAATTTTGTTTTACCCTCCAATTATTCAATCCATGCTATTTCAAGTAAACAGGAGTAATTCACTTGTGAACACATGCAGGTCATGAACTTTAATCTAATTTTTTTTCTTCCCTTTTTACCTATTAAAAGATATAATATGTTTTTTGTTTTTTTTTATGTAGCTCAAAATAAAGCAATATGGCAAAAGTTGGGACAGTTCAACTGATTATACCTTCAATATTATATGAAAAATACTTTTATAAGCGTTGGGCGCCCCCTGGTGGTCTGAGGGCCATGTGCAGGAGAATAGTTTGCTTATGCTTTGGGCCGGCCAGTAGGAGCACCAGCTCTGTTCCCACCGTATAAACAATCTACTTACTCTTACTATTAGGACATACAGTAATATATAATATATTTCTTAATTAGGTATAAATTCAATGTTATTGCTACATATGGCTTTATGGTGTCTTTATTTGACTTTCAATCAATTGTAAAAAAAGAAAAAAAATATCACAGTGATAATTCTATACTAAGAGAATATAAATTAATGTCAACTCAATTTAAAAGAGTGACGCAATTCTTTCCTACAGCTGACTTTTTCATCTTTTTATCCAGTTGGAATAAAGTAATTGTGTTAATCACCGTGTCCAACCAAATGGGATTAAACTGCGCTGGAGTTCTGTCTGGATGGGATTAGTCTTACGTAAAAACATTACTGATGTAATTGTGCACACAGCACATCTGTCACTGAAACGAAAGAAAATCTCATTTGCGTCTCATCATTTTTAAATGTTTCTGCAGGGGGAAATTAAAACCTCAGATTTGCACAAAAATAAAAATCAACTTGATTTATGTAGAGTAGAAATGCTTTACAAAAGAAAGCATTCACAGCTGCACTGACCACCAACACTACTCTCCTACACACTCTCTGATTTGTAAGAGTTGATTTTCCTGCCAGAAGCTTTGCAGAATAAAGCGACTCGGTGGATGAAGCGAGTTCGCAGTGTGAGTGGACGGACTGGAGGTGGATGGACATGTGTCAGAGACAGTTTGAACCAGTTCCCCACTCAGTCTGCCAGACCGCACTGACCTTCCTGTCTCTGCCTGAAAATGATCGGCGTCATCTGAAAACTCCTCTGAGAGAATATTAAATAAAAACAGAAACTTCATATTTCAGTCTGCACTCTACTTGGCTCAAAGAAATTCAACAAATACTCATAATAAATACAGCAGAAGCATATTTTCAATTTCCTCCAGTGCAAACAAACAGCTAACCTTTTGTTGCAATCAAAATTTCAAGGCACACTAATCTTATTTACAGCGGGCAGTTAAAAGACATTTTTAAACAGTTTCATATGTTTTTGTTCTTCACTCCAGACGTAGTTTAATCTGTGTGTTAATAGTTTCTTGGGTCCAAGCAGCTGTTAATCATTCAGAGGTCATATGAGGAGCGAACGTTTCTGATCACTGGTTTGGAAACAGATTGTTTTTCCTTTAAGAAGTTGCTCTTTCAGCTTTTTTCAGAAAATGCCTATAAATGAATAAAGTGAAAGAAATTAAACTCAAATAAAAATACCAAGTTATAGGAATAAACATTCAGAAGAACCAAAAATGTTTTGAATATTTACATAAAACGTTAAGCAGCTTTCTTCCCCCTTAAAATGTAACAATTATTATTTTACTATTGTACTTCTCCAAATTGTTTAATTTCGATTAATTTTAACTTCTGAATTTGACAAAAGTGATAAAACATTCTCCCTCCTCTATGACTTAGAAATATTTAGAAATATTTAATCTGTTTTATTGAACATGAAGCAGGAAAGATTTCATTAGTTGTAAAGTCAGACAGTGAGGATTCAGCATAATTATGTGGTTCTAATATGGTAATTTAAAACACTACAACTTGAATTACTTTTAGATGATAAGGCAATGAACCTAACGCGGGTATAATAATTATCTTTTCCTTTCAGCTCTGCAGCACAGATCAGGAAGGTAAAATCATTAAAAACTTTTAGTCGGAGCGTAAAAAGCTTCTGAAGGTCTGTAATTATGTCTAAGATGTTTCTTTCTCTTCTGCGATGCTTTGAGAATCTAATTTGTTCATTATTTTGAGTTCTGAGCCGTCGTCTCTCACCTGTATATATTATCTGTCTTGTTTGTCTCCTGATCTTGTTAATCATCCTGTGTAATTATTTTTCTCTCTAATCTATGACTCCATCATTTGTTGATGCATGTATATAATACAGATTTAATCTGCCGATAAGCCTGTGCATCATTTTCTCCCCAAACTCTCCTGAAGGTAATTAGTAAAGTCTTGGAGCACAGACTCCCAGCCGCTCCAAACTGCAGTAAAACTCATCCTAAACTTGGGCCTGTGTGTGTGTGTGTGTGTGTGTGTGTGTGTGAGTGTGGGTGGGTGTGTAGGTGGGTGTTCACTGCACTGTTTTACTTGTAATTATCAACAGCTCAGCAGGAGAGATGATGTTTTTGTGTGCAATTATGTACAAGGTTTGTATTTGTGTGTTTGTGTGTGTGTGCCAGCGCATAATGAAGATGCTGGATGTTGGAGTGCTGCGGCACGAAGTCGCAACCAGCTGTTTGCTGGATCATCAGTCTGAACACGGCGCAGCATGAGCACAAGAAAAATGGCTTGTTTTCCACCGAAAATGCTCTAATTAAAAAATAAAAAGGTGATGATGATGTACAGATTGAGGATTTTCACTGTTCATCATGAACATGTGGAATAATGTTGGAGAAACTCCAAGGGAAGGAATAATTGATACATTTGCAAGCAATTCTGGGGATAAACATTATGTTTTAATATTGAAATTGTCATTTAAATGTAGTCAAAATAATGTGCATCAATATTTTTGCTAAGCTGCTGATGACCAAACAACAAGTTGTTTAGTAACTTCTGTGATTTGATTTCTGGCAGAACTTCTCAGTACCACGCCAAATAAAGATATTTAATCCATAAAAAAACTGTAAAAAGACAGAAAAGGAAAATGCAACATGGTGAGGTAAAACATTACTACCAGAACATGCAGTTACCTTTTAACAGAATGAAAGCAATCATACCTGTGAGCAGGTTTGACTGTCTTTTATTTTATTTTAAATGGATGATCTAAATTCCTGTCACTGTTATCAGATGATTTCTTATAACAGAGTTTTTGTAACTTTTGTTGTTGTTGTTGTTGTTGTTGTTGTTGTAATATTCGTCCTAATTTCAGTTTGTAAACTATGCTGTTTGATAAAACGAGATCTTGGGCCTAACCTGGAAAAAACATTTATAGATTATAAAATTATAGGAAATATTAACTTAAGTTTTATTTTTTCATGAATGATTTTCAGATAATACCTGTGAGTTCAGTCAAAGTTATTCTTAAATTCATTTAACATATAAGCAGCTACAATATATTACCAAATAAATACAAAATAAACTAAATCTAGAGATGTTAACATGGTAGTTTCTGAAACAATATGTCCACTGCAACATCAGCTTGTTTGTTCAATTTTTAAGCAGTTAATAATTTAATAATAAACGTCCTTATCTAAGTCATACAAAACACTTTCAAAGTGTTTCTCATTCAGTGCCAGACATCTACAAACCCTTTGCAAATGTTTACATCACATCATAAATCACTGGGTGGTTTGGCTCATCAACAGAACAGAACAGGGTCAGGAAAAGGACAGCTAACACCTCTGCAGATCCCACACATACTGGACATCAACTTCTTAGACTTATATTCAGATGGCACTGCAGAGCTCTCTTTTCTAAAGACAGACGTATTTTTCTTCTTTACATTAAAAAATTGGCTCTACAATTTTTAGTTGTACGGCTTTGTCCTTTATTTTATGCTTTCTAAGGTTTGTTTATTCTTAATGTCTTTAAACTAAAGACAAATTCCTTCTTTATTTACACAATATTGACCAAAAAGCTGATTCTGATCAACTAGACTAATTATCAATAGTATGCTTGATATGTCAGCTGTCATCCTATATTAATGTTCTTTTATCAAACATAAAAACAATCCCAGCACACATGCAGAAATCAGACATTACTGTTCATTTTCTGCCTCCTGCTCAGCTTATGGCTGGAAAACAGAGCTGGGGCAAATTTTAGAAGAATGTGAAACAGGCAGCGAAGATGGAAGAGGAGGGACAGCGGCGGGGACGAGTAACAAGATGATAACACTATCGGGAAAAGTACAGGGAGCGCGTTTACTCAATGCAAGTGTAAAACACACAAACACACAGGTGCAGAGGGACGACAAGGAGACCTGAAGTAACAGCAATCCTTCTTGTGAAGAGCAGCGGTGACAGGATGGTTGACAGGCACTTACACCAGCCAATCGATGGAGACAGATCAATGACGGACTGGAGCAGTCGATAGCTGGACCGACCTCTGGGGTGCACACACACACCCACACACACACACACACACACTGCATAGTGACAGTTCATGGCTCAATTCAAGGTTGAGTAAAGGAAAATATCACAGAAATTTAATATAAATATCACACAGGATCACTATGAGGACTTCATGTCTTCAGCGTTTCTCTACAGGACTGAAACATTTTCAGTGGAGATTTAGATCAACATTTATATGATCTTTACAACCATCTTATTATGTATTATTATTTTATCAGTTCTTCATAAAAAGGTGTGTATGGATGCAGAAAGACCTTTTCACCAGTCAGCTTTAAGACTCTGACCTACACATGACCTCCATCTTTTCCTCAAAACTAAAGGATGATCTAAAAGGTAAACTCAATAAGACACCAGAACTTCAGACAAAGTTGAAAAACCAGAGCTGACTGGGTGGAAATTAAAGGAGCTAATTCAGAAGGATTGAATTATCAGAATGTTTACAGCATCTTCTGCTCGGTGGTCGCTTCGACGTGCGCTTGACTCACAGGCAGAACAAGGAGGTTAGCTAAAGCTAAAGCGACGGTATAGCTGCTTAGCGTCACTGTCACTCTTTGCCGTTGTGGAGCACAGGGTGCTTTGGAGCTCAGGTTCCACATCAGCAGATTACCCGCACTACACCAAGGGGATTTCCTCGCCTCGCCGTGAGATTTCTGCTGTGCTGTTTGTTAAACTCAATGTAAACATCAGTAAATGGAAAAGAAGGAGTGTTTTCTGACAAGAGGAGCTGCCTAGACCAGAGAACAAGAGAAAAAGATTAAAATACCAAAAAAGACACTCTGAAGTCTGGAAAAAAAGACTTGTGGTACTCAGGAAGAAAGCAAAAGACATATTTCAATAAATTCTGAGTTCAGTCACAATGGGTTGAGTGGTAAATAGTAAAAGTGTTAGAATTAAAACTGAGCATTTCTGTTAAAATTACATTTGAATGACATGATGCATACAAATGCACTCTGCACTTTTCAGATTTTAGTGAAAAGCATGTTAGCATTTAGCTTCCTCTTCAGAATTCTGCTCTACTGTGTTTTGATTTGTCACTTTTAACACAAATATAATAAACTGTGCAGGAGTTTAAGGAGTATTAATACTTTTGCATGTTTTCTCCCACTGGTTGATATTAAAACTGAAATTTCAAAAGACAGTGGTTGAGTTTTTTACATGTTCAGACCAAGAATCAAAGAAAACATGCCGATTTTACAAACTGATTGAGCTTCTTAAAACTTTTCCTCTGCTTCTGTTTTAAATCAAGTCCGCTTATTTCCATCTAGTGCTTCACCTTTAGTTGATTTCAACATAAAAAGTGTAAATAAAGTTTAGCTGGCTTCTTTCTCGGCTTTCTGTTCAGGATGTTACTCTCTGCTATCGTTCATCACTTGCACAAGTAATCAAATCAACAAGCCTGACGAGGACAAATAAAATGGTTGCTCAGTGAGAGTTCAAAGCGTGTTGTCTTTGTACTTTTTTCTTTTATTTCAGGGCTTGTGATCTGAAAAGATGAAGGGTGTTTGCGTGGGAGCCACCAGAGCTAATGCGGTGATTAATGTTTAGCTGCATGTTGTGATTCACGGAAATATGACTAAATGGTTCACTGAGTGTGAAAGGACTCTGACGCCACCGAATATGTGCAACACACACGTACACACACACACTCAGAGAGATGTACTGAATGACTGCGTGATCTAGTTAGTGATAAGTGTTCAAGGATCACTGGGTCAAAATGAAATTAAATAATTTCTAACCCACTGACTGGACTCTGGACTTCTGGGTGTGTTTTGTTTTTTTTTCTTTTTTAAAGTAAGGATGTTTCAAAGAAAGATGACTCCATTTTGGAGCAGCAACAACAAAACACCAGAGCATTATCACATCTCCCACTCCGGCAAAACAAAGAGGATGACAAATGTGTGCAGTGTGCCGTGGTTTTCCGCTCCGCGTCAGAGAAGAAAAAGGATGATGATATTATATCCTTTTAATGCCACAGTTTCACAGTCATGATATTTCCCCTCATGACCAGATGTCTTTTGGATCTCTTATACAATGTCATTAACAATGTCTTCGTGTCAAGTGCTGCTGATAGATTTTTTTAGCTTGAAAGAACAGGAAACTGACTTCATTTTTTATGCAAAACATGCTTGGAGCGCCAGGAACACAAAAGATTTACAGAAAAAAATAAATAAAGAAAGAAAAACGATCTGCTCTGATATTAAATTGTAAACCTTTTTAGGCATTTAGCTTTTTTCTAGTTTACTTTTGAGAATGTGGTATATATTTGGATTAGATATTGTTCTCTTTGTTTTTAAATTGTAGGAACCAAAATAACCTCCATGTTTGTGATAAGAGGTGGCGACTAAATTGGAATCCTCAAGGGAAGTAAAACTTCCTACCAAGTATTTTTTGGCTGAAAATACAAAGAAACCATTCACTGTGTAGCTAAAACTGGAACACATTTACTCTGAACTTTTTGTTATACCAGTTCAACTCAATTCAGTTTATTTATAAAACGCTAATTCATAATTTCAAGGTACTTCACAAAAAAGCAATTTCATTTCAGTCACACATACATCCCAAATGGTTCAACTGATCAAACAGTGTATTAAGTTAAGTTCATTATTAAAATGAGTTTAAAAAGTTTTCTGTCTATCCCAACCTGGGGAACGGTTTCTAAACTTTCCAACTTATGATCCAAAAAACGAAAATATCAGAAGGTCATGACCCCGATCCTTGGTTGAGCATACAAGCAATTCTTAATGAGTCAATTGAAAAGTGGCAAAATGGAAACAAAATCAGCAACAACAGTCAGTTTGTTGGTCAACAAGTTGCTTTTAGTTACGTTCAAGTCCAGTCTAAAAACTTTAACAACATTTCTAAAATGCTTCTGCTTGTTGTTAGAACTTACTGTCCAGTAACCGATGGCGATCACACCAGCACCACCACGTCTTGACAGGAAAGCGGGCATAGATAATAGATGGATAGATAAAACAGGAAACATAACTAAACTGTAACTATATAAAAATTTATTATAAAAATATAATAAATCACAATCATCATTGAAATACCACAATGTGAAACATTTCAACTGCAAAGGACTGCTGAGGTGTGATATTTGTAATATTTATTATATTCTGCAGGTTTTACTCAAGTTGGAGCTTGAAAAACATAAAAACTACAATAAACTACAGTTTGTTCATTGAGCTTAAAGGAACTCAGAAGATTTTCCCAGAGGGAGAAAACATGGAGCTAATCAGGAAGTGCCACAGAGACTGCGGTGTTTTTCTCCTTTCTGTGCGCTCCCCGGGTTTCTTACTACTTATCTTAAACTCATGCATGACGGTGCACTTCTTTTGTCTTGCATAAAGTCTCAAACAGCACTGGTTGCCATATCAACCTGCAGTGTAGCTCTGGAGGATGTGTTTGCTCCCCGTGCTGCATTGTCTTCCAGCTTGGATCTAATCCCTGCAGCGAAGCGGCTGCTGGATTTATAGACACTCGTAGAGCAGACGGAGGGAGGTTCCCCTGTTCACTGAGATAATAGCAGAGCACTGAAGTGGAGTGGTTTATACACACACATGAACACACACAGAGCCTCTTAAGCTCTGCATGTGGCAATTATCTCTCCTCTCAGCAGCTTGTGGCATCTCCCCCATCTCCTGTCCTCTTCTCCACCTCGCCTTCTCTCTTTTTATTAACCTCCTAACTTTTCCTCCTTTGCTCCAACATCTCTCCATCGCTCCCTGTGATCTTTGCATCCGTACCCTCATCCCTTTCTCTGCATGCTGCATCCTCGCCCTTCTTCCAACACCACAAAGTAAATGGAAGCATGGCTTCCATTCAAAGCAAAAACCCACAAATTTTATCTCCACTCATATAATCAGCTGTTTTTAAATGAAGAGGCTTTGAACAACCACAATGTGTTCACTTCAGTGTAAGAGGCTGCTGACACCTCTACACTGCAAAAACACTAAATCGTACCAATTATTGTTGTTTAGCTTCTAATGCAAATATCTTAGTACATTAATAATCCTTAATATTGATGAAAAAAGTTCCACTGGGAGATTTTTACACTTGTAACGTGGGAAAAAAGTCTTGTTTTAAGTGAAACTTGCTCTTTTTTATTGATACAAAGAAATTATTTAAGTAAAAATAACTCCTATTTCTTGCTGAACAGGTACTTGTAAGTTAGTTTTCAAATATATTTGCACTACAGCCTAAATTAAAAGTATTTAGTTTTTGAGGTGTAGTTCCTTTACATCATGTTTAGGCTCTAAGAAGTGTTTTAAAATCCTCACACACACGCTTTCCTTTCCAGCCGGAGATTTCCACTTCTGCTCACTGTTCAGCATATCAGGGATGTTCAGTTCTTCCAAAACGACGTTTCAGTGGTTAGAGGGCCGAGGTTTCACTCCCAGGTGTTTCATTTGGAAGATTGCCATCATACCACTAAATCAAAATGACACATTTTCAACTGTTTCTAAAAAGATGCAACCAACTTCAAGATCTCTCTGTAATCTGAATACTTACAGCCTGCAGGTTTCAGGAAGAACTAAAAATCTTCCTCCTTTACTCTTCAGGTGATCGTTTCCTCACTGGGAAAATAACAGACCTGCTGCAGCCGAATCTCCAAACCTGCTGTGTTTTTCTCTCCTAGCAATTTTCTTTAGACCAGTAATTGATGTTACTGTGGTTCGTTTCTGGTTTATGATGCTTAGTGACTGTCAGCTATCAATCAAGAATGCCTTCAGTCACATTTATTTCACAGGTTAACAGAAGAACACAAAAAGAACTCACTTAAAATATTATTTTGTTTTATTACTAACAATCAGGAGAAGAAGAAGAAGAAAGCTGTCTTCTTAGATTTGGGCTTATATTCATGAGTAGCAAAAATATTTTTAGCTCCATCACTACAAAAATACAAAATCTTAGCAAATATTTTGTCTCATTTTTAATGAAAATATTTTGGTACACTGAAATAGCAAAATATAGCAAAATATATGAGCTTGTTTTAAGTAAATTCCTTAATACTGATGAAACACTGGCAGATTGTTTTTCTTGTTATAAGTGGAAAAACAATCTGCCAGTGCAACAAGCACTTCTTTTCAATATTTAAGAATTATTGACTTAAAATGAGCTGTAATATCTTGATGAAAAGGTTCGAGCATTTTAAAAGCTTGGAAGGAGTAATATTTACGAGGCGTGTTCAGACTGAGAAGGAGAGTCTTGGGGGAGAAAAAATGTCTTCTACTTTTAAATTACAAATTACACATCCTCAACTTTTCAGGCTTTCTAAATTTACATTGGTTCATTTTTTTCTATTTCTAAAAGTTTCTGCACAACTACATTGACTTTAAGCCAAGTTCTTCCTCTCGGGAACCCAGCCAGCGTGTAGGAAGCAGTGCAGAGTCTGCAATGAAAATGAAGGTGTTTCTGCAGCAGCTTCAGCCCAGAATCGCTGCAGTTTCTCGGTTTTTGGTCCCGGCAGAGCATGAGGTGCCACTGTTTCCCCTGCCAAGAGCCCCGGAGACCCCAGCTCCACGGTAACCGTGTTAACAGATAATCACATAACAGAACCCTCCTTCACTAGCGTCCACACACACACGCTTCAGCCTTGTCCCATATGAGATAAATGAGCACCATCAGCCCCCTACCTTCCTGCTAACAGATGAATGTCTGTGTATATCCCTGGTTTTTCCCTCCTACACATCATTCTCACTTTTATAACACACACACACACGCCAAGTGCCTTATGTCAGCCCCACAGTGAATTTTCCTCCTCTCTTAGCACAACAGATGATGCAGGCGATCAACACAATGCTCGCTTACGCACATTAGCAATCCACATATGCACATGCAAAACCACTCACACTTGCACACGCATTCACACACGGCGTCAGAGGCAGCAAACGAGATATTACAGGAAAGGAGAGCCAATCATCTGGGGACGCATGTCCAAACAGCAGATGCACACCGTGATGTAGGTGCCAGTTACACTCAGACGATTTGGGCTCCTATAGGAGACGGATCCTGGAGCCAGCTGTGCTCCTCACCAGAAACCACTCACAACTACAGACAGCTTATCACCAGTCAGAGTGTTTTTGTTCTGAGTCGTCATTTAGCCAATGTAATGTTTAGGGAAACAGATTTTACTCAGCTTAGTTTTTAAACGTTAAATAAATCTGATAAACTATTTAAATCATGTGAAGTGCAAAATCATAAGTCAGTAATTTGGAGCCTTATATTAACCTCCATGTAAAAAATAAACACAAGTTACAATGTTCTGGATGTAGAGAGATTTGGGCTGAATGAGGATTTTGACAATCCTTGTCAAAATCGTCATCAACATCTACTAAAATGTACAGATATTATATATTTTTTTCAAACACAACAATTATCACTTTACTGTAATTTGATGAAGAGGTAGTGCATTAATAAACTTCTAATACAACAACAGCAGAAACTCCAAGAGTGCTTATTTTTAAAGTTGCACTAGAATCCAAAGGTTTGTAGAAAAGTTGTGTTTGTGAATCCTGAGTGGTGTCAGCGCAGACACACTGGACCTCTGCACACTTTCCACAAGTGCCTGGAAGTATTTTATCTCTCCGAATGAGACGAGGCGGATGCTGTCAAAGCGACAAGCTCCTTATCTTCCTGCTGAGCGTCTTTCAAACAGACGAGAACGACGAGCCGCTAAGAGGATTTCTGTTTTGGTTTAAATTAATTTCTAAGCGGACAGATGGATTGTAATTTGCTGTTTTCTGTGTTTGTTTCTGTAATCAAGTTTTGTTTTGGTGGAGAATAATTAGAAACTTGAGTTGGTTTTAATAGGTGTGTGTGTGTGTGTGTGTATACCTGTGATGCAGAAAGCGGTGTTTGTTTATGCCTGCAGGCTGCTGGAGTTCAGCTCCTCTGTGTACTGATAAGCTCTCATCTTATGCAGTGCATTCCTGACAGATTCATACATCAAACTGTGCAGTTTGGTGGTAATAAAAATATCTGTTCTGAGGTCACGTTATCAGAAAACGGTTCACAAAATCTGCTTCAGCACACACTCCATCTGAGATTTTACACCCCGACTTTTTCTGCTTATCCTCTGTTTATATGAGGTGGGACGCTGTTGATAAAGCTGAGGGTCGTGTACCTGTAGTGGCGCGTGTCTCTCAGTGCTCGGTCGCTGGGGATGCGTTCGCTCTCTCTCTGGTTGAAGGCATACAACGTGTACGGATCGTCGCCGGGCTTCCAGCGCCGAGCGTTCAGGTAACTCCGCTCATCAAAGCCCTCCAACATGTCCTCCCACTCCTCATCGGAAATCTGGAAAACAGTCAGCAGGTCAGAGGAAGAACTGATATCAGTATCAGACTTGGTGGATCTCTTCTCAGCACAATGATTACTGAGGATCTGCAGCAGAAAGAAAACACAGTTTGTTTGGATAATTACATCTAGAGTCATTCACAAAGTAGATTCTCAGCCAAAGATTAGAAACACTTTTCCTTAAAGTGGCAGGATTATGTTTGCATATTTCCACATATTATTTGTAACAGAGGCAGAGTGATCAACATTACAGATTCTTTAGTACTTCAGGCTGTAAGTGGTTTCCAGTATCCAGGCTCAACTTCAGCCTCGCTGCAGTAAAATGAACTTTTTTGTCCCATTGGTGTGAGTATAAGTCGGATGTTCATTCAGCAGAACATAAATCAATTAAATAGCTTTATTGTGCAAGATCAGTTTGTTTTCTTATTTTTTAATCGTATTTGCAAATATCTTATATATTTAAGTATGCTGCAAATGGATTAAGCTATTGTTGATTTCAGATTTTGTAACTCACTTTGGTCGTCAAAAGTTGTCCTAAAAGAAAGAGTTAAACTTAGACTTGGGTTTATCTTAGATTAAAAATCTCTTATTTATAATTAAAAGAGAAAAGATAACAGGTATAACACATTTATGGAAAACAGTTTAAACAAAATAATGAAATTCACATGAAAGCCACATTGTTGCAGTACATTTTTGCCAAGTATGTTATCTTTACCACCCATAGATTCAGTTAATTAACACTGCACTCACCCTGTGTAACACTGTATAATTAAACTAGGAAGCAAAACAATATTTGTCCAATTTAAAAGGACTTAGAGGAGCGAAAGGAAAAGTGTTGTTTGGTTGAAATAAAAAGTATTAAGTCTGGCTGTAGAGTGACGTTTTCTTTGTATCGCTCATCATCACAGTGGAAGGAAAATGTGAGATTTAGTCATAAATGTCACATTCTGAGACTCAGATATTGTGTACAGTATTGGTCCATCTGCTGTTGTTCACATTTAAAAGCATGTGAAGCTTTTAGAGGTCATTTCACTAGAGGAAGATTCAGGGCTTTACTGTTTAACAAGATGAATGCAGGACTTCAGGTTTCCATCCTCATTGTCCTCTCTGTGTTTTAAGACTAGCTCCTGCACTTGGTCTCTCTGCAGTGTTTGGGTTCTGCCTTAATAGAGGCTGTATATAAAATATTCAATCACATCTCTTACAGTTGAGGTACAAATATGAATCTGGTACATTAAAGTTTAGGTAGAAATCAGAGTCAAAACGTGATTAAATGTTTGTTTAAATGAGGCCAAATGTTTCAGATATATTGCTGCAAATACTGAGACTTTAAAAACAATCAACTGAATAAGGAGTTTGGGTTCAAATTTCTAGCAAAGAAACTTTAAAATATTGAAAAGTTGCTGTGCAGGACAAACAACCATAATGTATTCATGGATGTGGAATAAGTAATTTTTTTGTCTCTCTGTGGGAAATTCAGGTGTAAAACCAAATCAAAGGTACGTGGAAGCATGCAGATGTACACAGAGGTAAAAAAATATATATATGTAAGTAGGAATAGGATAAGGTCAAATTTACAACCTGCATACTTTTAACTTTTGTCGGTGAGGAGTATGCATCAACGTATGTAACTAATTTTTGGTTTTAGAAGTTATTGAAATTGTATGATTCCAGTTTGGAAAAATGTTCCAGGTGTACATTTTTATTATTTATGAGCCTAAATAAGGATAATTTAGAACTAGATTGTTCTACAAACAATGAGGTTGTAGAACAAAATAATCATTTTGTTCCAAATAAGCTAACGATGAATCAGTAAAACGTCCCTTCAGCCTCGTTCATCAACAAAGTCTGACATCAGTCCCTCAAACAAGATGAGAATTTAAGATTATAATGTTTTCTTTTAATCTTCACTCAAAACCCAGGATGTTTTTACTAAAATTTGCTTTAGAATCAAATGTATTGATTAACCAAATGGAGAACCACACAATAATCAAACATGAAGCTTTTAAATACTAATATAGCAGCTCTAAAACTCTGATTAAAGCCAGTGATTTAAGCTAATTTCCTTGATGTAAAAACATTTCCAAACAGTGCAAAGCGTCTTCAGGCAGCAGCCAATCCATCAAGTTTACTGATATATCACCTTTCAAATTCCATCTGAGCTAAACTCTTCACTGCTTTGCAATCATAACTTCAAAAAGTAAAGCCTGTGAGCTTGAATTACTTGCAGAACAGTAATTTATTGCATTGTAATATCCCCCCCCCCCCCTCAGGTGACAGAATATCTTTGAACACAACGATATTATTTTCAGCAATGCCACAAAACAAAACCGTAATTTTTCGAGGTGGAGTGTGTGATCATTCTCAGAGTTCAGATGAGACTGAGTTAGAGCCTGGAAGGCTTGGAATCATCCCAAAAACCTGCACACTGCTACACTTTGGAAAACAGACCTTGGTAATGAAAAACATATGCAGAGTGTAGTTAATAGGCTGGAGCCTGCTTTTAAAATGCTAATCAGGGAAGCTACAATCCAGTTTTAGCAACAGTAAAGTCACTGATTCTGCAGAAGTGCCAAGGAGTTTTTCTTCCTCGTAGAAGAAAATGCAAAAATGAAATAAATCGAGTTCATCTCCAAACAGCCGGCTGTGAAAACACAAGGTGGTATTAATTAGAAAGCAGAGCTTCAGCTGGACTTTCTCTGCTCTGACTGGAGTGTATGTGGTTTCCAATATAATCTACAGGATGCTATAGAAATGTGTTTGCATGCAGGAGAGGGTGTGTGTTGTTCAGCTGTGTCTTGATGAGGAGGAAGTGTGTGTTTCGGTGTGGTTTTGTGTAATGCATAAGAGAGAAAAGATGTTTCTTTGAGGGTGAGACGTATAAAAAATGTGTTCTCTCCTGCACTTTCCGGATCATAAACACAACACAGGAGCTTCGGCTAAATCCCCTGGAGGCCGTATTTCTCCCCGACGATCACACACGCTGGCATATAAAGGAGATGAATGGGAACACACACACACAGGGTCAGAGCCGCAACGGTGTGTGTAACAGAACAACATTTACGGTGAAACAGCAGTCTGGATGGAGGGATGCAGCAAACGACTTCTTTATTTTACTATAGTCCTGCTCTTGCTTTCCCTCCATCTTCTCATTATTCAGCCGTACGACTTGCTGATGCGACACATTGTCTAAATGGGGCCATTAGAGGGCTGCGAGTCGGAGGCCGTGTGTGTGAAAGTGAATGTGTTATTCCGTGTTGGCGCTTCTTCCCCTGGTGGCTGTAACAACAAAGCATGAAGAACGAGACGAAGAGGGGAGGACAGGAAGAGGAAGACATGGGACGAGACAGGAGCTAATGAGGAAGAGGAGCGGTGACAGAGGGTGACGAAGGAGCCACATGGTGGGGGGTGCAGCGCCTTCCAATCATGGGTTTAAATCTCAGCTGATGTGTTTCGGGTTATAGTTTCTTCCTTTTCATGCATGCAAGAGTTTTCTCCGTCTACAATGGAGAAAACTCAAAGTCAAACCATGATCTGTGCAGAATGACAAGGAAAAACCAGACTTTGAAATGCAATGTGAGAAGCAAAATATACTTTATATCTCTGCTCATCTGAAGCTATTTTTTTTATCTGACAATTTTATATGTCAGATAAAAAAAAGGCTAATATTGTATAGATTATGTATACACTGGAGGATTTCGGCCAATGCATATCAATGTAAAAAACTAAATAAGACCATTGAGGTCTAACCTCCATTCTATAGAAATGTCTAGTTTAAGTTCACATATTTATAAGACAAACATCTCTGGTGGCAAAGCCGCAAATCTGTCAGAAAAACAGTAAACATAGAAAATTAAAACTAGGATACTATCTAATATTTAAAGTCAGACATTTGCAACAAAAACTGCCAGAAGTCCTCTGAGGTTTAAGTGATAAATTTAGAAGATATTTTCAAAGTGTAAATGGTTTATCTGTTCCTGGATCAGAACATGTTGCAGCTTCTTCTCTCTCAGGTTTGTTTTCTGAATCCTCTTCAAGGCGCTCACAGAGTCTTTTAATGCTAATTTCAGACTTTACAGTTATTTCAGATAATATTTCAGTTCTAATATCGTAATCATCACTTTAATCATGGAAATTATTCATTTTCTTTTAGCAATTCAGCAACTCTTTCACATCAGAAATACAAAATCCAAGTTTTTATTTGTGAAAAAGTAGAAATTTTCTCCTCTGTTGCCAGTTTTTCCCCCCCGATCCTCTACAACGGCCCTGATACTCATCATCTTAAATACATGATGCAAAACAAAAACAATGTTTAGAAAACTGATGAAAAATACTAAAATAAACAATTCATTAAAAATAAATGACCACATTAGATTTTTAAAGAAAAAACTTGATTGTATAAAACTCTATAAAAGAAGAAAAGCAACATGCATAGTGAGTGACTAAGAAATGAAATATAAAGAAACAACAGAAAGGACAAAAAAGATAACTTTAATGTTATAAGGAAAGTTTAAGTCTTCATGGGAAAAACCACCTAACAGACCGACAGTGACAGACTGGAAGATGAAGACGATTAATGGGAAGCAGAAAGGATTAAATAAAACAAACAGAAAAGATAAGAAAAATGCAAAGAGAAAAACTGGATCATAGAAAACCTGTAATGGAAGGAGAAAGACGAGAGGTAACAAAAAAACAAGTATTAAAGGCTCTGATGGAGAATTAATTAAACTGAATCCACAAGAGGATTAGGTAACAGGAGCGAACAAAATGAAAAAGAAGAGCAAAAACAACTGAAAGAGCCTGAAAATGTGGACAAAGAAAGAAACGGAGAAAGAGTTAAAACAGAACAAAGCAAGGAAGAGGAGGAAAGAAAAGATGGAAAAACAAGAAGAAAGAATGATTAAGCTTCTCTCTATTTAACACACACCTGCGGCCGCGCCGCCACTGCATGATTTGTTTGTGTCTTGTCTCGCTAGGAGCTCAGGAGGAGCTGCGTTCAAGGTCCAATCCTATTTACAAGACACAGACACACACACAGCTTGTCTCCTTAATGCGCCGTGGCATCCTCTCAATGCCTCTCACGGCCGCTAACATGAACACAGACATTCAATTAACAGACCTGAGGCACCGACCGCCGGACAAACGGCCTGGGCCTGTGCAGGCGTGTGTGTGTGTTTTACCACCAAGGGAACCTATTAATTCATCCAGACGAGACGGACTGATACATTTAGAATTATAATGAGAAAGTTGAATCCAGCACTCCCACACACACAGCCAGGTGTCACGGTCAATGCATACGCTCTGACAGCTCACAGTGGAGAGAGACAGCGGGGAGGAAGACACAGAGAGGATGCAGAACACAGAGAAACCGGCACATTAACACGGGAAGACAGTGGATTCCTATCTACTACTTCCAAACATTTCAGTAAGGAGGAATCATGAGCTGTCAGGTTGCATCTCTGGGCGGGTTACATTCAAGAGCAAGTTTCTGACACGGAAAACGCTCCAAAATATTACAGTTTTCAGCAAATGTTGTATTAAATATGACTAAATCTTGTTACATTTGAATGAAACAGTTATTTGTGAATCAAAGCTGGATTTTTTAAAAGTGAAAGGCACACTACAGGTTCTCTGATCCACAGATTCATTAAAAACGTATTTCTGACAAATTATTGCAGAAGTTGTGTGAAAATTCCACCTGAATTCATCAGATGAGGATTTATGGTGTTAAGACAGATTATTTACTCACTGTACAAATATTTGAGTTAGTGCATTAGCAAGGGAGGAGGAAACCTAAATATGGGATCAGTAAACATCATGGATTTCAAAAATCCGCAAACTGTTTTGCAGATGTAGGACTAAATCACTAAAAAGATGAAAAAACTTATGAAGTTAAACTGGCTTATTCAGTGGAAAACACCGGCTTGACATGTAAATGTTGCTTTTAAATGTTGAAAATAGACTTTTTATTGAACTCTGCTGAGAACAACTGTCAGTCCGAGTCCCACATTAAAATTTCAGCCCATTTCAACAACCTTACACTGTTAATAATGACACAAAATATCTTAAAATGTGGCGGCATATCATATGATGTGTGGAAATCTCTGAACAGAGCAGGAAATGCAGCATAAAAAGCTCAAAAATGATTGTCAGAAAAGTGAGCGTTGTTAAATCTGCCATGCTCTGAGGGTTTCATGGCTCCAATTTGAATGTTGTGTTTCAGTTTACTGGTTTTTAACGTCATACTCTATGTTGTGTGTGTTAATCTTACCTTGTTTCAGTTTTTATTTTATCGTTAAGTACAAGGTTTTCTGGATTAACTGCTTTTGAAGCGTTCTAGATTTAGTAGCCAGCAAGGAATAGGAGACGGAGAACAGGGAAGACATGCAGCAAAGACCTGGAGCTGAACCTTCTCTACCATGTGACATCCATCCGGTTTTACTTTAAACAGAAAATGAGATTCACCTCTGAGACTTGGATCAAGGTCACTTGTAAGTCACTCAGACGTAGACCCGGTCCCAATCCTCACACCTCCACCCTGATGCCCTTCATAACTTCGTTCCTGCTGAGGGGTCTGAGCGTGTGAGATGTTTTGAATTAAAAGCTGAAAATATGGCAGTGCTGCGTGTCATATTTTAAAAAAATCAGTTTTTAAATGTAACGCATTAAAATAATTTTTCTTCACTCTACTGTGCACATATGAACACAATTCAATATTGCTCTGTATTCAGTAAGACATAACAAACCAAATTTAAACAGCTAAATTTCTCCTGCAATGACTTTGGAAAGCAGAAATACCAATAATGTAGATTTAAAATCTATTACTTGTTGTAGATCTGCTGTCATTTTTAGCAAAACAGCAAAGAGTCTCGTCATTTTGGATGTTGCAGTTACAACACGGAGGCGCTAGTCGATGATGTAACCTGTTCCGTCAATTCTACGATTTCTGCAAGCTTGTACTTCACAGAGGGGAGAAGGATCAATATCGGGACGGGGCCAAAGATTCAACTGGGCCTGAAGGGTTTGGAACAAAGATTTCTGACTGACCTTTGACCCTATGGGCCATTCATGGTTCAAAGCAACCTGTTCATGTTATCTGTAGCTTTATAATTGGATCAGATATATTCCTCCCACTCTGCTCTGGGGAGATAATTCAAGAATAGACAAGAAATAACGTCATCTTAATTAGATTTGGTTATGAGGTGATGCTTTAGCCTACAGTTTTAATTCAAACAGGAATTACCACGTCACCTCATGTTAACCTCATCACGGCAACATTTTAGGCAGACTAGATGGTATCCATGTGATGATGCATCATCATCATCAGTCCTTAGAGTTGAAACTTGTAACAAAAACCAGGGAAATTCTCTTCCTTTCAGTTAATATCTTTTTGTTGTCTCTTTTCTAGGAGGAAATGTTGCTGCTCTTTCCTCTCACCTTACAGAACCCACAGATGTGAGTTAAAACTATTATTCCAGCCTCTGGGAGCTGAAATGTAATTAACACGGCCAGGGGAAACGGGATAAAATAGAAACTTGAAACTTCTTCTGGGAATTCTGGACACGGGTCAGCAGGGTTTCAACTACCATTATGAGTCTCCTGTTGCTAGAATTTAATAAAAAAGGGACAGAAGATACACTACATTAAATTTCATAGACATTTCTGTTCTTAATGCTTAAGTTATTTTGTCGGGTATATGGTTATAGATTTAGCTAGTTCAAAGTCTGACTACCCTTTAGAATTACGAGCTGCTTTCCGTTGTCCTACTGTCGGCATCAGGCGTCTTATATTTTCAGTGAGGCTCTGCGTCACAGCTTGTCACAGCGATTCAAGTGCAAAAGGCAAAGAGCTGAAGAATTAAAGAGGAAGGGCGACCGCTACTAATGAGAAAATTTTCCTTTGAAGACGTGTTTGTGCTTGCTTGTGTGTAAAAGGAGAAGAATTATAGCTTATTGTGCACAATGTGGAACAACCAAATGAAACAGAGCCAGGCACTTTTAATGAAACAGAGATCAGAAAAAAATCTATTTCTGCAAAATTCTGTTCCTTCATCACGTTAAAATCGGCGCCAGATGATGGATTACCTATTACATCCCAGACATAACTCCTGTGTGTCTGTGTCTTTATTATCTCCTGTTTGGCTGCACAACATGAACACACAAACACGCATGTGTCATCCCCTCTATTATATTGTGATGAATCACCTTTGTAATAACTGTAATAAAGCATCAAAACAAGTCTTATTTCTATTAGTTTGCTTCTGTTGCTTAGAGGCAAATTAAAGTCAGAGAGATGGCGGTTATCAGGAGGAGGAGAAATTTCCTTAGTCATGCGCTCTAAAATAATCAGACAAAACAGCAAACTCCCCTCTAACCTTTTGCTCTGTAGGGTTTTTTAAGGTAAAAACCTTTAAAAGAAGTGAATATGTCATCATAACAGGATAATTTACATCTGTGATTTGATCAAATCAATTCCATTGTAAAGAAAAAGAAAATCTAAGAAATAGTCATTTTTAAAATCAAAATGCAGCTTTAGTCTTCATAAAAACAAATATCTTGTTTTAAAAAATAATATCATGAAACATGGGATCGGTTTAAGAAAAGTTTTCATCCACATGAATCCGTACAAATACTGAGCCTCGTTTTAAACATTTAAAAACTTTGCAGTTAATGTCGATCTCATCATTGCCACAACAATCCAACCAAGCTTACAGTAAATCAACAGCTTTTCAATTTCCTGTGGTATATTATATAAAAACCAAAAACAATATAACCTACAATTAGTTCTTGGTTGTTAGAAAGATGCATCATAAACATTTAATGCAGGATTTTTTTCTCCCAGTGAATACATGTTCTCAAATAAAATGTTGATTTTTTTAGTGTGAAATCAAGCCACTGCCATGAGGAATGAATTCATTTCAAGATTTCTTCATTCGTTTACCAGGGGTGGCAATTAATTTGGCAGGTGCTGTAAATGTATGAGCAAGATGCCATTAAGCATTTGATTTCTGTATAGTTTCATGGATTTACTGTCCTATAACAATATTTTAAAGCCATTTTGATCATAGGAAAGGAAATCTTTAAAGGATATTTTGTATAAAAATGGCAAACAAACAAAATCATGCTGAGATGCTTAATATATTTTGAGGATTTAGTCGTGCGAAATACACAAGCAACATGAAAAATGCTCTGCAGAAATGAGGCAAACACATGAATATGAATTTTTAGCAGCAGATTAAGCATTATGTGGCAAAAGCTGGAAGTGAAATCCTTAATTCAAAAACCGCACAGAGATAAGCATCCGGAAGACAGATTATACAGGCTAAAGAAACAAACAAAAGAAAACAGAGATGGGAGGGATTAGTCACACCGGGGTCAGATGCCGAACAAAACATCAGAGCTAGACGAACTCACAGCACGACAACTAATTTACCTGATTTCCTTCCTAAACCTGGTCTCTGAAGCTTACCAATTAATTTTCTTGTTGTTTTATGACAATCTTGTTATCCCAGAAAACAGCAAACTGCTGTGTAAGATAACGTTAGATCTTTAGATGAGTGTCAGAGCGGTGCCATCGCTCTTTGTAGTTCAGCTCACTGAGGAGATGAAGCAGTGATCCACCAGTGGCTGTGGATCACTGCTTCATGTCGCATTTAATCAGGCGGGGCGAAGTAGAACAAACAAAAAGTTTATTTTACAGGGAAACTCTGTGACTCAAAAACTTTCTTGTTGTGATTAATATGACTACAAAAAATACCACAGGACAAATTTATTGATAAGAATCAAATAAGACCCAAAAAGATTAAAAACAAAAACTCATCTCTTTTACACCTATTTAATCAAGATTAACGCAATAACATAACAAATTCATGTGATGCTAAAACCAAAGTTAAGCTAAAAGAAAAGTCATGATAAACTAGCATAGCTTCAATTTCACCAAATTCTGTTTTATATGCTAACATCATTTATGAGAAAGTCGCTATCTTCCATTCCAGTCATTTTCTGGCTTTTTGCTGTTGTGTTGTGGTTTTTACATTTCATTGACCCTTCTTGGCCACCATCCTAGCATGTAAAAATAATTACATCCTCCAGTTTTATGGGTTCCAAGTGAAGAATATGCTTGTTTTATATTTTATTTTTATTTATATCTTTTTTTCAACCCTAAAGCTTTGTGATCCAAGCCTCTGAAAGAAGCAGTTTGTTCTCAATCAAGTTTCTTCTGGATTAAAGAAAAAGCTTGAAGAAATTGCCCTGCAATCTTATTCTAAATTTTACTCCAAATCTTTTTTCAGTGAAAATAATTGTTGCCAACATTCAGACTTTATGGAAGGTGGAGATATGGATCTAGTCATCTATCATTTGCCCTTTTACATTCCTGCAAACCAGGCAGGCAAACAGTCTCAGCTCTTTGGAACCATTAAGTCACATAAAACGGTTCCTGTTTGCAGTATTTAAGGAAATGCCACACTTTTTGGTGAGATGTATACATGCAAACAAATTCCATATAAACAGATCTTATGCATGGTGAAATATTTCATTCAAGTCATTCCAGTGAAAGTACTGTTTATCTAAATTTTGTCCAGGAAACTGAGGTTTACCTCTTCAGCTTAGTGTAGGAGAATTTGGGTGGTTTTGTTTGTTTTTGGCTCGTTTCCATTTTCCCTCAGCTCTGGGTTGAGTTAAGGGGAAAAAATACAGTTTCCTCCTAAATTACAGCCTGTTTCTCGCCATGCTGGATTGTTTTTCTTTCACAAACACAGAGATTGCAGATTTCTGTGTTTGCTGGAACACCAGTAATTATTTACAACTCAGTCTACAACAGAGGCGCTTCACTCATTCCCTCATACTGTTCTAGGAGAGTGCTTTACCACAAATTTACGAGTAAAATTATTACTGGCTAGAGATCAAAAAATGAATCGCTGGTTTGGCTTTGAAAGCTTTTTTTATTTTATATTTTGAAACTTCATCTGCACTCCAATAAAAAACAACCAAACTGTTCTGAGTGTCTGTGATTTCAGACTTTCTACTTCGTCTCCTCATTACTGGATTTATTGCATCATTATGTGCATTTTAGCTCTTGTTCTAACATTTGTGCAGCTGCAGGTAAATAAGACGAGGATTGGGTTGCTGTTTGGGAACATGAAGGGACAGATGATGGATGAAAATAGGTATTTTCATTCATCATTGTCATTGTTTTTAAGCCACTGATGCATTTATTTTAGCTCTGCTGTCAGTTCGGATGTGTACTATTATTTTCTGCTATATTGTTGTGTATAGGGAGAAGATGCTCAAGTTGCTCAGGGAAACTTAAAGCGGAAAGTCACACTAATTTGACAGGAAGACGGTGTTTCTGATCTAAAAACAGAAATCAAAGCCTTGGTTGCATCAGCAACATGAGATGCAGCATTTTGTTCCCCTTTTATGTTTCTCATCCTGCCATTTGTATCTATTCTTCCATTTAAACTCTTTTCTTCCACCCACATTCATGTTTCTGCTCTTGATCTCTCCCCATCTCTCCTTCTTCTGTTCTGTTATTTTATGCAGCCAGACACACTTGCTTATTTTCTTGCCCTCTCTCCTTTGTCTTCATTTATTTTTCACCTCTTGGTTCTTTCTGCTCTCCTCCCTGGGTGAAGTGGTTGCTGTTTGTTTGAAGTCAGGGCTTATTGAGCTCAGGTCTGGGGAGAGCACCCCAACATCAATACTACTACACAAAGACAGAGAATATACACAGTAGGACAAACACCACCTCATCCATTTTCTCTCTCATCTTCTTTCTTCAACGCTGTTTCGCCCAGCAGAAACCAGGAGAACACACTCATACGCTCACAAGCATCTCTGTCATCAATTTAAGGCTGAGTATAGATCGCTCCCTGAAGCAGCAGCTTGTTTGGTTTCTCCATTATTTTCTGGTTCACCACATACACACACACACACACACACACATTCATCCAAATATCTGAGCACAAACCTTCAGCCTGAGAGTAACTGCATTTTGATTACAGAGGAACTTCTTTCTCACATCAGGTTGTCAGGTTCTGATCTGTAAAATGTTCACACAGTCCTTTTCAAACAGAATCAATCATTCTGATCATTACAAACCTCATTATTATTGTCTTTAGTTCTAAGTGAAATCTGTCTGTTCTCTTTAGTTTAGAGTTTTAATCACAGATCAGGAGATGAGGGACAGCAAGTGAAAGATATAAATCATTATGATATTTAATTTATTATTGCTCTGATTAAACCAACCATTGTGATTATTAAAAACTGATAAGGATTGTAATACCTGACATTATCTTCTGGAAAAGAGCAAACACACCCTTTACAATAACTTCATCTCTAAAAGCAGAGCCAAATTCACAGCAGCAGAATAAATAACTGGAGAAAACGTTGATGAAAATGTGCAGATCAAGATTAAGATCTTTACATCTAAATGTAAAAGAGTTTTTTTCTGTAATTCTGTTAGAAGCTGATAAACTGCATGAATGGAAAAAATATATCCAATGCTGAAGTTTGATATTAACTCTGCAGCTTTTTAACGGCACCTAAAAAATTAATTCAAAGACTTGATTGGATTTTGCTCATTATTGGAAGAGTAAATTAGTAAATATGTAATAATAAAACTACATCATGTTTTTTAATGGTAGCATTTGAACTTTAGCATTTTTAGCTTTTCATTTATAATATAAGCATAACATAAAATAAAATATAACGTTGACTAAAAGTGACATAATCACTACTAAAGGACTAATAACATAATTTTATGACTGAAGGTTGTGTGAGTTGGTAAGTGGAAACCAAATGTCTCACAAGTTAAGCAGAAATGTAATTTTTCTTTATGAAAACTAAAGTTCTGCTGATATATCACTGGACCTACAGACATAAATATCACATCTTTAGAGGATTTCTTCTCTAAAAATGGGAGGTTTCTGCACCTCATCCATCAATTTCAGCTTTCCTGAAACATCCTTAATGTTTTCATCAGTTTTTTAGCACCTTGTTGATATTTGTTTTTAATTTTAGACAGCCTGCTAGTTGCCTCTAAATATGCCACCCTGTGCTATTACTTTAACTAGACACAAATGTGATGTGATGCACACAAAAATCAAAATCTGTGTTTTTTCCTCTGATTACTATGATCTGGTCCAACCAACACATGGAGCCTAAAGCTGCTGCTGTGGTAACATGATATGATAAACCCTTTAAAATGGTTCATCATCTCAATCAGCTAAAGTCTCTTATGTGGCTACAATCCATCAAATCCACCAATCTGCCTATTATTGGTACAGAATGATTAGAAATAAAAGCAGAGCAAACAAATCTTCATTCGAACTCTAGTTTCTTTTCTTAAGATCTAAGACATTACCATAAAAAACTAAAGCAGCCTATTGCTAAATAAGATCAGGTTCAGTCACAAGATAAAGAATAGAAATTAAATTTCAGGAACTAGATTCTTGCTTCAGGTTTTGTACACTCTGCAGTCGACCTTTGACCTGGTTGTGTAGGCAGCAGAGCCGAGATGAGGTGGAGAGTCCCAACAGGGATCAACACAGGATCAAATTGCATATTCATGGTCCAGGAAAGTGCCAGACAGTAAAGCATCTACCACACTCATATGAGAAGCAGAGCAGACGACATTCACAGATATCTGTGTTTATAGGTTTTTCTGTATATTTCGTCTTTTATTTACAGAATTTTTCCTGCATCCATGCAAGATTTTAAATCTCTGTTCAATCAAGTTCAGAACTGAGAAGAAAAACAACCAAGGCTTATTTTCTGTGTGTGTGTGTGTGTGTGCAGGTGTGTGTGTGTGTGTGTGTGCAGGTGTGTGTCTGGATGCATATTTATGAGATGACAGATGGGATGTGATTTAAAAGTTACCTTGTACAGACGCAGGTTTTACCCTTCACATGTATATAAAAAGAAAATGGAGAATAAACTGCTAAAAATTATTAAAACTACATGGAGATGTTTTCTATTAAACCCTATACAAGTACAGAGTAATGGTTGATTTATCTTATCAAATTTGTAAAGATATCAACAGTCAATGTCGTGCTTTAAACTTTAAATCAACACGTTTCCTAATAGATGTTGCATATTTTTGGACCAATCACCAGCATTTTCTGCATGCTGCACATTTCTTCTTCAACTCCGTTCAGTCAATAGCAGAGAGGAGCAGCAGGTCCTATTAATCAGCAGTTTGCACATGTGCAGGGTTGATCTTCTGGGTTTTTTGTCCCAGTGGAGAGTATGCACTGTGTGAGCGAAAACATAGCACAAAACATCCTGTCATTTTTTTTCTCTGTGTGATTATTTTTCTTGTAAACACAGCCAAAAATCACAGCACATCCATTGTCTTTATTTTCTGAGTGTGAGGATTTGTGTCAGGAGATGCTGTGGGTATAAAATAAGCCTCTTAAAAATTTTCATTTTAAACTAAACGGAACATGTGTTGCTCCCAAAACTTTCAATATTTATCTGCTTATGTTCAAAGATGCTGACATGCTGTGCACTCAACATAAAACAGATGATTAAATATTGGCCTACAAGAATCATAAAAGGTATACAGAGCTGGCAACATTTACTGGCATCCTGTGTAAGGATTACTAAAGCGCCTGTGAGTAAATTGATATTTTATTGCAGAAGCAGCATAGCCTGAATGTTTTAATTGTTTTAATAAAGCCACTATGAATATTAGCAAACCTTTTTTAGAAAACCTGACAGCACTAAGTCTTCTCCTTTAATATTCCACAAAGTTGGAACAATTTTACAAAATGCTCCAGCAGGATTTTGTTTCTGTTGAACCATTTGTGTGGATTTGGCCACAAGGCTTCATCCCAACAACGACTGATTGTCAAGTTCATCATATTTTTACTTTAATATCTAAAACTTTAAAGACCGTAAAATGCTTCAGGCCTTGGAAGAGAAAACCAAACTATTTGCTGGCATAATTTTTAAAAATGAGGATTTTCTATTGTTTGAGTAATAAACATCCACATCAAACATCTCGACAAATGCTTCATCCAATATTGCCTCAAAGAAGGTTTGGGAATAATGTTGTTGAAACGGTTCAGCCAATCAGCTTCTCTTCCTCCTCAATTTCCTCCATCTTCACTTAAAGCTTTGACCTGTAAGTTGTAAATCTTTCCTTTCTAAGAAAGCCGACAGAAATCCAAAACTGCTGTTAAAGACAAGCACAAACACTCGTTCCACGTCTTCCCTGTGCCAGTAAATCTTAGCAGTTTGAAGGATTTGATTTCCACATTTCAGCCGAGGTTGCGCTTACCAAGCCAAAACCGATGTACACTTCTATAAATGTAGGAGGTTTTCTTTCTGTTCTGCCTGATAAAACTTCCTACATCTATAATTCAGGAGACATTCCTGCCCCACCACGTCTCTCTAATCCACAAACATCCAGGCTGCAGTCTTCAGAAATGCTTATCGAATCATAGCTGTTCGAAATTCCTCACCTGCCTCTGGAAAACCTCCCTTTGCTGTGTGTGTATAGAAATGCTCAGAGTGGGTTTGTGTGAGATGAAGAGGGGAGGTCAGCAAACACTGCAGAGCAGCTTGCAAGCAGGGCAATAATTCACCCTCAGCAAAAGGCATTAATAAAAAAAACTTCACAGAAGAGACAAAATACATTGTGTATTTATTGTTTTTTTCTCTCCACGTTTTCCTCTCACCCCTTTCCTTTCACACAGAAACACAAATCCACTCCCTCTCTGCCTCACCTTTAATTTTCATCAAGGCTTTTGCAAAGAAATGTGATGATAAATGGCACCCAAATAAAAAAAAACTAATAACAGTCTTTGAGTTGAAGAGACAAGATTGAAACTCATTAAAGGTTTTGACAGCAGATGTGTGAAGGTTTCTGTAGGTGTGTGGAGCCGCGTTTATCTCTGAGTGGACAAATGGAGAAAGAAATGATTCCAGAGGAGAGCTGAGGAATTGTTGGACATATCAGTCCTCCTTGAATCCTCCTGGTTATATTGCTTTCTTCACACTCTTGGCGAAGAGATTAACAGCTAATGGAGCGGATATATCTGCTATTAGCCCCAGCAAGCACAACAATAACAACTATGACAACAGTGACAGCTTGGAACATGCTCTGCTTCAGATGACGGCTACAACAACGGCGGTACAAACATCAGAAATGTATCTGCTTCTTTTTCTCCTCGGCCTCGTGTCGGACTGGAAATAAAACCCTGAAGAGGGATTAGCATCAGTCACAAAGCAAAAAGAAACTTTGGGGACTCAAACAACTCAAATCCTTTAGCCAGACTGTAATGTTAAATGGAATATTGTTTCTGCAATTTGGATTATTAATATGAGACTTTATAGGAAATTACATCAGAAGAGCCTCATTAGGATTTGAAATGCAAGCATAAATATCCAAATGAATGTCTTTATTTCTACACATCTGCATTGAGGCATGATTAAGTTAATTGTTTCATTTATCAGAATAATCTTGCAGCAGTGTTTGGTGAAAGCCTGGAGCTTTCAGTTCATCTTCACCAAATCAGTGTAAGAGGAAGTCAGGCGATTTTAATGGTCGGCTGATAAATTGGATCCTTTGCCAAATATCTGCAATTGGTCTTGATGGAAAAGAGTTTGCTTATTGTTTTTACAGGCAAATATTTGGGCAGCAACCTGCTCTGAAAAAACACATGAAGCACAGTGTCCTGTGGAGACTCCTCCTGAGACCCAGGAGGAGTCAGCAACCCAGGCGATAATTTCTAGAGAACAGTATTTTTCATTTTTCTTGGCTGTTTGTGTGGATCTCATAAAATGTCACATTGATGCCTTCATTTAGCCACCTGTAGAGTAAGTAGGGACAATTTCTGACTGACATCAGATAAAGTTAAATTAAGACATTGGTGTTTCTAACAGGAGAGACAGAATGTGCCAGGTTTAAAAGTTGAGAGAGTTTGAGTTGTATTTCTGTGTAAATGGAGGTGGGTGATCATTATTTTTATTATTCAGCCCTTAGAGTAGTAGTAGAGACAGAAAGTCAACACACTGTGTAGTAATATGCATAAGTTAGCACACAGAGTGTGGAGCAGCAGCAGAGCAGAAAACTCCTCACACTGCTGGTGTGTACGGATGGATGTCTGAGCTCTCATGTCTGTTTCTCTGCACACATTATCTGTTAACTTAATGCTACAAAATGCAATTACACTTGAATGGAGCCGTTTCTGACTGTGGGCGTCAGAATAGAATGAATAAGTGGGAAGGATATGGTTTGACATTTTAAAACAGTATTTGTGCTCTGAGTTTTCCATATTTGTCAGATGTGTGTGGATCCCGATCGATGTCATTTCCTCTGACAGTCTGCTTGTGTAAAGCAAATATTTCTGCATAAGACTGCTGAAACATCACAATATTTTAAATGTTCTTGATTTCCTTCTGGACATATAGTCAAATTCTCACAGAAAGTGAGGAGGGTGTCATCATTTCTCTGCAAACACACTTTACACACGGATGTTGACTTTTTAAGAAAAAGAGAAAATAGCCAGGACTATTCACCAAGTACAAACAACAACAGTCCTTCAAAGTTAATCAACACAATCAGAACTTTGATTCTTCAAACTGAGGAAGTCAGAAATATTAGTAACGCCAAACTAACCCTTACACAAAAAGTAAGATGTTACAAATATACTTTTCATTTTGAGTCAGTTAAGCTGCACATGAACTACCAGCTGGCCTTTGACTGACATTAATCAAAGCTTTGCAGGCGTTAGAATAACTGGAAACAAACCAAGTTGTAAACAACATCCTGCAGTGATGAGAGAAAAAGCGGTCGCTCTGTGGAAGATCATCTTAATTTGTGCAAACTGTACACAAAGATGGGCCTGCATGGTCGCCCCACTGCTTAGTGATTTCTGACATGTTTTAAACAATAACCTGCCAGAAAATGCTGTGATTGCATTGATGAAAGCTTGGCTTGAAGCAGAAGAAGCTGGCTGTGACCAGCGCTGAATGGAGAAATGACACGTGGAGCACAAATGACTGGTGACAGAGAAAACAGCTTGTTCTCTGTCTGCTCTGAACCAGTTCATTTGCTCCCTGTCGACTTGCTGTTGTTCCTCGAGTTGGACGTGATTCTGCTTCTTATCTCTTAGCTCTTCTCCTCCCGCTCATATATTTCTAAACGATATCATTTTCCCTTCATACTTTTCAGGAATTAAACATTAAAAATGTGGTTTTATCCCTTTGTGTCACTTCTCTCGTTCTCTCTTACAATCCTATTCTGTCCAATTTCCTTTTTACTGAACTCCCTCTCTCTCTCCGACTTTCTGCACAAGTTGTCGTCACATTTTTGCTCCAAATGTCTCTGTTATCCTTCGTTCCAACTCTCTTTATCCTCCTTTTCCACTCCACTCTCTATAAAGTAGATTGATAGCTCAATCCTTCATACATCAAGGTGAGAATTACAATTTTCACACCAGCACGCACAAATGTCAGCAGACAATTACCGAGCTATTCATGCAGCCTTTGCACGCACACACACACACTTTGTACTTTCCTCTATCAGACCATTTTGACATTTTACAAAGCAGCCCAGATTCAGCTGAAAATGACGTTTAAAGTGGGACATCAGAGGAGACAAGAACATAAAGCTGACCAGTTATCAGGAACCTTTCTTCAAACCACCAAGATTTCAACAAAAGCAGACACATTTTAAATGCCAGGCTGTTATTTAAAACCAGACACGTACATCATACAATACCTTTTTTTTTTAGTAATGATTAATTTGTAATAACGTCTGCAAGATTTGAGGCCCGCTTGGTTTAACTGAAATGATTATTTGGATTAATTGTGATTAATTATTATTGAGGGTATCGTGAACCAATTTAGTAATCAATTGTTAACAGCATTGTACACATTAGAGGGGTAACTAAGCCAAAACTGTACAAAAATCTATATATATTCTGCATTTAAGAAAAAACAAAAAAACCTTCATCTGTAAATATGTTCTACCCAGAACGTCACCTGGTTCAAATTCTGCAAAAATAAAAATCTATTAGGCATTTTTTGCTATCCAATTAATAATTAGTTTACCCAAAAATTAAACACTAGATCAGCTCCACACTGTACTGATGTTAAGTCAAGCATAAAGGGCTTTTTGATGTTAAAACTATTTTAGCTGCAGATGCATCCTTTGTGCAGGAATCCAGGAATAATTTTGATGCACTTTAAGCAGTAAAAAGCTTATTTCTTTATTTAGCTTTAGGATGTTTTAATCAAGAAACAACAACTAAACTGTGTATGGAGACAACATTTTCAATAAAACTGTTTTGAAAGTAAAATAATAATTTTGTTGACAAATTGCGACAGAATGACAGACAAAATACTATCAATTTTTGGTTGCACATATGCGACTTAATGCTACTTTTGCATAAAGCACTTTGAATCCCCCTGAGTATTAGCAGTGCCATGCTAGTAAATCTACTTTGCTTTATAAATGACAGGATGACAAAACTCCTCCACTGTTAGTTTGTTGGCAGAAAGTTGAAAAGTTTGAGAACTACCAGTTAATGTCAAGTTTTAAGACCAACATTTTCTAGGAATCACTTTGTTGCTAAAAAAATAAGTCGGATCAAATTGAGTTTCTGCAGCAGCGTTTTAGAAAATCCTCCCTGAAAATAAAGTTTAAAGTTGATTCTCTCCAAGGTTATCTGTTACGGGTCGACAGATTCCTTGTTTATCCCTTCAGTTCTGGAGCCTTTTGGTTCCTGATTAATTTGTAAATCAGAATCAGATAGCATAAGATTTAAAAAATATCCTTAAAAAGTTCTGGTGGTTGGTGAATCATTCCTTTTAAAAGCAGCCACTATTCAGTAATAGCAAAACAAATATTATACAAATAATATTTAATATTGAAATTAATTTGTACATGTTGATTTAGAGTCACAACATAACTAGAATTATTACTTTTTTTCAGTCTGTGTTTATCTGAGGATGTTGGAAACAAAAGCAAACACTGTAGACTCCAATAACTCTGCAGTCAAACATGTTTGATTGCGCCGCATCCTCAAAGTTAAAAAATCCCAATTATACCGATTCTTGCAGTTTTTTAAATTTATTTATTTATTTTTAAGAATTGGTTGAATCATTTATAAAGGATGAAGGAATGAGCCAGGCTAAAAATGCAAATGCTTTTCTTAGGTTTTTGTAGGAAGCACACTCGCTGCTGCAGGAATGGCACAGTGATTGCAAATTGGCTGTCTGTGTAATATACAGACAGACTGCTCATTTAGCTGAGACCTGCAGGAGCAAAACAAGAAATCAATGCAGTTCTAAAACACCTCACTTACTTATCTGTAATTTTCTCAATGTGCTCTTTTATAGCAGCCCAACGTTTAAGTGCCCATAGTGAGGAAGCATGGAGCCTTTGGGTTTAGTCAGAATATCAGCATTACACAACATAAACCTGAGATCACTAAATTACGATGGACTTTATTGGTATTTAATGCAAACCTTTTCAAGATTACACTGGGGTGTAGAGAGGAAGCAGAGCAAACAGAACTCTGCAGCCTGTTCAGTTGACTGTGATGAAATATGACTCATCAGAAAACCAAACTAACTCCAGGTGGAGTCCTGTTGGTCCATGTTGCTTAACCACAGCAAATTACACAAGCTAAAGGTGTTTCTACTGTTGGAGCAGGTTTGTAAGGATTTTTAACTCTGCAGTAATGAGGGAGATGATGCACTTTCATACTTTTCCAAACACAATTTTTTTTTCTGGCCCTTTTTTGAAGTACAAATACGAAAGTTATTATTTGAACAGTGATTAGCCTTTTGATGTGTATTGCAATATTAACATGAACAGAATCTCAATCCAAATGAATGCTTCAATCCAATATTTAGTAAGACTTTATATTTCACCTGCCATCAATCAAAATCACCCATATTTAATATATTTGGTCTCTTAATTAGACTTCAATAATCCTCAACGCTAACTTTATGTATAGTTTTATTTGCAGAGATGCTGAAGCTCATTGTGGCGGACGGGGAGATTATAATGAAGGAAAGGGGGGAAAAAAGAGTAAAATATTCAGCAGCATCGTGGTCACATGTCTTCCTGACATCATGTTTAGCTGATGGACAGGGAAAGAAAAATTATCTGGAAATATAATCATTTTTTTCTATTTAATGAAATTGGAATCAACCTTTTTTCAGATTGCTTGGTTTATCATATTGAACTATGTGGAGAAAACAAATTTGTTAGTGAAAAAAATACAAAAAAATCTCACAAGATGAAAGTGTCACGAAACGGTGCGGTGAGGGGTGGTGAGGCAGACGCAGCAGAACCAGGTAGGATGAATAAATGATTTTAATGATGAATGTCCCACAAAAGTCCACACAACCAGGCAGCACGACTGAGCAGAAGCCAGGGCTCAACGCCGGTAGCAACTGGTAAACAGAATGGACAAGACGAAGGACTGACCACACATTAGACGAGGACCCGACAGAGACGTTGAGACACAGGTGACATTAAATACACGGGAGGGTAATCACAGAAACGAGACACACCTGGGAAACAATCAAGGGGAAGACAGGACAACACGAAGACTCGGGGACACAGAAAACTCTAAATAAATACACAGAAAACACAGAACATGACAGAAAGTAAAGAAGGAGCATCCAGGAATATTGAGTAACTCTGTCATATTTGCATTGTATAAACTATTTGTTTTTTCTCCAAACTGTACTGTTTGGGTTCAGTAGAAGAGCCAAACTGTCAGGTGATTCATCCTGAGAAGCTTTCAAACAACAGCAGGTTGCCAGCCAGGTGATGAGACTTTCCCACAGATAAGGCCCTCAGTGGCAGAGGCCAGTTTAGTTAGCCAACCTGTGAGCCCCCCTGCACTACGAGCTTCATATAAAACATTATTACCATTATTCCCACCCTGGGAGCCGGTTATGGCTCCTCTGAAAACTCATTTCCCTCTCCTCTTGTCCATGTGAATACCTCCTGATAGGGAGAGGGAAGGAGAAAGGAACAATAACCGCATTTCATATGGGGAAATGAATAATTTCAACTGCGAATGCGCCTCCGGTTTGTGTATGTGTGTAATTGTGTCATTTACTGTAGTGTAAGGGGGCATTGTGTTTGCGTCTTGTCCTATTGTGGAGCGGCTGGGCGTTGTGATACACAAGGCGAGCACAATGATTGGAGCATCGATCATGTTTTTCTTGAGGAACGACAGACAGAAACCTGTCAGAGGCGGACAACATCCTGTTTGCAGAGAGAATTTCAATGAGATCCAACATCTCAAAGTTCAACAGCCGTGATGGTTTCTGGCTTAAAAGTGAAGAAACAAACACAGAAAATAAGCTGGAAAGTGTTTTACAGAAGATAATATATAAGGAATGAAACAACTAAGGAGCTAAACTAGGCTAAGCATGGAAAAGATGTACAGGACTAAACGAGTGTGTTGGAAATAAAACATGATAAGAATGAAAAATGTGACTGAACTTCCTGGATTTGGACATTTTTGTGAATCTACCGGTTGAGGTGATTGTTTACATTCTCAGAGACAGAAAACAATTATGTTAATATCTGGACTGCTAATGTAAGAGGTCAAACATTTACACTGTCAGTAAATCTGTTTTAAAATAATAAATCCCTGTTTTGCAGTGATTCCTCACACACACAGTGTGACGTCACTTCTGCTCCTATAATTAGTGACTTATCATAGTAGGAAAGCTAGAAATAAATATCTGTGTATTTAGGCCTGTCACAATAAACAATACATCATTTAATCGTACGATAAATTAAAACTATCGACCTCATTTTAATTATCGGTTTTATCGTCTCTTCCGGCCTTTTTCTCTTTCTGTTGATGACACTGAATGAAAAAAGGTTCAACTCCGGTGCTCTCCACTGACCCTCCCTTCCTCATTTCCTTAGTGTAAAGCCCAGCGCACACTAAACGATCTTAGAGCTGTCAGCCGATTGTCGGCCCATTTTCAAAACCTGACAGACCACACATTAGCCGACAGAAATCCTAGGTATAACGGTTCGATCGGGTTCGTTCCTGCCGTGTGGTGTCCAACAATGGGCACAAAATAATGGCTACAAGTTCAGTTAACTAATTTTAAAACCAGGCATTAATCAATACTTTACTACAATCTACCTGCAATGTATATAGCTAGTGTCAGCGTAAAGTCCTGACTGAATGAAAATCATTAGAACCTATTTACGTCACGTAACGAAGAACAGCTACGGATTGATCAACTGCGGTAGCAATTTCGCTCCAACTCCTCCTCTTGTCATTTCTATATTCTTTGCACGAAATGTTGAATAAACATTAATGTTGTTTCCACATATTATCTCCGATGTCCGCTGGACTTCGTGTTGCGTCGTGTCAGCTGTTTGGGATTCCCCTCCCTAATTTCCCCTCAGAAAACACGGAGGAGAATCCTGCTTTCTGATTGGCTACCTGTCACATTCAACAGGCTGCGTTAACATCGCAGTCGGGGAAAACCCCTGATTTGGATCGGAGCGGCCACGACGATCTACCGTAACACACCACACAGTACAGGATGATCGGTTATAAAATCGCAAACGACAATTGTAGAAGAAGAAAATGTCCCAACATTCTAAGATTGTCTAAGGGAAAAATAGGAGCAAAAAGTTATGTAGTGTGAACTATTGCATCAGGTAGTCGATGTGACCATCTCCTCTATTTAAATCTAACTATTACTGAAGGGCAATATAATAATCTGCACTCTTTTAGTTGAATGCAGTATTTATTTCTACTTTGGCTTTATATTGTTTAGTTTTTATTCAAGTAAAAATTTTTGTTAATGGAAACTGAGAATCCATTTTAATTTTGTTTTTGATTGTTTTGTTTACTTTGTTTATCAGTTCCAGTGTTTGCTTGGGACAGTTTTTGATTAGACAGGAAAAACTGAGTAAACAACAACATCGCTAACAAGCAAGGCCTGCGAATCGTCGGAGAAGAAGTCAAGATGGGTGAGAAACATAAATAACACACACACACACACACACACACGCCTCCTTTGGGATTTATTTAAGGCACACACACAAACACAGGGTCTAATGTTTATTCAGAGCCACAAACGAGGAACAGACCTGCTGATTGTTTCTGACCTGCTGTGTATTTATGCTCCTCTGCACCGTTCCAGCTGATAGTTACCCAACACTAACACTGCCTGCATTTACATATACGCTAATAATGTGATTAACATGTGATTAAGCCAATAAGAGCCTGTGTAAACAACTTCTGATTACATGCAAAACATGGAAATGAATTTAGCAGGAACAGAAATAGGAATTTTAATCCCAAAAAAAAACATTTCCACAAAAGTTACATTTAAAAGTCTATTGATTCTGAAATGTTATGTTTTATTTCAACTAAAACTGAATTTATATATATGTTCAAATGTCCTACAGATTTATAGATGAGCTCAAAGGTCCAGAACTACTACTGATGAGAAAATCCAGGTCAATAAATTTGCGACTTTATGTCGATATAATTATTTGTGTGACTCTAAGCTGATCTCAATTCGGACAGCAAAGTGTAACAAACTCTAATTATTTAAGAAAAAGCTCAAATCTGACCAACAATTACATTTTATGTTGTAATAGTTAAGTTTGTTTTTATACAGAAAAATGAACAAAAAAATTTACTTAACCTGCAACCAGATGTGGATTATCAAAACAGCTGTAGGTAAAAGTTACACCCAAAAACAGCTGGTCAAAAATCAGAGATAGAACAGCTGCACCAGATGAAAATCAAAGTTCTGGAATGGCCCTGTCAAAGTCCAGATCTTTTTCTGACAGGAAGTCATTCCAGAGAAGAGAGCTTACTTTATTGAAGATATGCTAATTCTAGATACAATGCTCCTTCACTTTCATTTCCCCGAAAACAGCTGAGTTGCATTAAAACTATTGAGCACCAACGAAACAGTCAGTCCCAGAAACTTTCAGGTCTGGTCCAAAGTAACTCCAGCTTCTGTTCCAACATGTATTCAGATAATAAGCCATCACACACTGGATGAATCCCAATTAGCTCCTCTTATTCCTGCAACAGAAGCAGACTGTGTGCAGAGTAATGATCGCAGGAGGCCACCTTTACCTGCTGACAAATCCGACAGCCTCACACTGGCTGTGAAATTCTGTGGGATTAAGTTGGCAAGTCTGAATCTGGCACAAGTAGCAGAGATGAGTTAAACACGTGTGTCATGACTTGAAAAGATCCATTCATTTACACACACACGTACACGCCCACACACTCCTGCAGAAAGAGCTGAGATTCACTCATTAGCTCAGAGTTTGCAGAACGAGTCCACACAAGTTTTTTCCTCCCTTTTTTCTGTTCTTGATGCGTCACAGTGGTTGCATCTGTTTCTATCTCCAACTGGAGCAGTTTAATTTCACTTTACGTTTCATACTGAGACTTTTAGCAGAGGAATGTATTCACGTCAACTTACAGCAACAGAAAATTCAGCTTCAACAGCTGAAAAACAAACCATCTGAAAACACGTTCTGTTCACACAAACCTTAAAATTAAGACAAAACTGCTCTGAAAACGTTTATTTTAAACACAGGATCAAACTGAGGTTTTCATCCTGAAAACTCTCAGAATCGGAATATTAGCGAAACGTGACGATATTGGTGCAAGTCGTGATGACAAAATGACTTGCACTGAGTCACTTTGTAATACGCCGCACACATATTACATTAAGTTGATTCTTATTTATGAAGAGGAAGTTGAATGATTTAAACAGAAAAGACAATCTCTCTTATCCTTCAGGCATTCAGTATTTCTCCAAGTTTAGCTCAGCAGAGAGCCGTCCATCTGTTTTAAAAATGATTCAAGAAACAGAATTACTGACAAGTACAACTAACCAAGCTGCTTTTAAACAAAACCATGACTGAAACTGAAAATGTAAACTCATCGGAAAACAATACTAGTATGTCCAGGAGATGAATCACATTTTGTTTTGGAAAAATCAGAGTTCAGTGTCGTTCTCTTGTCTGCTTTTTGAGACAAGTAGAGACACGAAGCACATCAGGCTGAGCCGTCAGAGCAGCACAAATCACACAGAGTCAGGTTGTGGAGCTGTTTAAAAAGGGGTAAAAATAACTTTAAACACTAAAACATGTGTTTATTTAAGCAGTAAATTATAAATTTAAACCCAGAGTCTAATTTTTAAAAAGTCCACCCAGTAAAGATCCTGATTCGTCACTTAGCAGGAAGAATTTCTCAACGGTACAAGTATAAGCAGGAATTTTATTCAATTCTAAAATATCAAGAAAATATTAAAGCATCATAACATGAAAGAGCATATTACAATTGCATTGGTACAAATATTGATATATTTAGAGTAAAATGCCACTTTTTAATCTGAATGTTACTCTTAAAAAACTGTCAAATTTGTCTAATTTAGCTGATAGAATTTTCAATACAAGGAAAAGCCTCATGCACCTAAATAAATATCTAAATAAACACTTTAGGAGATAATTCAGTAGCGATTATACAAACCAGCTGGACTTTTATCTCCTTATATTTGTATACTGAGACCAACAATCAGCACCATAACGGAGCCAAGCTCAGATGGATTTAATAATCCCTTTCCACTGCAGGACTGTGTGGAAAAAAAGTTGGCTTCACAGTTTAAAGCTGCAGCTTAGCTCTTTACAACGCAAGATATCAAAACAGATTTCCACCTCAAACAGTTCTCGCCTCATAGCTTCCACTTCACTGCATCAGAACATCACAGAAGCATAAACACACAGTGCAGGTGTTCTCACACAAAATATGCCCAGACCTCTGTGAAAGCATCCAGTTTGCATTTACAGCTCAGTTATAAAAGCTGAGCTCAGGTGCAGCGACAAACATCTGAGGAACATAATATTTACATTTTTGCAGAATGATGAAGAGAGAATGCTAAAAACCATGCAGCTGTGCAGCGTTCCTGCTTTATAAATTCACATTTTACCAAAAGACAAAGATGGCTGAATCCCAGCAAACAAAGGAGCTCAATACGCAGCATCGCTTCCACAAAAACGTCAATAAAACAGCTTTTCCATCCGAAAACCTTTCATCTCAGAGTTGCAGACAGTCATTAAATTCAAGCCAAACAGAACCGCTAACTGGTTCTGATGGACACGTGATAGTTAAGATACTTTACTTCTTCAGACAAACAGAAACAAAACTTTAAAGCTTCAGTTTCAAAGAAACTAATCTTTAAATTTATACTTTCATCTAAAAGGAACGGAAATTCACACATAATGACGTTGCATTTATATACTGTGCTCCAAATCTTCCTCAAGATTCCTGAAAACACTCCTGATAACTTAAATGTAGGATATCTACACAAGTTGAATTCTACAGATTACAGAATGAAGCAGATCCCACAGACAAAACCCAGGTTGAAAATCAGTCCAGTTATCTTGAAAAGGTTTATATTAAACTTTAACAACAGAAATAACTCCAGTGTTACAGTGAAACAGGTCAGAATGAGCTGAAGAGTCTGAAATTGGAAATAAAGTGGTTTGCAAATCAGCAAAGACAAAAACTGTTTGTGTATTTCTGCTGGAAATAAAATTTCTCCTAAGGGATTATAAAGTCTTATCTATCTCCATCTATCTAAAATATTTATATCTTAGGACATAAAGCTTCTTAAAAAGTAATAAAAAGTTTAAACAGCCTGACTGTGGGAGCTATCTGAAAGAAAGCGGCACTTTGAAGGACGTTTGGTTACATCTAGTCCTTCAGTTTTATGTCACCAATTACTTTAACCAGCACACATTAGAGAATTTACTTTACTGAATGTCCAAAGCAATGTGCAGTTAAACGAAATCCCTAGAAAAATAAAACATAAAGTAACCAGGAAGTTTAACTTCTTCTCAAATTCAACATATGAAGTCTATCATCTTATATTTCAAGTTTTCTTCTACTAACATTCAAAGTAAATGTCTACTAAATCAGTTCTTTAATCTCTTTTTTTACTTGAAAATCTCAACACTAACGGAGAGTTACGTTGTTCTGATGTGTAAACGTCATGAAGCGAATTAAAACAAACATCTGGACAAACTTATCAGTGTTGTCATTACCGTTCAGCATCAGTTTCAGTCTGTTTAACCACAAAGTGGCATGTGTGTGTGTTTCCTTCACCTGGTTATTCCCCGTCTCTCCGCCTCCGGCTGCGGCTCCAGCTCCCGCACCGAGCTCCGGTAACTTCCTCCGACTCAGCACCAGCAGGTAAACCAGCGCTCCCAGCCACACCAGCACCGCCACGGCCACCGCCAGCCTCCGACAGAGACGCTTCATTTTCCGGTCAGGAGGAGCCGACGGCGCCCGCAGCCCGGGTGCTGTCAGAATCCCATTTTAGGAACCGGAATTTAAATAAGAAAGAAATAAAAGAAGCGGATAAAAGCAGAGGGAGCTCCTCCAGCTGAGGCGACACGAGCCCGTCCGGACCCGCTGGCTGTTCAACACCGTGCGCGCGTGCTCCTTGACGCGCTCTCAACTCTCAGCTCGAGCGCTTCTGGAACACCGCGGTGTGTCCACGTGCGGGTGAGGTCGGTGCGCGAGTGCGGAGTGAGTGGCTGAGCGCGTTTCTCTGAGGTAGTCCTGGACCCTCCTGCAGGTCTGAATGGGATGGCGGAGCTCCACCTGCCGACACCCACTCAGCTGCTCCAGTGCTGGGCGACATGTGAGTGTCTGCGGCTGCAGGAGAACCAGGTGTGCCGCTTGGTGTGGGACCGCAGAGCGGAACATTTTCTCACGTTGTAACACAATTTCATTGTATTTTATAAGAATTATGAGCGATAAACCAACTAAAAGCATAAATGTGAAAGATATACCTGGCTTGGACATTGTTTTGTATTCAGCGCTCTAAAGCAGGGCCGGCCCAAGGTTCTGTGGGGCCTTGAGCAGAATTTGATTTGAGCCCCCCTGTTATGCAGTGTCAAGCTCCTCTGCCTTCTCCCAGTGATTCCAGTGCTAACTGGCTCTAACAACAATAAGAGCCAGGAGGAGAGTCTTAGCACTGTCAATCAGCTTGTGTACGTGCTGCTCACACTCTCCCCCTTGTTCTCTGCTATGCTACAACTGGTTCACCATAATAGAGGCGGTCATGAATGCTCCGACTAGTTGCATGTCCACTGATGACGGCAGATAAATCGTTTTTTTAGCACGGTAAGTTGTTTCTCCACCATTAGCAGCGCATGCACAAGCATGACTGACAACACTAAGACCCTCCTCCTGGCGCTGATTGGTCGTTTTTCCAGAAGATGTGTATTTTTTCAGAGGCAATAGTGGCTCAGGGAGGAGGTAGAGGAGCAAATAACTTCAGCAAAAAGATAAAAACAAGCAGAAACCCAAGCTTTAGGACTTATTTATATGCAATAATCTATATTTCATCATAATCAGTTTATCTTTCTCACATGAGACACAAATGCAGCACATCTGTGTAGTGACCAGTCAGCAGCGATGTGTTTCTGAAGTTTAAAATAGATTTCACTGCTGAGTCGCAAATCAGAATATAACAGCAGAACATGGCTGACATGAGGTCAAAGTGAGACTGAACTCTGATCACATATATCTACCCAGCTTCTACTGAGAAATGGAAAAAAAAATGTCTCCAGCTGCAACAAAACAGCTGGAAAGACGGGAAAAAGAAAGAGAAGAAGAACAAAAATACAAATGGAGAACATGAGATAAACATGGTCAAAAGTGGTAGAAAGAGACAGAGGAGAGACGAAGGCTTTCTGTTTGCAGTCCCATTAATATCGAGTTGGAAAAAAGAGAGTCAGTGATCCCACGTTTTATTTCAATAAATTATCAGACATCCCACTGAGGATAAAGCTCTGTCTTAGAGTTCATGAATAAAACATGTGGAGCAAAATATAAAAAATGATCCCATTTATGTCAGGAAAGAGCTCAGAAAGAAAAACGATTCAACTATCTTGGCGCGCCATCTAGTGGTGAGGTAACACAACTGCAGAGTAAAACTACATTTTCCAGTGAAGCTTGGAAAAAAATACGGATTTGCCCAAACAATACGTTATATTGTCTTCAAAAATTGGCATTGTGCATGAAAAACAGAGAAAAACATAAATGTTTCTGCGGCTTCATGTTACCTTTATAATAATTAAAATCTGTATTTCTGATATTCCCACAACAAATGTTGCGTTTTAGACACAAGTAAAGTTGCTTTTGCAGGTACTGTTGTGTTTAGGAAGACCTTGAAGAAACAATGAAGCAGCTATCTCACATATTTGTGCTTTCCAGGGAATTAACCTTTGAGTGAAAGTATCCCAGTGTGGTGTCACACCATGTCCTGCAGGTGGCGAGTGGGCATTAATCTCACAGGACAGCTCAAATTCAGTCCCATCTCCTTTTTTAATCTGTTCCTGCCCTTTTTAAGACCCAAAATGTTCTTTTATTTTTATAAAAAGTTAGCTGCGCCCACTCTTGAAGGACAGTTATCCAAGAAATGTATTGCATAGCTAAATGCAGATTTATAACTCTTTGCATTCCTTATGACTGTGAGTAGTTTTAATGCAATACAGGTAAGAATCTGCATCAACTTCTTTTCCAAACTCTCATTTTTTATTATCGGCCTTTTAGAAAATATGCTGAACAAACGTAATATTTTCCTGTTTTAGTTACAACTGTTCAAAATGTAAAGATTTTTAGCTTCAAATAACTTGATTTGTTTTTGAGTTTACCAACTAACTTGAGTCTTTTCAATAGTACATCTGCAGCATCAGACGTAAAGCTAATGCTACAGTCAGGTTTTACTACTGGTCCCTAAGTGCTGCCTGCTAAACTTAGCAATACAATACAAGTATCATATGTTCATTTATTTAAAGAAGGATGAGAAGAAATTATAAACCAAAACATTTTACTGACAGTCATTGTGTTATTTCTAGCATCTTGTAGCAGTAGTCAGTCTCAAGCTTTAGTCTGAATGTTGTTCCAAATTACAAGTTACAAAAAGAAACACTTATTTAAAAAAAATATCAATAAATCAGTTTGGAAATCAGTGAATAACTTCTCAGCAGCTTCCTGTTCTATTTCAGTCTGGGGATAATTTAAACAGTAGCGGTTTATTCTAACTGTTGGGTCCCATTTTTTCTATATTTTTATTGTTTTATGATGTAGAGTTTAGGGAAACCTTTCATCTCTTTCTGCAGTCCTGCTACATTTCCATGTTTGCCCCTGAACCACATGAGCAGCGGTGCAGCAGGAGTCACCTTCCTGCTGGTGATGACCTCATTCCTGCAGTAGTTTGGGTCATGCTTTATCTTTACATCCTAACAGCAGCACCGTGGCCTGGAATTATTTTATGCATTTTATTTTAATAATATGGACAGAAATGAGTTTGTTTCTACAATGATTTCTTTGAAGGTTACCTTCACATAACAAGAAAAGTTAAAGATCTCAAAGATTTCTTCTAGTTTGCTAAAAGGTGTAGTACCTGAAAATAGTGTGTAATGAATCCGTTTGATTTCCAAGTGGTGTATAAACTGCAACACACTGTAAAGAGCAACATTCAGGCTGGTGTATACGCTGCTACATTTAAAATATCTGATAAATAAATGCTTACATGCACATTAAGTCAGTGTGTGGAAAGCTGGGTTTAGTAGGAACTTTCCTACTTTGTTATAATGCATAGCTGTTGCAACAAAGTGATTTTACAACCAGGAGCAGCAGATTAGCATCTCAAAAGCTCAAACGATACATGAACTTTGACCCCAAAGGTGTGGAACAAGAGGCTTAATGGATGCAGAGCAGAACTAGAGAATGGAGAGAAGCAGGAAGTTCAAACCGCCGCTACAACAGATCATAATGCCGTCTCTCAGCTTCCTAACCGGTTGGCCAAACAGGAACTGAGGGAGAGAAACAGCAAAAGCAGCTAGCTAGCAGCTAGCCAACAACTGATGATGTCGTCCAGATCATGTTATTGTGAAATATCTCTGTTGTCTGGAAATGGGGCCATTAGCATGTCACAACAATCATATGGCAACAGCCTTCAGTGAGAAGCCTATTCAGATTCACTGCAAGACTGACTGCTACTGGAGACCCTTTCAACCCACTGGATTACCATCGACAGCGACACTAAAGATCCTTGGATGATATGAGTTGCATTCCATTTCTCTTTGGGATTAAAAAAAGTCTTTCTGAATTTAACCGCCTTCAAAACACCAAGTGTTTTTTTTTTGTTACAGAATTACTGAAATAGATTATTGTTTTGGTTCTTACTTTTCAATATATCGATACAAGTTAGGTTTGTATTGACAACCATATGGAAATAAATTGACACCAACACAAAAGCAACATCCTCTAATCCAGTTTAATTTCCTCAGCAGAAAAACAAAAGTGGAACATGATCAAATTAAAGAGGGAAACAAAATAGGACAGAATTATGTTCTTGCTTTATACATTTAACTAAATATGCCACTCTATGCTAAGGTGTAAGTAACTCAAACTGATATAAGGTTAAATAATTTTCTTCTTTAAAAAGGTACAGAAAGATAATCTTTTTTTTTTTCCATTTCTCATCAACACTCAAAGGAAAAGAAACGCATGGAAATGAGAACTAGTCAGAACTTCTCCAGGACCTTCTCACACGTTGCTGCGTCGCCGTGGGAGACGTTAGAGGCGAAGGAGGGAAGAAATAATCCGGTTGTGCCGAGGGTTAGCATAGTAAAGTGGTGATGGACAGGTTTTCAACCCGCCACGCTGCAGAAGCTCCAGTTCTGCTTTGCGCTTCTCAGTTAATCCTACAACAAAACATACAGTCCAGCATTACCCATGATGCATTGTGGGTAACGCTGTACCGTGCGGTTATTCCGAGCCTGTTTTTAACAGATTGCAACTTCAAACCTTTGCACGCACACTGAATGCCCAAATTAAGAACGAAGAGGAGGAAGAAAACGTCTGCAATGCCACAAACGGATACATGTTAGAGCGAGTCTCTGAAGAACAGATGGAAAAAAACTGAACAATATGCACAGCACAAAGTCCGAACAGGCAGGCTGCAGAGGCCCAGTCAGAACCAACCACCAAACTCAACAATTCACCTTGTTTCTGCAGCCAAAACTACCTGAAGCATCATTAAAACACAGAATCAGTTTAAATCTGAAACAGCTCAGCCAATCACAGCTGGTTGCTATGACAACACCAGAAGCTGAGGCAAACATCCCAGGTTTAAACTGATTTTTTTTAATCCTGGTTTTCTCTGATGAAAAGAAAGCTCAGAAGCAGAAAAGGTGACTTATGCTGAAAAAAAATATATATATAAACATGAAATAAGATGCTAATTATTACATTCCAAACAGCTTCCTGCAGTCCCAAACACAGAATGAATGAACTGCAGAATGATTTCAGTTCACTTCAGCACTAATGAACTTCAGATGCCGTTTTGGTGTCGAACACTTTCAGTGAAAACAAAATGAAGTCGCGTCGCCGTCTGTGTACCACTCAGCGGGAGAAGAGGATCTGCTACAGGGTTGATCTGTTGGACTCGGTCCTTTAGTGTTTTTTTCCTCATTAATATTAAGATTTATGATTTAGTCCAAGTGAGCCGAGGCAGGGACTGGCTGGGAAAAACAGAACGTATCACCGTCATGGCACCCAACGCCATGCGGGGCGCTGTGACGCTGCGCGTGGACCGAAACGTCATGAAAGGAACAGAAGAAGAAGAAATGAGGAAGAGGAAGGTGGGTTACAGGTTTTACACTCCAACCCCCTGATGGCGACCTGAGGAGCGGCCGCGGGGCGGAGGCTAACCCCCCCGCCGCGGCCGAGTCATGGAGGACAGGAAGAAGAGATGAAAGCGGGCCGAGCGGCGGAACCGTTCGACCGGACTTCCTGTGATGGAGAGAGAAACGGAGAGAAGAGGAGGAAACCATGGCGACGAGTCTGACCGGGTCCGTCCTCTCCAGGAGGGGAGGGTGGGGTTAAGGCTGTGTGTGTGTGTCAGGGTGTTTGTGTGTGTGTGTGTGTGTGTGTGTGTGTGTGTGTGTGTGTGAACATGCTGAGCGGGCCTGAAACAGAGCAAACGCTCCAGCACCGAGCTTAGATCCACGTTTATTGGGTCAGATGCAGGACGCCCTGCCCACCATCCCCTCCCCCCCAGTCTTCCTCCTCCTCTTTAAGTGCCTGGTCTGTGGAGCGGGTCGGCCGATCAGGAGCACTCCTCCCCGATGCGTTGGCATGAGCGGCCCACCTTGCGGTCCAGCTTCACCATCTTGAGCACGGCCTCCTCGCGCCCGCGGCCCAGATGGTCGAACAGGCAGTCGTGCTGCTCAGGTAGACGGTGCAGCATGCAGAACACGTAGCCTGGAGGAAAAACGGAGCGCAGTGAGTCGGGAACCTAGGAAACGCTCAGAACGTTCCATGTTTGGTCACAGAGCTTCACGGCTCTGCATGTTTAGTTTTTAACAAATGAAAAGATGAAAACTGTAGCGTTCATTTTAGTAATCGAGCATCATTGTTATATCATCGACTATATTATTGTGACAATTCAGAATATTTTACACAATATTAGAAATGTACAAGACAGTGCAAATATATACATTTAATTCCATTTTTAAATGACAATAAAAATTGTACGACCTAAAAGGCAACAACATTATTGGTAGCAAAGGATGAATCTGCAGCTAAAACATCCAAACATCAACATGTGAAAAGCTCAGCCTTTCATTAATATAGTTTAGGCTGATCTGCTGACTCTTGCCAATTAAATGATTAATATTTTTATACCAAAATAAGCTTAATAGGAGATTTTTCCCCCCACAGAATTTAAACTAGGTGAAGCTAAAACTGAGGGGGGTTTTATTGCATTTTAGACAATAAAATGTTTATTTTCTTAGTTTAAAAAGGAAGTAAATTATTTTTCCTTTGCATCTTCTAATGCATTTCTAATACTGCTTATAGAAAGGCTTCACTAGGTAAATGAAAAATCAGCAGAATGTCCTTTTTTTAGTCAAAATACTTGATTAATCTTGAGAATAATTAAATGAATGAATTGCTTGTTGCAGTCCTGTTTAACATTCAGTACTTTGTTTGTGTTGGGGTTCTGCAGGACTCACCACAGCGACATGAGCCCAGCTCCTGCTGCACCAGCTCTAGTTTGGTTTGGCAGCGGTAGCAGCGCCGGCGGTTCTTCTGTTTGGGCGTCCCGCGGCTCTCCTCGCCGTTCCCCTCCTTCTCTTCTGTGCGCGGCCGTTTCTCCGGCGTGGCTTCGCTCTCTGGGCCAGAGGCTGCGAACACAACCGGCGGGGTTACGTGTGTGTGGAGCTGGAAGTGGGGCAGCTCATGCAGGGCGGCGGGCGGGGAGGGGGCGGACGCCTACCTGATTCGCGCGGGCGTTTTGTGGGTGTGCAGAGTGTGCCTTGGGCCGTTTCTGTGGACGTCACGCCTGCAGATGGACAGTCACAGGATGAGAGATACACACAGAGAAATGACCTGCTTCCACTGCCAACAGCCTGCTGGAGGGAAAACCTTGGAAACAACAACATTATGATGAAAACACGAGGTTCAACTGTTACGAAGGCAGAAGACGCTACCTTCAGAGATCTGAGGATTCTGGTTGGACATGAAACAGGAAATGAAGGTCAAATACTCTTCATCACATTACAGGTTTAGATCAATGTTCTAACCTGATGCAGCACAACCTGTCCTAAAGATGCATTAAAGGGCCGGTATGGACAGTAGAGTTCCCTCTACTGTCTAAAAACCTGAAGTGAGCTTCAGATTTATTCCCACCCCTACCTTACATATGTCTTGTTGCCTAGCAACCATGACAGGATTAAGCAAGATGGTAAAAATTTAGCTCGAAATATTGAGGATCATTATTTAATCTTTTCTAACAAATCAAATAATTTAAAAGTTGAAAAAAATGATTAGCAACATGTCTATGTAAAAGCCTAACAACACAACTGATTCATGCTTTTAATTTGTGTAGAACTAAATTAATAAAAGTAAATGCTTATTTCTATAGCATCTTTCAGACATATGGGTCGCAAAATGTTTCACAAAGGCAAAATGCATGAATGAATGAATGAATGAATGAATTTGGACACACACCGAGTGTTTTCTGAATGATTTGCAGAGACAGATCTGATGAAGTGATGATCTGACTATCTCTATGTTCTCACAGCAGGCAAATGCAACTAAAATTTATTTATTTTGTCCATATGTGACTTTTTCATGGCCGTCTGAACGGCTCAATTTTGATGTTTTTATCCCCCTGAGAAATCTGATTTGAGCCACTTCTATATGTAGAATTAAATCAGATATACAGCTGATTATTTGCAAATATATTACATTTCAGCAAAAAATCTGAGTAGAGCATCCAGAGCAGCTGTATGAACATAACCTACGACTTCTTCCTGTGATTTCTACCGTCAGCCTTTCATAGCTTAGTTTTTGAAGCTAATGTTACATGAAGCCCAAAAGCATCAATCAGTAAACGAACGTTAAGCAGAAAAATTCATGATGTGATCTCCTGACTTGCTAATAAGCTAAACTCAGATTAGCTGTTAGAGGACAGACATTTTGCTGCTGAGGCAGCTGTCTCTGTCAACTCTGCATGTCTGAACCCGGCTTCATGCAGGGACTTTAACTGAACTCTTTCTACGAAAGCTTCAAAGACTGGGAGCTGCTCCACCTAGTGTCCAGTCAAAGTTTTAAATTCTAGACCAGCCAGGTTCTGTAGCTCTGCACTCTTCCACTGGACACAAAACACAAACTTCATCATCATCAAAGTCTCTCACCAAGCTGTCAGCTTCATATTAGACATTCACATTTCATTCACTTCTGAAGTTATTTTGTAACTTATACGTTATGCAGTGTTAAGACTTGATGCCTTAAAAACTGCTTGTTAAAACAGGTGAACAGGGTAACCATGACGACGTTTACCTTCTGTCCGGCTGGAGAACATGGCCGCTGACTCTGCGGCTGACGGCGGCTCCGAGCCGGGCGGCAGCGACAACGATAGGGACTGGCTACTGCTACTGCTGCTGTCGCTGCTGAACACGGATGATTGGCTACTCCCGGGACTTTGGATGGGCTTGGAGGCGAGGTCGTCCTCTGGCTGCTTCTTCTGGACATCTGGACGCAGAGACGGAGGGGAAAAGCGTCACCACACTGCAATCTCAACTGTTAATGAGCCGCATTTATCCTGTCATGAAAAATTATTTATGCAGTAATAAAAAAAACAAAAAAAAAACGTGTAATAAGAAATTTGCACAACCGTTCATGCAGCTCGCATGCCTTTACTTCTCCCTGCTGGGGAGAAAGGATTAAATCTTCAGATCATTTGCTCTCAAGTCTAAGGCGACTTTCCTCATGCTGACCTTTGACCCAGTAGACTTGAACCTTATTGAGTCAGCAGCATCTGAAGATCTCATATTAGATTCTTAAATTAAATCTTAAAACACCAAACAAACATTCCTGATACTTGAATAATTCAATAACTGACGTGATATGCAGCAGAAAAAGCGATCATGTTTGGAAAATAATCAATAATTCTAGATCCTTTTCCAAGTTTAAGCTTGTGGTCTGACAAATTTGTTAAAAACAACTTTTAACTTTAGTCAAAACACACAAATTTCAGTTCACATATTTGCCACTAAATATTTATTTAGTTAACTTTTTAAGTTACCAGTTCCATTTCTTTTAGGATATTTGGTATGAACATTAATCTCTTGGTAAACAAAACCAATTAACTACAGATAAACAGAGAAAGTGATCAGATTTAGTTGTTCTTCAGTTTCATTGGAAAGTTGAAAACTCAAAAACCTGATATTTTACCGGTCAGGGAATGAGTCGTATTTAAAGTCACCTAGGTGACAGGAACAACTCTCTTAAGTGCAGATGTTGTTACTGAGTGAAGACGACTAAAAGTTAGACATTTTCAATTCATGACAACACTACTTGTGTTTTTTGCCCTTTCAAATTAAACTTTATTTATGTTTTACAACATGATAACGCTTTATTAACCAATTATTATTAATCATTGATGTCACGTTTGACACACTATAGGCATTTCAAAATGAATTAATAAAATGAGTGAAAGGATATGCACGCAAATGTGCTTTTCTGCAACGTGATGACAACTGTCTTGATAGAATTTTCCTTTAAACATTTTCTAAAAACAACAAATGTTGTGAAAAGCAGCAATTTCAACAACCGGCCCAATGGGGGGATACCAGCCCAGTCTGGCAACACTGGAGGAAACAATGGAAGAAACCATTTAAAAGGAAACGTGTCAGGACATGTCTGCAGCTCATTCAGGCTTCAATAGAGAGTTTAATAGATAACAGGAAGGCTGTTTGCAGTAAAGATTGATTTATTCTTTTAAGGTTTAAAATTTTGTTCTGAAAAATCTTTCATTTGAGAAAGTTGGGGATCGTCACGATAAGGGAATATCCATAAATACTGTTGTTTTAATAATGCTACCCATGCTAACAGTGACGGTGCTGCTGGTTTAAGAAGCTAATGAATTTTTAAAATGTCGACTTCATAATTCAGTTTTCATCGTATGTCAGCAATTCAAACAAGACGTAACACATCGACACTGATCAGTGCATTTCTACACTTCAGTTTAGATTTCCAGGTGGAACAAAATAGTTTTCCTTATGTCCAAGTTACTTCCAGGCCAGTAGAAAAACCGTTTGGTCACCTTGGAAACCAGAGCTTGGCCTCAGACTCTCCTGAAGCCTGCAGGTATTGTTTCCAGCCTGGTTACTGAAGCTCAGAGTGGCTGCTGGTCTGCAACAACCCACTTCTGCTCGGCTCCACACTAGTGTGTATTGGGTCTATTCTGAGCAGCGGCGCTGTCTCTGGTGGGAGCCTCAGAGTCGGGCCCTTAGGTCCTCTGTCTGCAGTGCCCACTGGTTGCCATGGACACAGACGGGGCTGCAGTGCATCCTCCATCCATCCACCACAGCCAGACTAGAGAAAACTTCATGCATTTCTTAGCATGTTTAAACTTTAACTGGGGATTTTCTCTGTCCGGGAAATGAAAGAAAATCTAAAAACAACTTTATAACCGGAGAAACCCAGAAACCACAGGAGGAGTCCGGTACTTTTCAAACCAGTTTTAAAATAACCTACATGAGTCACATTTCATTATCAAGGAAATATTTTCAGCTTTTCTTCAATCAACTGATCTATGACTCAACATCTCCCTTCAGCTGGATTGGCTTTGGGTTGGGATGACAGAGAAAAACCTTGAAAACAGGAATCTGTCGTTTAATCAGCTCTGCTGCAGCCGTCACAGGGGACCTGAACGCACCGCCGCAAAGCAACGATGCAACGCACCCAACATGCACTCACCTGCCGCATTCAGGGATTTGAATCTCTGCAGTAAATTGTGGCGACTGTAGTTAAGCAACAAGTGTTCGTGCTAACCACTGGAGAGAAACTAAACTCCAAACAGAAACATGTAGAAGGAGGAACTAACTAGTTTTATTTTAGATATTAAATTATTCTGCATATTTAAGTTAAACTTAGATATGCAGTTGAGAAGGTTTTAAAGCAAATATTAGTACTCAGCAGAAATATCTTAATGTAATCAGGTCCACTGCATGCAAAAAAGCAGGAGAAAGCTTGAGGACAGGGTCATTTACATGGAAGTTATTTTTATCTCAACGGTTTTTACTGATTTCAGTTTGTAGAGAAAGATTAAACATAACAAAGGTTTGAGGAAGAGAAACCAACATTTTCTGTGCAGCTTGGGGATGGCTGCAACATCGACTGATTCATTTAGGAACTGCTTCATATCAGTAAAACATCATTAAGGCCCCGCCCAGGTGGAAATGTTTACAAGCGGCCAAAAAACACTGCTTTTACTCCTCCACACCTGTAGGTGGTGCTAAACCTGGAGTATGGTGTATGTGTATACAGCCTCCACACAATGTTAGCGGTAAACACAGGAAAAAAGGCAAACATCACAGAATGAGTGGAGGCTTTAGTGTGGAGAGATGACCAAGTTGAGCGTCATGTTGGAGTTTAAAACTAATAAAAAACAAGACGAACTTTACCATACACCATTGGTGTTACGTTTGACGTGTTTGGGGTTAGAAGTCAGGTTAGAGACGGGGTGTCCAAACTTTTAGACAAAATCTTCAACTCAAAAGTCTTACCAGAAAAGTATAAGTTTTAAAAACTAAATTTATTTATTTTATTTTTATTTTTCAACACTAAACTAAGTGGGAACTGTTTTAATTAAACAAATAAAGAAATCAATCATCATTTTCTAGAAATGCAATCATAGACCCAACACTTCAAATGTTTTTTGCACAATTTTCTTGTTAAAAGAAAGGAAACCAGTTTGCTTATTATTCTGGGCTCAACTGAAGAAAACTGAGAATTTATTTTATCAGTTCTCAGCAATAATAAAACAGGCTTTAGGCCAGTCTTCATTTGGAAGCACTTGCTAAATTTAGCCAAGTTCAGATATTGAAATTAAAAGTTAATTTGTTTCTTTAAAGTAATAATCAATGCGTAGATTTGGCCCTATTTAGCATGAAACTGGAAATGAAGGCATAGAGCTTGGAAAATATGATCACTTTGTGTTAGCTGACATTTTCGTAAGTAGATTGTAAAAGTCATAGTTTTGTTCTAATTTCTTTAAAAATATTCTTGAATTGTGGTCGACGAGGCCACACAAGATCAGTGTAGGGCCTACAAATGGCCCCGGAGCCTCACTTTCAACACCCTTGGGTAATTAAACTTTGTTGTCTAAATATATTAAAAGTTCTCGTGTGTAAGGCCTAAGAAAGCCTGCATAACAAGTCAACCTTACTAAATGGAAGGAGAAAATCTAAGATACTAATTAAGTTAAATTCATTATTTTTTATGAGAAATTGTTTTTCCAGCCTACAAACTGTACTTCTTAGATCTGCTTCACAGTTTCCTGCCACCTGCTGTTCTCTACCATTACTGTACTGAAACAGTTACCAAGTAATAAAATGCAAGAACAATCTGGAACAAATAAAGCTGTTAGAAAGACTCACCAGCAAAACATTTAGAGCATAAGTTCATGGTTTTACTGGACCTGTAAGAACAGATAAAACAGTAACAGTTATTCAACAGCTCAGACATCCAGAGTCTGTTTCAGAATGTGGAAAAGCTAAATTATACACAAGATAAAACACAAAGTTATGTTTTTTTTAATATGTTCATTCACAGCAAGATAATAAATGGGACTAAAAAGCTACCTTCCTCTTTCATAAATAAAAGCCAGTAAGATTAAGCCCATTTTCAACATCTCAGATGACAGTTATCTCACATCCTGAGTGAAATATAACAGCTTTCATAACCTCTATAGCCAGGAAGCTTCATTTACTTTATTATTTTGGAAACTGCTCCTTCAAGTCCCAGTCGAGCAAAGACAAACAGAAACAGAAAACTGCTGTTACACCAGATATCCTTATGGCTGGATTCAACTACTTATGTCACAGTTATTGTTGCTTCATTTCAATCCACTGGCTGACTGCGTTAATGAAGACAGATGTAAATGTCCACCTTTTAAATCTGCCTTCTACGTGTTTTCAGTTATTCTGATGTCCCGACTGAACTATGAATCAGCATTAAAAGCTGCGATGTTAAGATGATGGCTGTTCTTAGAAGAACATCTGCTCTGTTCTGGTTTTCCTCCAATGTTGAACCTTCATCTGCTTCCGTCCCGTTCTGGACCCCTCGTTAGTCTCCATGACAACACTGAAGCGTTTCTGTCACCTGTCGCTCTTGTCAATGGGACACAAACTAAAACTTCATGGGATTTTCCCATCATTGTTCTTCCTACAGAAGTTATGGCACTAATGCTGCAGGATGAGTAGTAGGAAAACATTTCTGCTCTTTAACAGGGTGATGATTGTTTTATTTCAATATTTGTTTCATCAAGATTAAAATCTGATCCAAACTTGGCCTGAGAGGCTCCGCCAGTAAAGTTCAGACTGGAATGAAAACCATTTTAAACACTCAGAGTCGTCGTCTTCACACCTTGGAGTTCCTATTTTGAGACCACATAATTAAAGTTCTTACCCATAAATATATTTTATTTATTTGTTGAAA